>NW_006778103.1:145267-261233 GCF_000442215.2 Lipotes vexillifer | reverse complement strand
TCTTTCCCTACTTTCTCTCTTACCTCCTTAGTTATATTTTTGAAGCCTCCCTGTTTTTATTTTTTTTTCTTTTTTTAATGGCTCTATAACTTTCACAGATGTACTGGAAATACTGTGTCCTGATTTTTCATGCTTACTATTAGTAGTAATTCTGCAAAATTGTGTGCCACTAACAGAGGGAGTATATTGTGGAGGTGAAAAGACCAGGCTCCAGAATCAGACTGCCTGGGTTTAAGTTCCGGCTCTGCCACTCACATCTCTATGTCTCAATTCTCTTATCTGTAAAATAAGGACAATCATAGCACATGTAAAACCTTTAGAAGAGGACCTAATACATACATGGTCACTATATATTAACTTTTTATTGGTATCTCCACAGTGCAACAAAGATCATGGGTTTTCTCAAAGGAAAGCAGTTATATATATGTATGTATATATATATATATATATATATATATATATATATATATATATATAATTGAATTTTATAACTGAACATATATATATATATATATATATATAATTGAATTTTAATAAAACCACCTATAGATTGTTTATATAACTGGTATTTCCTCAACTACTTCTTATTAAAAAATATCCCAATCACTTCAAACTACCTTGGAGGCAGTATGGTAAAAGAGGAAGAACACCATTTTTATTTAGAAAACCTGCATTCAAATCCCAGTTTTAACATTTATTTGCTGTGTAACTATATGCAAGTTTCTTAGTCTCTCTAAGCCTCACTCTCTTTATTTGTAAATTAAGGATAATAATAGTACTGAGCGGGCTTCCCTGATGGCGCAGTGGTTGAGAGTCCGCCTGCTGATGCAGGGGACACAGGTTCGTACCCCGGTCCAGGAAGATCCCACATGCCACGGAGCAGCTAGGCCTGTGAGCCATGGCCGCTGGGCCTGCGCATCCGGAGCCTGTGCTCCGCAACGAGAGAGGCCACAACAGTGAGGGGCCCGCGTACCGCAAACAAACAAATAATAGTACCGACCTCATAAGATTGTTATGAAGCTTAAATAACACATAGGAAATAATAATAGACATTTGCATGTTAAATGCTCAAAAATACGAAGAGCTCTGTAATTAGACTTCCTGGGTTCATATCTGTGCTGGTTATTTTTATGTGTGAACCTGGAGGGTGTTTCTGGATGAGAGTAACATTTAAATCAGTGGCCTTTGAGTATGCACATAATCCTTCATAATGTGGATGGGCCTCATTTAATCAGTTCAAGGCCTGAATAGAACAAACAAAAACAAACCCTCCCAGAGCAAGAGAGAATTATCCAGCAGCCTGTCTTTGGACTTCATCTGCACCATTGGCTCTCCTGAGTCTCAAGCCTGCTGGCCCACAATGCAGACTTGGACTAGCCAGCCATCATAATTGTCTGAGCCAATTCCTTATAATAAATCTCTTTCTATTAATAAGCACATATTATTGGTTCTGTTTCTCTAAAGTACCCTCACTAATACAATGTCTCAGCTGTGCAACTCACTGCCTCTGTGATCTTATACAAATTTTGTCATCACTCTGAGCCTCATTTTTTCATCTCCAAAATGGAAATAACAATGCCTTTCTCACTTGATTATTGTAAGAATCAAGTGAGTTAAAGTCTATACTGTGCCTAGTAGGTGATTTGGGAACTAGGAAGCACTCAGGATATGAGCTTTATGGAGTACCTGAAAACAGGAGTCACTTTTTCCCCAGATAAGAATATGGACGTTTTCAGTTCTTTATTTTGTTCAAGAATTAAAAGGGCAAAATGCATTGATTGTCAGTATAAATTATTTCAGAAAGTTAAGGCAGGTCCCAAAGATAAAAACTTTGGAGCATGGGAAAATTTTCACTATCTTTCCAGAACTAGCAGAGCTCCATCATGTGAGGACAATACAATTTTAGTGTACAATATTACCTTAGGGAATTGGAGCCATGCTTCTGACAAGTTTTTTATCTTAATTTTGTGTATTATTTTTTTCTGAGATGGCATACATGGGGTTCTTTTTCCCCATGAAAATATCCCCAAGACCCCTGATCAGTTTATTTTGTAAAAGAGCATATAAAACAAAACAGAACAGAACATGAGGTTTCCTGCTTTGACAAAACCTGTTTTGATATTGTGGAAATTAAAAAAAAAAATCATATATTATTTCTCCAGTGAGCCGAAACCTTCACAGAATGGCAAAAATGTCCAGACTCTAACACACAGGGAGACAAAGAGGCAAAGCTAACGTTTCCCTGCATTAATGGTGGGTGGTCAGCGCAGGCTGCACGTTCACCTTGATCGAGCCTCAGGGTGGAATGTTGGGTCACCAGCGGAGCTGGCTGCCAAAGTGAGTACAGAGGCACAATGTGCATTGGCTTTGAGAACCTTGGTACTTCACTGAGTAAGTCTTGGATGGAGAAAAGGGAGGATGAGGAGCTCCCAACCCTGGCTGGGGGGGTGGTGAGGTGGGGGAAGGTCACAGACCTGCTGGGTGGCACTCAGTTCTTGACCTCATCTTTGGTTTTTCATATTGAGCAGAACCTCTGTGTTGGAAAAACTGTTACTTCCACAGAGGGCATAGTCCTGGATTCAGCCATACAGGTCCTGAGCCCCATTATCTTAAGTCCTGGAGTATGGAGAACTTGAATCTGAAACTATGTATGTGTGGTCCTATGGTGTCTTCCTAACCAATCTTTAATGGTTCTAAAATCACTGTATAGATTAAACACAAGTACTTGCTTACTGCACGGTTACTCTGTGCTACAAATTGGGCTATGTTCTCCATTTCACTCTATAACACCTCTATGAGGTAGGTACTATATTTACACGATTTTACAAATGTGGAAACTGGGGCGTTTTAAAGAGTATGCACTTTACCAAAGTATACAAAATCCCATGCTCTAATCCAGTAGTTCTCAAATTCCACTGCAATCAAAATCACTTTAAAAATATATATAAATAACTGATCCAATTCCCAGAGATTTCAATTAAACTTGTGGTTGGGCCGAGGTATCAATCATAAAACAAACAACAAAACTAACTTCTCCAAATTATTCTAATATGCAGCCAGAATTGAGAAGCCCTGTTCTAAGCCATTACACTATATCAGTGTTTTCCAAAATTGTTTTAACTCTCCAATAAGAGATATTTTATATTATAACTCAGTAGATAGATATAAAACTGAAACAAAAATTCACAAAACAATATTTATGCTTACTACCTGCAAGCATTTGTTTATTTTCTATTCTAGTCTAGTCTATAACTTTTTGCATTGCTGGTTGCAACCTACTGAATTGATTTTACAGCCCATTGACTGGTTGCTAATCAGGGTTTGAAAATCACTGCTCTTTACACTGCTTAATAAAAATGTGCCTCATTTTGCTACCTCTCCCTGCTGTATATTCTAGTTGAGCCTCACTCTCCACATGAAAGGCCACTCATTCTTTGAGTGCTGAGAGACCATTCCCATCTACTTCCATCCCGGCATCCTCCACTCATTCTACATCCTCCTCTTACAGCTTGTTGCCTACACATGGCAATTGACTCTGTCACATTTTCTTCAAGCATATGATTCTTACAGCCAATAAGGTTATGACTCAAGAAAAATGACACTTTTAAGTCCAAGAACTGGTGACAAGTTCATAAAATTTATTTCATTCTGGAGCAGAAAAAAATCCAATACTATTAGCTTTCTATCGTTGTGTAACAAATTACCACAAATTTAGTGGCTTGAAACAACAGGTTCCACAGGTCAGATATGGAGGAACAGGTTAGTTAGATCATCTGATCAAGGTCTCACCAGGATGAAATCAAGGTGTTGGCTGAAGCTGTGATCTCATCTGGGGCTCAAGTTCTACCTCCAATCTCAAGAGTTCAGTTATTTGGGGTGGTGGCTGTAGAACTCATGGTGGTTGGCTTCTTCAAGGTCAGCAGGACTCTCTTTACAGGAATGGTTCAGTCCCTTTTTTAATGGCCAACCTGATCAGGCCACACCCACCTATGATGATCTCCCTTGTGATTAAGTATTAAAAATCAACTAGTTAGTAATCTAATTGTGAGAGTGATATCCCATTCACAGTTCCTGCCCATACTCAAGGAGTGGGAATCATATAGGGTGTGTACATCGAAGTCTTAAGGATCATCTTAGAATTCAGCCTGCCACACCAACCCTCTCTTTTTTGTCTAAGATCTTTCCTGGCTGTAGCACTGAAAGTCCCACATCCCCAGGGAAAACACTTGGTCACAGGAAAACTGGTACAGTTGGTTACCTTACCAGTAGAAACTGAAGTCTCTCAGCTAGCACGTTTTATGTTCCATACCTAATGAAAGTCCAATTACAGGGAACCTGGATATGGAGTTTGTTCCTGTTCTCCTCTAATAAAATGTTTGTAAAGATGGATTATCAAGTAGTGTTTGATGCCTCAGAGTCAGCATCACAGAAACACTTGACCAAAATTTTATATTTCTCTTGTGACATATTCCACTTACTGTGCACACCAAACAATGTTCACAAATGGAACACTATGGAGAGGAAAGGAATATCATATTTTTATGGTTCCTTTTGAATGCAGTGTGTAAATTAATAAATGCAGTTTTATCTCAGTAGTGTAAGCAAACTTCTAAGTGTAGGCAACAATGGCTAAAGTTACCAGTGCTTTCATATCAATCTAATTTAAATTTCAAACATCACTAATTAACATAAATCTTCTTTTTCTCCCTCAATATTTGTTTTACACATTCCCACATAAATTCAACAAACATGGTAGCTTAATAAAATAATACAAGAATTTTAGAATAATAAATGTGGTACTGCAACAACACTGAATTACAGTTTACTAGCACTTTTACTGTCTTCTTTCTCCTCCCCCTTTTGAATATTTTAAGGCAAATAAAAACAAAAGGAAAAGGTGAGCTTCTGATTAAAAGCAAACCTTAATTTTATATTTCATTATGCACTATGCTTTCTTCCCATGATTGGAAAATTATTTTCTAAATCAAAAACTTAAACCAAGACAATTGGTTCCTATTTATGTCTATACAGATTATTTTACATCATTTAAAATTGTAATGCAAATTCCAAGGTAAAAACTTCGAATATTTCCTCCCACAGTAGAATATAAGTTTCCAGCTTTTATAGGATATTAGTTCCCTGGAATTCTTGGCACTGGGATGTGATTCTTTGTATTGCCTTTGTCTATTTGGAAGGATAGATCAATGGCCATTGTTCTTTTTATTATTTGATTCTAGCTTGAACTTCTCTCTCTGTTTCATATGCCTTGGAACAAATTCAGTTGCATAAAAACACAGTCCTTAGACACCCACTTATTATAAATGACTTCTCATCCTACTTTTCATAGGTTTTACCATCAGCTCAAGAAATATCTTCAGAATATTAACAGACTTAAAAAATTCCACTCAAAATGACATTTGACTTTTCATTTAAAATTTCAGATGCTTTTCTTTTTCATATGAATATTCACTGCCTATATCTCCCCTCATTTCCTTTCCAAAGGTCGACTTCAGTATGTAGGTGACAATCATTTGTTACTTTATGTCAAACATTTCTAATATAATGGGTTTATGTGTTGATTTTTAGTTTTTGTTTTGTTTTTTCCTGTGGAAGAAGAATCTGTTGAGCTTTCTAGCCTGACCAGTAATCAAACCTCAGCAAGACAATACTTCACTGTCCTGATGCCTTGCAATCATAAGCAAGGAGGCCATGTCACCACCCCAAACCTGGAAAATCTGTTTTCTCACTTTCCAGCTTTTAGACATTAAAGTTGATTTATTTAAAGAAGCACTTAGAAGGAGAGAGGACAAGGATTTAATACACATCATGGGATTCTGTACTATACGCCTCACTGTATCTTAGTAAAACATATTTTAACATAATTGGTCATTCTGGAATCCTTCCCAGAAGCATAGAAGTGCTTACAACGGGAGTAAAACTGAATTGCTAATGTTAAATTCAGACACTTATTTCAGACTTTTAATTCCACCATATGAAAATGTCTTTCCACGCCTTAAAAATAAAGAAAAATGCTTCATTCAGAATGTTTAACTATATCAAAGAGCACTGTTTCCTGGTTACTGCCAATGTTCACTGTTAAACACAGGGGGCCTTGAAGGAAACACAGATTGTTTAGAAATAGAATATTCATCAAGATATAATGGCTGATGCTTATATTGCTTCATTCCCAAGTTGCTTCCCCCCAAAAAATGTGAAACAACACATACATGTTGGCATCATATCACCACCAACTGGCTGAAAGTGCTTACTAGGAAGAAAATCAGTTTGTTGGCAGTCTGTATATCTTCTTTGGAGAAATGTCAATTTAGGTCTTCTGCCCATTTTTGGATTGGGTTGTTTGTTTTTTTTGTTATTGAGCTGCATGAGCTGCTTATAAATTTTGGAGATTAATCCTTTGTCAGTTGCTTCATTTGCAAATACTTTCTCCCATTCTGAGGGTTGTCTTTTGGTCTTGTTTATGGTTTCCTTTGTTGTGCAAAAGCTTTTAAGTTTCATTAGGTCCCATTTGTTTATTTTTGTTTTTATTTCCATTTCTATAGGAGGTGGGTCAAAAAGGATCTTGCTGTGATTTATATCCTAGAATGTTCTGTCTATGTTTTCCTCTAAGAGTTTGATAGTTTCTGGCCTTACATTTAGGTCTTTAATCCATTTTGAGCTTATTTTTGTGTATGGTGTTAGGGAGTGATCTAATCTCATACTTTTACGTGTACCTGTCCAGGTTTCCCAGCACCACTTATTGAAGAGGCAGTCCTTTCTCCATTATACATTCTTGCCTCCTTTATCAAAGATAAGGTGACCATATGTGCATGGGTTTTTATCTGGGTTTTCTATCCTCTTCCATTGATCTATATTTCTGTTTTTGTGCCAGTACCATAGTGTCTTGATTACTGTAGCTTTGTAGTATAGTCTGAAGTCAGGGAGAGAAAGACAAATACCGTATGCTAACACATATATATATGGAATTTAAGAAAAAAATGTCATGAAGAACCTAGGGGTAGACTGGAATAAAGACACAGACCTACTAGAGAAAGGACTTGAGGATATGGGGAGGGGGAAGGGTAAGCTGTGACAAAGCGAGAGAGTGGCATGGACATATATACACTACCAAACTTAAAATAGATAGCTAGTGTGAAGCAGCCACATAGCACAGGGAGATCATCTCAGTCCTTTGTGACCACCTAGAGGGGTGGGATAAGGAGGGTCGGAGGGAGGGAGACGCAAGAGAGAAGAGATATGGGAACATATGTATATGTATAACTGATTCACTTTGTGATAAAGCAGAAACTAACACACCATTGTAAAGCAATTATACTCCAATAAAGATGTTAAAAAATCACTTTCTTTCTGAAAAAAAAAAAAAGATATATATGTACCCCAATGTTCATCACAGCACTATTTACAATAGCCAGACCATGAAAGCAACCAAAATACCCATCAACAGAGGAATGTATTTTACAACGTAATACTACTCAGCCATAAAAATAAATGAAATAATGCCATTTGCTGTGCAATGGATGGACCTAGAGATTGTCATGCTGAGTGAAGTAAGTCAGACAGAGAACAACAAATATCATATGATATCGCTTATATGTGGAATCTAAAAAAAAGGTACAAATGAACTCATTTACAAAACAGAAATAGAGTCATAGATGTAGAAAATAAACTTATGGTTACTGGGGGGAAAATGTGGGGGGAAGGGATAAATTGGAAAATGGATTGACATATACACGTTACTGTATATAAAATAGATAACTAATAAGAACCTACTGTATAGCACAGGGAACTCTACTCAATACTCTGTAATGACCTATATGGGAAAAGAATCTAAAAAAGAGTGGATATATGTATATGCATAACTGATTCACTTTGCTGTACAGCAGAAAGTAACACAACATTGTAAATCAAACATACTCCAAAAAATTAATTTAAAAAATTGAAAAACAAGGAATAGACAATAAACATCCAGTATTTGATAAACTCATGGAGAAGCCAAATACTCCTCAAGTTGCCTCTAATTAATTAATGAATTAATGTATTTATTTACTTATTTATTTGCAACTGAGATTAAATTTAAACCACCTCAAATCTAAGGAATGTTGGCAGCTGAGATTCTGGTAACTTTGTAAACAAGTCCAACATGTGTCAATGTATCTTTTAGCCTTGACAAATTTTGAAGGATTTGTTCACTAAGTTTGTTCACTCCTTTATGAATCTGGTCCAAATAGACTATTTTATGTATTCATTTGGTGACATTATCTGAACATCCCAACATTTTTAAAGAGGCTTCTGCTTCCTGGTGGCTGATTAAACTTCATTTAGAACATACAGATATATTTAGGGATATGCCTAATGGCATATGGTTTAGATAATGTATATACACTGGCTTAGACAATTTCATTTGGCAATGAGAAATTCCAGCACCTGTCTTCCCAGAGAAACTATCAACTTATAAAACTGGAAAACTGGTTGGAGTTTTTAACCCAAAGCACTTAGGGTTTTACAACTAGCACATAACATTTTTAAAGATTAATTCTAACAATATTCAGAATTCTACAGTACTTATCAAAAAATGATATATTTCTAGTTCTTATGAAACACTCAGTTTCACCTTCTCACCTACAGAACTCATCATAAAGCACAGCACGTATCTTGTAGATATTACTGCTTTGTGTACATGTGATCAAAGGTTATTGCACTCTATCCTATAGATATTCATATGGAAAACTATACTTCTTTTCCTCGGTGATGATCCTTGTAGCTTTGTTTAGATGGTTATGTGAGCTTTTTCCTCTTAATTTTTACCTCATTCTCTATACAATTATTTGGCTCTGGGCAAGGAAAATGAGGCTTCTGAGTGCTTAACAATTTAGTAGAGATGGACATGTAAAAATTGCACATCCTATTTGGTTAACTGCACCCTTACTTACCTTTTAACTTTTTTCAGGTCTCATTCTCTAGTATGGAAGCGTGGTTTGTAATAGCAATCAGATTTAGCCCTTTATTTCTATTCTGACTTCCACTACTCTGGATTATTTGCAAGACCACAACAATCTCCAAACTAAATTCCTTGTCTCAAGTATTTATGTCCTCTAATTCACTCTTCATACAACTGCCAAGTTTATCTCTTTCAAGCACCACTTACAATTTGTAATCCTTTTTGTCCACGTTCCTACAAAGGTATCCTGCTGTTTACTGGATCAAATTCAAACTCATCATTTGACAGCTCAAACCCCATAATCTAATACAACACTCCCTCTCAATAGCCAGTGATACTGACCTTCAGTTCTGGTTAGGTCACATTTCTTCTCAACCCATTCACACTCCCCACAAAAATCATGACACATTTATATTATTCAGCTATGAATTTATATTGTAAAATGAATATTATGTTAATATAACAAAAAATTCAAGACAAAACTGCCCACAAGCTCATAGCAATCATATATGTTCACTTGTCCTTTCTTCACATAATAACAACAGCAAATAATGATATAGTATTTATCATGTGTCAGCCATATTCTAATAGCTTTAAAAATATGATCTGGGGCTTCCCTGGTGGCGCAGTGGTTGAGAATCTGCCTGCTAATGCAGGGAACACGGGTTCGAGCCCTGGTCTGGGAAGATCCCACATGCCACGGAGCAACTGGGCCCGTGAGCCACAACTACTGAGCCTGCGCGTCTGGAGCCTGTGCTCCGCAACAAAAGAGGCCGCGAGAGTGAGAGGCCCGCACACCGCGATGAAGAGTGGCCCCCGCTTGCCACAACTAGAGAAAGCCCTCGCACAGAAACGAAGACCCAACACAGCCATAAATAAATAAATAAAGCAAACTGTCAACAAGTAAAAATAAACACAATTATAAAAAAAAAAAATATGATCTGTATAACCAGCATCTGTAACCAGCATCTATTCTGATTGGTTGCTGCTTGTGCCACACTACTTGTTAAATATAGTGACTGTCATCCTTGGTAACAGGAGTGGTCAGAGAAAGCTTTTATCTGTGCTGAATTAAGGGAGGGAGTACTGAAAAGTGTTTCAAACAAAGGAAGTGATATACTATGGGTCATCAGCGTCTAAGAAAACATAGGAAATTGAAAGTAGGCCGGGGCATCTGGAGTGAAAAGGGAGTATGAGATTGAGAACAGATGCTAGAAAGGCATGCTCCAGAAAGATCATTATGGACCTTGAAAATCATTAAAGCAAAGAAGAAACAAGTAGAGAAATGATATGTTCAGATTAGTATTTTAGAAACTTTACTCTGTCAGCAGTGTGGGGAATAGATTTAAGAGGTTAGGTTGTAGGTAGGGTTACTTGTGTGGGGGAACTCTTTTCTGTCTCTGTCACATTTGTCTATCTCAGGTTCTATTCTGTGAACAGTACTGAGGTTTTTTTTTCTTTTTTTTTTTGTTTTTGTATTGAGTTTTAAACTTCTTTCACACATGAAAGTGGGATACAGCATTTTACCTCTTCTCCCAAAAACTGTCTGTCAATACAACAGGAATGCTCATGTCTGTCCTGTATCCACATCACTCTCTAGATCAATTTTTTCTAAGGACTTGCTGTGAAACAAAATAGAATTCAAAGACTTTCTTTTGGTTTACGATGTCCTCTATGATCTTTTCTCTGCCAAAGTCCATGAACTGATCTCATATCATTCTAACCTTCACTCACCATGGTCCAGCCACACTGACCTTGTTTCATTATTTGAATAAATAAAGGACTTGGTGTTAGTTGTTTACTTCTGCCTAGAATGTACCAACAACCTTCCATTCTTTATCTCCAATGCTACTACAGCTAGATCTTTTTTCTTCATATCTCAGCTTCGATATCACCTCAAAGAGGCTTTTCCTAGCCACTAAATCTAAAGAAACCAAAGAGTGTTCTGCCTATGCTTTCCTCTAGTTTTATGGTTTCCAGGCTTACATTTAGAATTTTAATCAATTTTGAGTTTATTGTTGTATATGGCATTAGAGAATGTTCTAATTTAATTCTTTTACATGTAGCTATCAGTTTTCCCAGCACCACTTATTGAAAAGACTGTATTTTTTCCATCGTATATTCTTGCCTCCTTTGTCATAGATTAATTGACCATGGGTGCATGGGTTTGTTTCTGGGCTGTCTATTCTGTTCCACTGATCTATGTGTCTGTTTCTGTGCCAGTACCACACTGTTTTAATTACTGTAGCTTTGTAGTATAGTCTGAAGTCAGGGAGCATGATTCCTCCAATTCTGTTCTAATTTCTTAAGATAATTTTCTTGTTCCTGATCTTAGAGAAAATGCTTTCAGCTTTTCACTGTTGAGTATAATGTTAGCTGTGAGTTTGTCATATTTGAACTTTATTGTGTTGAAGTATGTTCACTCTATGCCCACTTTCTGGAGAGATTTTAATTATAAATAGATGTTGAATTTTGTCAAAAGCTTTTCCTGCATCTATTGAAATGATCATATGATTTTTATTCTTCAATTTGTTAATGTGATATGTCACATTAATTGATTTGTGGATATTGAAAAATCCTTGCATCCCTGGGATAAAGCTCACTTGATCATGGTGTATGATCATTTGATGACAGTCTTTGACATAAATTATAGCAATATTTTTGAAATTATCTTTTAAAAAAAGGAAATAAAAGCAAAAATAAACAAATGGAACCTAATTAATCATAAAATCTTTTGCACAGCAAAGGAATATATCAACAAAATAAAAAGATAACCTGCCAAATGGGAGAAAATATTTGCAAGTAATGTGACTGATAAGGGGTTAATAACCAAAATATATGAACAGTGCATATAGCTCAACATCAAAAGAACAAACAACCTGATTAATAATAAGAAGACTTGAATAAATATATTTGTAAAGAGAACATGAAGATGGTCAACAGGCAGATGAAAATATGCTCAACATCATTAATCATCAGGGAAATGCAAATCAAAACCACAATGAGATATCACCTCACACCTGCCAGAATGGCTATCATCAAAAAGAACTCAAATAACAAATGTTGGAGAGTATGTGGAGAAAAGGGAACATTTGTACACTGTTGCTGGGAATGTAAGTTGGTGTAAACACTGTGTAAAACAGTACAGCAGTTTCTCAAAAAATTATAAATAGAACTGCTATATTACCCAGCAATCACACTCCTCGGTTTATATCTGAAAGAAACAAAAACACTAATTTGAGCCCCTCTCTTCCTTGGAACTCCCTATGGGGGTGGAAGCCATCTTCTACTCAGCATCATGGCTGCTCTCAGATCCTTCATGAAGCCCAAGATCATCAAACAGAGGACCAAGAAGTTCATCCAACACCAGTCAGACTGATAAATCAAAATAAAGTGGAACCGGCAGAAACCCAGAGGCATTGACAACAGGGTGTGAAGGAGATTCGAGGGCCAGATCTTGATGCCCAACATCAGTTATGGGAGCAACAAGAAAACAAACACATGCTGCCTAGCAGTTTCTGGAAGTTCCTGGTCCACAACATCAAGGAGCATGAAGTGCTGCTGATGTGCAACAAATCTTACTGTGCTGAAATTATTCACAATATCTTATCCAAGAACCACAAAGCCATTGCAAAAAGAGCACCCCAGCTGTCCATCAGAGTCACCAATCCCAATACCAGGCTGAACAGTGAAGAAAATGAATAGACAGCTCATGCTGCACATTGTGTTTGTGTTAATAAAACCACGAAACTTGAAAAAAAAACACTAATTTGAAAAGATACATGAATCCCAATGTTCATAGTAGCATTATTCACAGTTGCTAAGATATGGAAGCCACCTAAGTGTGTTCTTTTATTCTTTTTTTAACATCTTTATTGGAGTATAATTGCCTTAAGCTGTTGTGTTAGTTTCCACAATATAACAAAGGGAATCAGCTATAGGTATACATATATCCACATATCCACTCCCTCTTACATCTCCCTCCTACACTCCCTATCCCACCCCTATAAGTGGTTACAAAGGATGGAGCTGATCTCCCTGTTCTATATAGCTGCTTCCCACTAGCTATCTATTTTGCATTTTGTCGTGTATATATGTCAATGCCACTCTCTTACTTCCTCCCAAATTATCCATGCCTCTCACTGTGTCCTCAAGTCCATTCTCTACATATACGTCTTTATTCCTGTCCTGCCCCTAGGTTCTTCAGAAACATTTTTTTTTTTTTTTTAGATTCTGCATATATCTGTTAGCATACAGTATTTGTTTTTCTCCTTCTGACTTACTTCACTCCATATGACAGTCTCTATGTCCATCTTCCTCACTACAAATAACTCAATTTTGCTTCTGTTTATGACTAAGTAATATTCCACTGTACATATGTGCCAAATATTTTTAACCATGCATCTGTTGTTGGACACTTCCGTTGCTTCCATGTCCTGGCTATTGTAAATAGAGCTGCAATGAACATTGTGGTACATGACTCTTTTTGAATTACGGTTTTCTCAGGGTATATGCCCAGTAGTGGGATTGCTTGGTCATATGATAGTTCTATTTTTAAATTTTTAAGGAACCTGCAGACTGTTCTCCATAGTGGCTGTATAAATATATATTCCAACCAACAGTGCAAGAGGGTACCATTTTCTCCACACCCTCTCCAGCATTTATTGTTTGTAGACTTTTTGAGGATGGCCATTCTTACTAGTGTGATGTGATAACTCATTGTAGTTTTGATTTGCATTTCTCTAATGATTAGTGATGCTGACCATGCTTTAATGTGTTTGTTGGCAATCTGTATATTTACTTTGAAGAAATTTCTATTTAGGTCTTCAGCCCATTTTCAGATTGGGTTGTTTGTGTTTTTGATATTGAGGTGCATGTGCTGCTTGTATATTTTGGAGATTAATCCTTTGTCAGTTGCTTCATTTGCAAATATGTTCTCTCATTCTGAGGGTTGTCTTTTCAGCTTGTTTATGGTTTACTTTGTGTGGAAAAGCTTAAAAGTTTCATTAGGTCAAATTGGTTTATTTTTGTTTTCACTTCCCTTTCTTTAGGAGGTGGGTCAAAAAGGATCTTGCTGTGATTTATGTCAAAGAGTGTTCTGGCTATGTTTTCCTCTAAGACTTTTATAGTGTCTGGCCTTACATTTAGACCTTTGATTCATTTTGAGTTTATTTTTGTGTATGGTGTTAAGGAGTGCTCTAATTTCATTCTTTTACATGTAGCTGTCCAGTTTTCGAAGCACCAATTATTGAAGAGGCTGTCTGAACTCCACTGTATATTCTTGACTCCTTTATCAATTATAAGGTGACCATATGTGTGTGGGTTTATCTCTGGGCTTCCTATTCTGTTCCATTGATCTATATTTCTGTTTTTGTGCCAGTACCATACTGTCTTGATTACTGAAGCTTAGAAGTATAGCCTGAAGTCAGGGAGCCTGATTCCTCCAACTCCATTTTTCTTTCTCAAGATTGCTTTGGCTATTGGGGGTCTACTGTGTTTCCATACAAATTTTAAATTTATTTCTTCTAGTTCTGTGAAAAATGCCATTGGTAGTTTGACAGGGATTGCTTTGTACCTATAGATTGCTTTGGGTGGTATAGTCATTTTCACAATGTTGATTCTTCCAATGCAAGAACATGGTATATCTCTCCATCTGTTTGGATGACATAAAATTTATTTCATCAGTGTCTTATAGTTTTCTGCATACAGGTCTTTTGTCTCCTTAGGAAGGTTTTGCAGTAGTAAATGGGAGTATTTCCTTTATCTCTTTCAGAATTTTCATCATTACTGTGTAGGAATGTAAGAGTTTTCTGTACATTTATTTTTTTATCCTGCTACTTTACCAAATTCATTGATAAGCTCTAGTAGTTTTCTGGTAGCATCTTTAGGTTTCTCTATGCATAGAATCATGTCCTCTGCAAACAGTGACAGTTTCCTTATTCCTTTTATTTCCTTATCTTCTCTGTTTGGTGTGGCTAAAACTTCCAAAACTATGTTGAGTAATAGTGGTGAGAGTGGGTAACCTTGTCTTGCTCCTGATCTTAGTGAAAATGGTTTCAGTATTTCACTATTGAGAAAAATGTTGGCTGTAGCTTTGTCATATATGGCCATTATTATGTTGATGTAAGTTCCCTCTATGCCTACTTTCTGAAGGGTTTTTGTAATAAATTGGTGTTGAATTTTGTCAAAAGCTTTCTCTGCATCTACTGAGATTAACATATGTTTTTTATCATTCAGTTTGTTAATATGGTGTATCACATTGATTGATTTGTGTATATTGTAGAATCCTTGCATTCCTGGGTTATACCCCACTCGATCATGGTGTATGATCCTTTTAATGTGCTGTTGGATTCTGTTTGCTATTATTTTGTTGAGGATTTGGGCATCTATGTTTATATGTGATATTGGCCTGTAGCTTTCTTCCTTTGTGACATCTTTGTCTAGTTTTGGTATCAGGGTGATGGTGGCCTCGTAGAATGAGTTTGGGAGTGTTCCTCCATCTGCTGTATTTTAGAAGGTTTTGAGAAGGATAGGTGTTAGCTCTTCTCTAAATGTTTGGTAGAATTCTCCTGAGAAGACATCTGGTCCTGGGCTTTCGTTTGCTGCAAGATTTTAATCACATTTTCAATTTCAGTGCTTGTGATTGGTCTGTTTGTATTTTCTATGTCTTCCTGATTCAGTCTCGGAAGGTTGTGCATTTCTAAGAACTTGTCCTTTTCTTCCAGGTGGTCCATTTATTGCCATATAGTTGTTTGTAGTAATCTCTCATGATCCTTTGTATTTCGCCAGTGTCCATTGTTGCTTCTCCTTTTTCATTTCTAATTCTGTTGATCTGAGTCTTCTTCATTTTTTTCTTGATGAGTCTGGCTCATGGTTTATCAAGTTTGTTTATCTTCTCAAAGAACCAGGTTTTAGTTTTATTCATCTTTGTTACTGTATCCTTCATTTCTTTTTCATATATTTCTGATCTAATTTTTATGATTTCTTTCCATCTGCTAACTTTGGGTTTTGTTTGCACTTCTTTCTTTAATTGCTTAGGTGTAAGGTTAGGTTGGTTATTTGAGATTATTCTTTTTTCTTGAGGTAGGATTATATTGCTATAAAATTCCCTCTTAGAACTGCTTTTGCTGAATCCCATAGGGTTTTTTGTTGTTGTTGTTGTTTGGTTTTTTTTGCAGTACATGGGCCTCTCACTGTTGTGGCCTCTCCTGTTGTGAAGCACAGGCTCCAGACGCACAGGCTCAGTGGCCATGGCTCACGGGCCTAGCCGCTCCATGGCATGTGGGATCTTCCCGGACCAGGGCATGAAGTCGTGTCCCCTGCATCAGCAGGCAGACTCTCAACCACTGCGCCACCAGGGAAGCCCTCCCATAGGTTTTTGATTATCTTGTTTTCATTGTCATTTGTTTCCAGGTATTCTTTTATTTCCTCTTTGATCTCTTCAGTAATTTCTTGGTTATTTAGTAGTGTATTGTTTAGCATCCATATGTTTGTATTTTTTACAGTTATATTTCCCATAATTGATATCTACTCTCCTAGCGTTGTGGTCGGAGAAGGTACATGATATGATTTCAATTTTCTTAAACTTACTGAGGCTTGATTTGTGTCCCAAGATGTGATATATCCCAAAGAATGTTCATGAGCACTTGAAAAGAAAGTCTGTTCTCTTGTGTTTGGATGGAATATCCTGTAAATATCAATTACGTCCATCTTGTTCAATGTGTCATTTAAAGGTTGTGTTTTCTTATTTATTTTCATTTTGGATGATCTGTCCATTGGTGAAAGTGGTGTGTTAAAGTCCCCTACTCTGATTGTGTTACTCTCAATTTCCCCTTTTTATGCTGCTACCATTTGCTTTATGTATTGAGGTGTTCCTATTTTGGGTGCAGAGATATTTACAATTGTTATATCTGCTTCTTGGATTGATCCCTTGAACATTATGTAGTGTCCTTCTTTGTCTCTTGTTATTGTCTTTATTTTAAAGTCTGTTTTATCTGATATGTGAATTGCTACTCCAGCTTTCTTTTGATTTTCATTTTCATGGAATATCTTTTTGCATCCCCTCAGTTTCAGTCTGTATGTGTCCCTAGGTCTGAAGTGAGTCTTTTATAGACAGCATATATATAGGGTTTTTCTTTTGTATCCATTCAGCAAGTCTATGTCTTTTGATTGGAACATTTCATCCATTTGCATTTAAGGTAATTATCGATATATTTGTTCCTATTACTATTTTTTTTAATTATTTTGCATTTGTTATTGTAGAGCTTTTCCTTTTCTTGTGTTTCCTGCCTAGAGAAGTTCCTTTAGCATTTGTTGTAAAGCTGCTTTTGTGGTGCTGAATTCTCTTAGCTTTTGCTTGTCTGTAAATGTTTTAATTTCTCCATCAAATGTGAAGGAGATCTTTACTGGGTACAGTAATTTTGGTTGTAGGTTTTTCCATTTCATCATTTTAAATAAGTCCTGGCACATCCTCTGACTTGCAGTGTTTCTGCTGAAATATCTGCTGTTAACCTTATGGGAATTCCCTTTTATATTATTTGTTGCTTTTCCTTTGCTGATTTTAATATTTTTTCTTCATATTTAATATTTGGCCGTGTGATTCATATGTGTCTTAACATGTTTCTCCTTGGATTTTTCCTGTATGGGACTCTCTGTGCTTCCTGGACTTGACTGACTATTTTCTTTCCCACACTGGGGAATTTTTCAACCATAATCTCTTCAAATGTTTTCTCAGTCCCTTTCTTTTTGTCTTCTTCTTCTTGGACCCTTGTAATTAGAAAGTTGTTGCATTTAATATTGTGCCCAAGGTCTCTGAGACTGTCCTCAGTTCGTTTCATTCTGTTTTCTTTATTCTGCTCTGCAGTAGTTATTTCCTCTATTTTATCTTCCATGTTACTTATCCATCCTTCTGCCTTAGTTATTCTGCTATTGATTCTTTCTAGAGAATTTTAAATTTCATTTATTATGTTGTTCACCATTGTTTGCTTGCTCTTTAGTTCTAGGTTCTTTATAAACGTTTCTTATATTTCTTCCATTTTATTTCCAAGAGTTTTGATCATCCTTACTATCACTACTCTGAATTGTTTTTCAGGTAGACTGGTTATTTCCTCTTCATTTGGTCTGGTGTGTTTTTATTTTGCTCCTTCATGTGCTGCATATTTCTCTGTCTTCTCATTTATCTTAACTTATTGTGTTTGTGGTCTCCTTTACACAAGCTGCAGGTTAGTAGTTCCCATTGTTTTTGATGTCTGCCCCTAGTGGGTAAGATTGGTTCAGAGGGATGTGTAAGCTTCCTGTTGGAGGAGGCTGGTGCCTGTGTTCTGAAGGATGAGGCTTGATTTTGTCTTTCTGGTAAGCAGGGCTGCATCCAGTGGTGTGTTTTGGGGTGTCTCTGAACTTATTATGGTTTTAGGTAGCCTGTCTGCTAATGGGTGGGGTTGTGTTCCTTTCATGCTAGTTGTTTGGTATGGGGTTTCCAGCACTGAAGCTTGCTGGATGTTGAGTGGAGCTGCGTCTTAGCACTGAGACGGAGGTCTCTGGGAGAACGATTCCTGATTGATATTACCTGTGGCTGGAAGGTCTCTGGTGATCAAATGTCCTGACTTGGCTCTCCCACCTCAGAGGCTCAGGCCTGGCACTGAGTCAGCACACCAAGATCCCTTCAGCCACACAGCTCAGAAGAAAAGAGAGATAAAAAAAGAAAGAAAACATAAATAAAATAAAATAAACGTATTAAAATGAGAAATTTTAAAATATTATTAAATTAAAAGAATAAAAGTAAAATATAAAAAAGAAGAGAGCAACAAACCCAATAAAGAAATCCAACAATGATAGCAAACACTAAAACCTATACTAAGATAAACATAAAAATTAGAATCTATTCAGTGGCAGGCAGCAAACCCCAAATCTACAATTGCTCCTAAATTCCACTGCCTCAGCTTGGGATGATTCATTTTTTATTCAGGTATTCCACCAATGCAGGGGACATCAAGTTGGCTGTGGGGATTTAATCCACTTCTCCTGAGGCTGCACAGAGAAATTTCCCTTTTTCTTCCCTGTTCGCACAGCTCCCGGGGTTCAGCTTTGGATCTGGCCCTGTCACTGCATGTAGGTCACTCTGTGGTGTCTGTTCTTTGCCCAGACAGGAGAGGGTTGAAGGAGCCACTGATTAGGGAGCTCTAGCTCACTCAGGCTGGGGGAACGGATGGGTATGGAATCCAGGGTGAGCCTGAGGCGGTGGAAGCCATCATGATATTGCAACTGCCTGAAGCATGCCATGTGTTCTTGCGGGGATTTTGTCCCTTTTTCCCAGGACCCTGGTAGTGGTGGGCTGCAGAGGCTCCTGGGAGGGGTGGTGTGGATAGTGACCTATGCTTGCACACAGGATT
Organism: Lipotes vexillifer; assembly: GCF_000442215.2. Lineage (NCBI taxonomy): Eukaryota > Metazoa > Chordata > Mammalia > Artiodactyla > Lipotidae > Lipotes > Lipotes vexillifer. The sequence continues at coordinate 241,889 of NW_006778103.1, read as the reverse complement.
ATTTGTGGCTGCAACAGCAGCTTTAACGTTTCATGCCTGTCTCTGGAGTCTACACTGACAGCTGTGTATCGCGCTGGGCTCTGAAGCTCTTTAGGTGGTGTTCTGAATCTCTCCTCATGCACCCCAAAACAATGGTCTCTTGACTCTTTGGAATTTCCAGACTTTTTCCTGGGTTCCCTGCAGTCTAGCTGTGGTGTGCTAGGCCTCCTCAGGCTGTCTTCATGCAGCCAACCCCAGTCCTTTCCCTCTGGTCTGACCTCCAAAGCCTGAGATTCAGCTCCAAGCCCCCACCCACCCTGGTGGGAGAGCAGGGAAGCCTCTCAGGCTGGTGAGTGCTAGTTGGTACCAATCTTTAGTGTGGGAATCTCTCCACTTTTCCCTCTGCACCTCTGTTGTTGCACTCTCCTCCTTTGCTCCAAAGCTTTCTCCCGACCCACCCCTAATTTCCACAAGTGAAGGGGCTTCTTAGTGTGTGGAAACTTTTCCTCCTTCACACCTTCCTCTCAGTGGTGCAGTTCCACCCCTATTTTTTGTCTCTGTTTTTTTTTTTTTCTTTTTCCCTACTCAGGTAAGTGTGGATTTTCTTGCCTTTTGGGAAGTATGAAGTTTTCTGCCAGCATTCAGTTGGTGTCCTGTATGAGTTGTTCCACATGTAGATGTATTTTTGATGTATTTGTGAGGAGAAGGGGATCTCCACATCTTACTCATCTGCCATCTTGAAGATCCTCAGTGTGTTCTTTTATATCTGTATGTACTCCTAACTTAGAAAAGTATTTTCTTTATTAAATTCTCCCTTTTACAATTAATGGCAATGTATTTGATCATTATGTACTTATTTAACTCTTTATGTGTTGCATTATTCATGGAATGGCTCTATTTAGGAAGCTTATATGAGGAAGGGAATAAAAAGATGTTCTAAACTGTCAGATATTCTCCTAATGTCAAAAGGCTATTATGAGAGTGTGATTTTTTTAGACTCAGGAAACTAGAATCAGGACACGTGCAGTCTTTATTTTTTCCCTGACCAACTGATAGTTAATTTCTTCTAAATGTTACATTAATTCTGATTCAGCTTCATCTCCATAGCTTCTTAAGACTTTATGTTTAATGGAGTCTAAGAAAGCTTCAGCTAGTACCCTTGAACACTTTTTCTGTTGTACCAAACAAGTCATCACTGGTTTTTATTTCAGGCTATACCACTTACTTGACAGGTTTTACAGAGCCACAGGCAGTCTGTCTCCTTGTAGCCCCTCAGTTCTATTTGACCACCATTATTTGGACAGTCTTTCTCTTGTTATGTCATTAGGAGCTTGAGGTATCTCTTAGTACCATTGTAGTTAAAGTTTTTGTTTTTTTTCTGTTTCTCACTCTTCTCATTTTTTACGGTGATTTATGAAGTGAAAGAGAGAAAATGCCAAGTTACCTTCACTATTTTTAACTATAAATTTTTGTATAAACCACTCGGATTTTAGAGCATAAAGGGAACTGGGTTCAGAGGTGCAGTACTTAAGATGTAGTAGTGTTGGGACTCGAAATATTTTTTTTTTGCATTTCTTTGTTTTTCTATTTAACTGTAATTTGGAGTAGTTTCAAATGTTTAGCACATACAGGGGGAAAATGTTTTTGCTACATCAGTAAGTTTCTATGCATCAATAGTCTCACTTATATAGTGAGGCTGAGTACAGTAATTTAGTAAATTGAAAGGTCTATACATTTCTGCCTTCATGTATACTTCTGAGAATTAAAACACCAGTGTAGTAAGAGTACATAAGTAGGGATGTAGCACAGACCAAAGCCCAATTGTAAACAGTTATGGGAAGCAGCATATTTGTAGCTTAGTCTCAAATATAGCCTTAGATTAGTGCTCACAAGACTGAACAGTGTAAAATCATCAAAGGCATATACCCAAGCTGCTTAGAATTTCTTTTTATAAGTATTTTATTTTAACAGTGTTGTTTAATTTCTTATACCCCTTTAAACCATCATAAATTTTAAGACGCATATAATATATTTACAAGTACAATTTGAAAAATAAAAAAAAGTAACTGAGCTTTCTTTTGCTCACTTGTGAAGAAAGATACTGAGGTAATACATTTTAGCTTTAAAGGAGAAATTTTTGCATTTATGGTAATTTCTCATTAGAGAATTATGAGAGGTATATGTGGCAGATTAAAATCATTTGAAGGGGCAGAGAGAAACCACGGAGGGAAGAGCAGGCTGGAGTGCAGCATGGATCTACCTCTGCCACCCATGCTTTCTGTATTACTGTGCCATTAGGTAAGATCTTAAAATCATATACTGGCAGAAGACATGAAACTCCTTTGTTAGAGACAAAAGACTTCATCACTCATGGCACAAGAATGGAAAGGGGAGCAAGAGAAATAAGAAAGCTCAGTTAAAAATAAGATTGTGGGGCTTCCCTGGTGGCGCGGTGGTTGAGAGTCCGCCTGCCGATGCAGGGGACACGGGTTCGTGCCCTGGTCCGGGAAGATCCCACATGTCATGGAGCGGCTGGCCCCATGAGCCATGGCCACTGAGCCTGCGCGTCCAGAGCCTGTGCTCCGCAACGGGAGAGGCCACAACAGTGAGAGGCCCACGTACTGCAAAAAAATAAATAAATAAAATAAATAAATAAATAAATAAAAATAAGATTGTGGATTGCACTATTTGCTTATGATACTCTTCTGGAGCTAAAAACTCTGTGAATAATATTGCTCAGGAATGGGTCTGCTCCTACTTATCCCGAAGACAGGCTGCCTAAAGTTGTTCTGAGGGCACAGCCACCTCTGAACATACCCCTTGACATGGCCCTGACCATCAGAGGGACAAGAACCAGCTCCACTCATCCATGAGCAGGCACTAGTCCCTCCCACTAGGAAGTCTGCACAAGCTCCTGGGCCAATCTCACCTGCCAGAGGCAGACACCAGAAGCAAGAGGAACTACAAACCTGTAGCCTGAGAAACGGAGACCACAAACACAGAAAGTTAGACAAAATGAGATGACAGAGAAATATATCTCAGATGAAGGAACAAGATAAAACACCAGAAAAGCAACTAAGTGAAGTAGAGATAAGAAATCTGTCTGAAAAATAATTCAGAGTAATGATAGTAAAGATTATCCAAGATCTCAGAAAAAGAATGGAGATGCAGACTGATAAGATGAAAGAAATATTTAACAAAGAGCTAGAAGATTTAAAGAACAGAGATGAACAATACAGAAGAGCAAATAAGTGATATGGAAGACAGAGTGGTGGAAATCACTGCTGCATAAGAGAATAAAGAAAAAAGCATGAAAAGAAATGAGGACAGTCTAAGAGACCTCTGGAATAACATTAAACACACCAACATTCACATTATAGGGGTCCCAGAAGGAGAAGAGGGAGAAAGGGCCTGAGAAAATATTTGAGGAGGTAATAGCCAAAAATCCCTAATATGGGAAAGGAAACACTCACTTCCAGGAAGTGCAGAGCTCCATACAGGCTAAGCCTAAGAAGAAACATGACAAGACACACAGTAATCAAATTCACAAAAATTGAAGACAAAGAGAACATATTAAAAACAACAAGGGAAAAACAACAAATAACAAACAAGGGAAACCCATAGCGTTATCAGCTAATTTTTCAGAAGAAATTCTGTAAGTCAGAAGGAAGTGGTACAATATATTTAAAGTGATGAAAGGGAAAAACCTACAACCAAGAATACTCTACACAGCAAGGCTTTCATTCAGTTTTGACAGAGAAATCAAAAGCTTTACAGACAAGCAAAATCTAAGAGAATTCAGCACCAGAAACCCAGCTTTACAACAAATGCTAAAGGAAGCCTCTAGGCAGAAAAGAAAAGCCCACAACTAGAAACAGGAAAATTATGAATGGGAAAGCTCACCAATAAAGGCAGACATACAGTAAAAGTAGGAAATTATCCACACTGAAATATCATATCAAAATCAGCAATCATAAAAAGAGGAGAGTACAAATGCAGGATATTGGAAATGCATTTGAAATTAAGAGACCATCAACTTAAAACAATCTTGTATATATACAGACTGCTATATAGAAACCTCATGGTAACCACAAACAAAAATCTACAATAGATACACATAAAAAAAAGAAAAAGCAATTCAAACACAACTCTAAATATAGTCATCAAATCACAAGAGAACAAAAGAGGAAAGGAGGAAAAAAGCCCTACAAAATCAAATCCTAAACACTTAACAAAATGGCAATAAGAACATGCATATTGATAATTGACTTAAATGTAAATGGACTAAATGCTCCAACCAAAAGACATAGAATGACTGAATGGATACAAAAAAGACCGGTATATATCCTGTCTTCAAGAGACCACTTCAGATCTAGGGACACACACAGACTGAAAGTGAGCAGATGGAAAAAGGTATTCCATGCAAATGGAAATCAAAAGCAAGCTGGAGTAGCAATATTTATATCAGACAAATTAAACTTCAAAATAAAGTCTGTTACAAGAGACAAAGAAGGACACTACATAATGATCAAGGAATCAAACCAAGAAGATACGACAATCGTAAACATATATGTACCCAACATAGGAGCACCTCAATATATAAGGCAAATACTAACAGCCATAAAAGGAGAAATCAACAGTAACACATTAATAGTGGGGGACATTAATACACCACTTACATCAATGGACAGATCATCCAGACAGAAGATCAGTAAGGAAACACAGGCCTTACATTTTCTCAGAACTAGAATCAAAAATCTATAAATTTGTATGGAGACATAAAAAATCCCAAATAGCCAATTCAATCCTGAGAAAGAAAAATGAAGCTGGAGGAATCAGGCTCCCTGACTTCTAGCTATACTATTATATACAATACAAAGCTAGAGTAATCAAAACAGTATAGTACTGCCACAGATACAGAAATATTATCAATGGAAAAGGATAGAAAGCCCAGAAATAAACCCAGGGACCTATGGTTAATTAATTTAAAACTAAGGATACAAGAATATATAGTGGAGAAATGACAGTCTCTTCAACAAGTGGTGCTGGGAAAATTGGACAGATACATGTAAAAGAAGGAAATTAGAACATTCTCTAACACCATATACAACAGTAAACCAAAATCAATTAAAGATCTAAATGTAAGACCAGTTACTCTAAAACTCTTAGAGGAAAAGATAGGCAGAATGCTCTTTGACACACATTGCAGCAAGATCTTTTGGTATCCGCTTCTTAGAGTAATGAAAATAAAAATGAAAATAAACAAATGGACCTAAGTAAACTTAAAATCCTTTGCACACCAAAGGAAACCATAAATAAACTGAAAAGGCAACCCACAGGATGGGAGAATATGTTTGCAAATGAAGCAACCAACAAGGAATTAACCTCCAAAATATACAAACGGATCATGCAGTACAATAGCAAAAAAAAAAAAGAAAAGAAAAGAAACAAACAAACCAATCAAAAATGGGTGGAAGATCTAAATAGACATTTCTCCAAAGACACAGAGATGGCCAACAGGCACATGAGAAGTTGATCAACATTGCTAATTATCAGAGAAATGCAAATCAAAACTACAATGAGGTATTGCCTGATCCAGTCATAATGGCCATCATCAAAAAGTCTACAAATAATAAATGCTGGAGAGGGTGTGGAGAAAAAGGAACCCTCTTACACTGATATTGGGAATGTAAATTGGTGCAAACACTATGGAGAACAGTATGAAGATTCTTTTAAAAAATAAAAATAGAGCTACCATATGATCAGCAATTCCATTCCTAGGCATATAGCCGGAGAAAAGCATAATTCAAAAATACACATGCACCCTAATGTTCATTTTATCACTATTTACAATAGTCACGAAATGTAAGTATCCTAAATGTCCTTCAACAGAGGAATGGATAAAGAAGATGTGGTATGCATATACAATGGAATATTACTCAGACATTAAAAAGAATGAAATAGGAGGGGGGGGGGAAGGTGGAAGAGTAAGACATGGAGATCACCTATCTCCCCACAGATACACCACAAAAACATCTACACGTGGAACAACTCCTACAGAACACTTACTGAACGCTGGCAGAAGACTTCAGACCTCCCAAAAGGCAGGAAACTCCCCACGTACCTGGGTAGGGCAAAAGAAAAAGAAAAAACAGAGACCTGCACCAGTGGGAGGAAGCTGTAAAGGAGGAAAGGTTTCCACACACTAGGAAGCCCCCTCGCAGTTGGAGACTGCGGGTGGCAGAGGGGGTAAGCTTTGGAGCCACAGAGGAGAGCGCAGCAACAGGGGTGCAGAGGGCAAAGCAGAGAGATTCCCGCACAGAGGATGGGTGCCGACCAGCACTCACCAGCCCGAGAGGCTTGTCTGCTCACTCTCTTGGGCAGGCGTGGGCTGGGAACTGAGGCTCGGGCTTTGGTCAGATCGCAGGGAGAGGACAGGCAGCGTGAACACAGCCTGAAGGTGTTAGTGCACAACGGTTAGCTGGGAGGGAATCCGGGGAAAGGTCTGGAGCTGCCGAATAGGCAAGAGACTTTTTCGTCCCTCTTTGTTTCCTGGTGCGAGATGAGAGGGGATTAAGAGCACTGCTTAAAGGAGCTCCAGAGACGGGCGCAAGCTGCAGCTGTCAGTGTGGACCACAGAGACGGGAATGAGACACTAAGGCTGCTGCTGCCACCACCAAGACGCCTGTGTGGGAGCACAGGTCACTATCCATACCTCCTTCTGGGGAGCCTGTGCGGCCCACAACACCAGGGTCCTGGGATCCAGGGACAACTTCCCCAGGAGAAAGCACGGCATGCCTCAGGCTAGTGCAAAGTGCAGCTGGCGTCTGCTGCCACAAGTTGGCCCCATGCTCCGTGCCCCTCCCTCTCCCCTGCCTGAGTGAGCCAGAGACCCCAAATCAACTTCTCATTTAACCCCGTCTGGTCTGAGTGAAGAACAGATGTCCTCCGGCGACTGACACGCAGAGGCAGGGCCAAATCAAAAGCTGAGCTCCAGGAGCTGTGCGAACAAAGAAGAGAAAGGGAAATTTCTCCCAGCAGCCTCAGGAGCAGCGGATTAAATCTCCACAATCAACTTGATGTACCCTGCATTGGTTGAATACCTGAATAGACAACGAATCATCCCAAATTGAGGAGGTGGACTTTGAGAGCAATATTTAGTATTTTTTCCCCTTTTCCTGTTTTTGTGAGTGTGCATGTGCATGCTTCTGTGTGAGATATTGTCTGTATAGCTTTGCTTTCACCATTTGTCCTAGGGTTCTGTCCATCCGTTTTTTTTGTTTGTTTGTTTTGTTTTCTACTTTTTAAAACACTTTTTTCTTAATAATTATTTGTTATTTTTATTTTAAAACATTTATTTTGTTTTAGTTTATCCTCTTTCTTTCTACTTTTTCTCCCTTTTATTCTAAGCCGTGTGGATAAAAGGCTCTTGGTGCAGCAGCCAGTAGTCAGTGCTGTGCCTCTGAGGTGGGAGAGCCAACTTCAGGACACTGGTCCACAAGAGACCTCCCAGCTCCACGTAATATCAAATGGCGAAAATCTCCCAGAGATCTCCATCTCAACACCAGCACCCAGCGTCACTCAACGACCAGAAAGTTACAGTGCTAGATATCCTATGCCAAACAACTAGCAAGACAGGAACACAATCCCAACCATTAGCAGAGAGGCTGCCTAAAATCAAAATAAGGGCAAAGACACCTCAAAACACCACCAGACGTGGACCTGACCACCAGAAAGACAAGATCCAGGCTCATCCAGCAGAACACAGGCACTAGTCCCCTCCACAAGGAAGCCTACACAACCCACTGAACCAACTTTAGCCACTGGGGACAGACACCAAAAACAATGGGAACTATGGACTTGCAACCTGCAAAAACGAGACCACAAACACAGTAAGATAAGCAAAATGAGAAGCAGAAAAACACACAGCAGATGAAGGAGCAAGATAAAAACCCAGCAGACCTAACAAAGTAAGAGGAAATAGGCAGTCTACCTGAAAAAGAATTCCGAGTAATGATAGCAAAGATGATCCAAAATCTTGGAAATAGAACAGAGAAAATTCAAGAAACATTTGACAAGGACCTAGAAGAACTAAAGAGGAAACAAGCAATGATGAACAACACAATAAATAAAATTAAAAATACTCTAGAAGGGATCAATAACAGAATAACAGAGGCAGAAGAACGGATAAGTGACCTGGAAGATAAAATAGTGGAAATAACTACTGCAGAGCAGAATAAAGAAAAAAGAATGAAAAAAATTGAGGACAGTCTCAGAGACTTCTGTGACAAAATTAAATGCACCAACATTCGAATTATAGGGTATCAAGAAGAAGAGAAAAAGAAAGGGACTGAGAAAATAGTTGAAGAGATTATAGTTGAAAATTTCCTTAATATGGGAAAGGAAATAGTCAAATACAGGAAGCACAGAGAGTCCCATACAGGATAAATCCAAGGAGAAACACACCAAGACACATATTCATCAAACTGTCAAAAATTAAATACAAAAAAATATATTAAAAGCAGCAAGCGAGAAACAACAAATAACACACAAAGGAATCCCCATAAGTTTAACAGCTGATCTTTCAGCAGAAACCCTGCAAGCCAGAAGGGAGTGGCAGGACATATTTAAAGTGATGAAAGGGAAAAACCTACAACGAAGATTACTCTACCCAGCAAGGATCTCATTCAGATTTGATGGAGAAATTAAAACCTTTACAGACAAGCAAAAGCTGAGAGAGTTCAGCACCACCAAACGGATCATGCAGTACAATAGCAAAAAAAAAAAAGAAAAGAAAAGAAACAAACAAACCAATCAAAAATGGGTGGAAGATCTAAATAGACATTTCTCCAAAGACACAGAGATGGCCAACAGGCACATGAGAAGTTGATCAACATTGCTAATTATCAGAGAAATGCAAATCAAAACTACAATGAGGTATTGCCTGATCCAGTCATAATGGCCATCATCAAAAAGTCTACAAATAATAAATGCTGGAGAGGGTGTGGAGAAAAAGGAACCCTCTTACACTGATATTGGGAATGTAAATTGGTGCAAACACTATGGAGAACAGTATGAAGATTCTTTTAAAAAATAAAAATAGAGCTACCATATGATCAGCAATTCCATTCCTAGGCATATAGCCGGAGAAAAGCATAATTCAAAAATACACATGCACCCTAATGTTCATTTTATCACTATTTACAATAGTCACGAAATGTAAGTATCCTAAATGTCCTTCAACAGAGGAATGGATAAAGAAGATGTGGTATGCATATACAATGGAATATTACTCAGACATTAAAAAGAATGAAATAGGAGGGGGGGGGGAAGGTGGAAGAGTAAGACATGGAGATCACCTATCTCCCCACAGATACACCACAAAAACATCTACACGTGGAACAACTCCTACAGAACACTTACTGAACGCTGGCAGAAGACTTCAGACCTCCCAAAAGGCAGGAAACTCCCCACGTACCTGGGTAGGGCAAAAGAAAAAGAAAAAACAGAGACCTGCACCAGTGGGAGGAAGCTGTAAAGGAGGAAAGGTTTCCACACACTAGGAAGCCCCCTCGCAGTTGGAGACTGCGGGTGGCAGAGGGGGTAAGCTTTGGAGCCACAGAGGAGAGCGCAGCAACAGGGGTGCAGAGGGCAAAGCAGAGAGATTCCCGCACAGAGGATGGGTGCCGACCAGCACTCACCAGCCCGAGAGGCTTGTCTGCTCACTCTCTTGGGCAGGCGTGGGCTGGGAACTGAGGCTCGGGCTTTGGTCAGATCGCAGGGAGAGGACAGGCAGCGTGAACACAGCCTGAAGGTGTTAGTGCACAACGGTTAGCTGGGAGGGAATCCGGGGAAAGGTCTGGAGCTGCCGAATAGGCAAGAGACTTTTTCGTCCCTCTTTGTTTCCTGGTGCGAGATGAGAGGGGATTAAGAGCACTGCTTAAAGGAGCTCCAGAGACGGGCGCAAGCTGCAGCTGTCAGTGTGGACCACAGAGACGGGAATGAGACACTAAGGCTGCTGCTGCCACCACCAAGACGCCTGTGTGGGAGCACAGGTCACTATCCATACCTCCTTCTGGGGAGCCTGTGCGGCCCACAACACCAGGGTCCTGGGATCCAGGGACAACTTCCCCAGGAGAAAGCACGGCATGCCTCAGGCTAGTGCAAAGTGCAGCTGGCGTCTGCTGCCACAAGTTGGCCCCATGCTCCGTGCCCCTCCCTCTCCCCTGCCTGAGTGAGCCAGAGACCCCAAATCAACTTCTCATTTAACCCCGTCTGGTCTGAGTGAAGAACAGATGTCCTCCGGCGACTGACACGCAGAGGCAGGGCCAAATCAAAAGCTGAGCTCCAGGAGCTGTGCGAACAAAGAAGAGAAAGGGAAATTTCTCCCAGCAGCCTCAGGAGCAGCGGATTAAATCTCCACAATCAACTTGATGTACGCTGCATCTGTGGAATACCTGAATAGACAAAAAATCATCCCAAATTGAGGAGGTGGACTTTGAGAGCAATATTTAGTATTTTTTCCCCTTTTCCTGTTTTTGTGAGTGTGCATGTGCATGCTTCTGTGTGAGATATTGTCTGTATAGCTTTGCTTTCACCATTTGTCCTAGGGTTCTGTCCATCCGTTTTTTTTGTTTGTTTGTTTTGTTTTCTACTTTTTAAAACACTTTTTTCTTAATAATTATTTGTTATTTTTATTTTAAAACATTTATTTTGTTTTAGTTTATCCTCTTTCTTTCTACTTTTTCTCCCTTTTATTCTGAGCCGTGTGGATAAAAGGCTCTTGGTGCTGCAGCCAGGAGTCAGTGCTGTGCCTCTGAGGTGGGAGAGCCAACTTCAGGACACTGGTCCACAAGAGACCTCCCAGCTCCACGTAATATCAAATGGCGAAAATCTCCCAGAGATCTCCATCTCAACACCAGCACCCAGCGTCACTCAACGACCAGAAAGTTACAGTGCTAGATATCCTATGCCAAACAACTAGCAAGACAGGAACACAATCCCAACCATTAGCAGAGAGGCTGCCTAAAATCAAAATAAGGGCAAAGACACCTCAAAACACCACCAGACGTGGACCTGACCACCAGAAAGACAAGATCCAGGCTCATCCAGCAGAACACAGGCACTAGTCCCCTCCACAAGGAAGCCTACACAACCCACTGAACCAACTTTAGCCACTGGGGACAGACACCAAAAACAATGGGAACTATGGACTTGCAACCTGCAAAAACGAGACCACAAACACAGTAAGATAAGCAAAATGAGAAGCAGAAAAACACACAGCAGATGAAGGAGCAAGATAAAAACCCAGCAGACCTAACAAAGTAAGAGGAAATAGGCAGTCTACCTGAAAAAGAATTCCGAGTAATGATAGCAAAGATGATCCAAAATCTTGGAAATAGAACAGAGAAAATTCAAGAAACATTTGACAAGGACCTAGAAGAACTAAAGAGGAAACAAGCAATGATGAACAACACAATAAATAAAATTAAAAATACTCTAGAAGGGATCAATAACAGAATAACAGAGGCAGAAGAACGGATAAGTGACCTGGAAGATAAAATAGTGGAAATAACTACTGCAGAGCAGAATAAAGAAAAAAGAATGAAAAAAATTGAGGACAGTCTCAGAGACTTCTGTGACAAAATTAAATGCACCAACATTCGAATTATAGGGTATCAAGAAGAAGAGAAAAAGAAAGGGACTGAGAAAATAGTTGAAGAGATTATAGTTGAAAATTTCCTTAATATGGGAAAGGAAATAGTCAAATACAGGAAGCACAGAGAGTCCCATACAGGATAAATCCAAGGAGAAACACACCAAGACACATATTCATCAAACTGTCAAAAATTAAATACAAAAAAATATATTAAAAGCAGCAAGCGAGAAACAACAAATAACACACAAAGGAATCCCCATAAGTTTAACAGCTGATCTTTCAGCAGAAACCCTGCAAGCCAGAAGGGAGTGGCAGGACATATTTAAAGTGATGAAAGGGAAAAACCTACAACGAAGATTACTCTACCCAGCAAGGATCTCATTCACATTTGATGGAGAAACTAAAACATTTACAGACAAGCAAAAGCTGAGACAGTTCAGCACCACAAAACCAGCTTTATAAAACATGCTAAAGGAACTTCTCTAGGCAAGAAACACAAGAGAAGGAAAAGGCCTACAATAACAAACCCAAAATAATTAAGAAAATGGGAATAGAAACATACATATCAATAATTACCTTAAATGTAAAGACTAAATGCTCCCACCAAAAGACACAGACTGGCTGAAAGGATACAAAATCAAGACCCATATTTATGCTGTCTACAAGAGAACTACTTCAGACCTACAGACACATACAGACTGAAAGTAAGTGGATGGAAAAAGTTAATTGATGCAAATGGAAACCAAAGGAAACCTGGAGTAGCAATTCCCATATCACACAAAGTAGACATTACAATAAAGACTATTAGAAGAGACAAAGAAGGACACTACATAATTATCAAGGGGTCGATCCAAGAAGATGTAAAAATTGTAAATATTTATGCACCGAAAATTGGAGCATCACAATACATAAGGCAAATACTAAGAGCCATAAAAGGGGAAATCGACAGTAACACATTCAGAGTAGGGGACTTTAACACCCCACTTTCACCAATGGACAGATCATCCAAAATGAATATAAAAGAGGAAACACAAGCTTTAAGTTATACATTAAGCAAGATGGACTTAATTGATATTTATAGGACATTCCATGCAAAAACAACAGAATGAACATTTTTCTCAAGTGCTCATGGAACATTTTCCAGGGTAGATCATAACTTGGGTCAAAAATCAAGCCTTGGTAAATTTAAGAGAATGGAAATTATATCAGGTGTCTTCTCAGACCACAACACTGTGAGACTAGATATCAATTACAGGAAAAGATGTGTAAAAAACACAAACATATTGAGGCTAAACAATACACTATTTAATAACGAAGTGATCACTGAAGAAATCAGAGGGGAAATAAAAAAAAAATACCTAGAAACAAATGACAATGGAGACACGATGACCCAAAACCTATGGGATGCAGCAAAAGCAGTTCTAAGTGGGAAGTTTATAACAATACAATCCTACCTTAAGACAGAGAAAACATCTCGAATAAAAAACCTAACCTCGTACCTAAAGCAATTAGAGAAAGAAGAAGAACGACAACAACAACAACAACAACAACAAAAAGGAAGTTAGCAGAAGGGAAGAAATCATAAAGATCTAATCGGAAATAAATGAAAAAGAAATGAAGGAAATGATAGCAAAGATCAATAAAATTAAATGCTGATTCTTTGAGAAGATAAACAAAATTGATAAACCGTTAGCCAGACTCATCAAGAAAAAAAGGGAGAAGACTCAAATCAATAGAATTAGAAATGAAAAACATGTTAACAACTGACACTGCAGAAGTACAGAAGATTAGGAGAGAATACAACAAGCAACTCTATGCGAATAAATTGGACAACCTGGAAGAAATGGACAAATTCTTAGAAATGCACAACCTGCCAAGACTGAATCAGGAAGAAATAGAAAATATGAACAGATCAATCACAAGCACTGTAATTGAAACTGTGATTAAAAATCTTGCAACAAACAAAATCCCAGGACCCGATGGCTTCACAGGCATATTCTTTCAAACATTTAGAGAAGAGCTAGCATCTATCCTTCTCAAACTCTCCCAAAATATAGCAGAGGGAGAAACAATGCCAAACTCATTCAATGAGGCCACCATCACCCTGATACCAAAACCAGACAAGGATGTCACAAAGAAAGAAAACTACAGGCCAGTATCACTGATGAACATAGATGCAAAAATCCTCAACAAAACACTAACAAACAGAATCTAACAGCACACTAAAAGGATTATACACCATGATCAAGTGGGCTTTATTCCTGGAATGTAAGGATTCTTAAATATATGCAAATCAATCAATGTGATACACCATATTAACAAATTGAAGGAGAAAAACGATGTGATCATCTCAATATATGCAGAGAAAGCTTTAGACAAAATTCAACACCAATTTATTACAAAAACCCTTCAGAAAGTAGGCATAGAGGGAACTTTCTTGAACATAATAAGGGCCATATTTGACAAACCCACAGTCAACATCACCCTCAGTGGTTAGAAACTGAAAACTTTCCCACTAAGATCAGGAACAAGACAAGGTTACTCACTCTCACCACTCTTATTCAACATAGTTTTGTAAGTTTTAACTACAACAATCAGAGAAGAAAAGGAAACAAAATGAATCCAAATCGGAAAAGAAGAAGTAAAGCTGTCACTGTTTGCAGATGACATGATACTATACACAGAGAATCCTAAAGATGCTACCGGAAAACTATTAGAGCTAACCAATGAATTTGGTAAAGTAGCAGGATTCAAAATTAATGCACAGGAATCTCTGGCATTCCAATACACTAATGATGAAAAATCTGAAAGTGAAATTAACAAACACTCCCATTTACCATTGCAACAAAAATAATAAAATATGTAGGAATAACCCTATCTAAAGAGACAAAAAACTATATGCAGAAAATTATAACATACTGATGAAAGAAATTAAGGATGATACAAGTAGATGGAGATATATACCATGTTCTTAGATTGGAAAAATCAACATTGTGAAAATGACTCTACTACCCAAAGCAATCTACAGATCCAATGCAATCCCTATCAAACTACCACTGTCATTTTCACAGAACTAGAACAAAATATGTCACAATTTGTATGGAAACACAAAAGACCCCGAATAACCAAAGAAATCCTGAGAACGAAAAGTGGAGCTGAATCTCATACTTTTACATGTACCTTATCTTTGATATAGGAGATAAAGGAGGCAGGAATGCACAGTGGAGGAAGGACAGTCTCTTCAGTAAGTGGTGCTGGGAAAACTGGACAGGTACATGTATGAGATTAGAACACTCTCTAACACCATATACAAAAGTAAGCTCAAAATGGATTAAAGACCTAAATGTAAGGCCAGAATCTGTCAACCTCTTAGAGGAAAACATACGAAGAACACTCTAGGACATAAATCACAGCAAGAACCTTTTTGACCCACCTCCTAGAGAAATGGAAATAAAAACAAAAATAAACAAATGGGACCTAATGAAACTTAAAAGCTTCTGTACAGCATAGGCAAGCATGAACAATACCAAAAGAGAACCCTCAGAATGGGAGAAAATATTTGTAAATGCAGCAACTGACAAAGGATTTATCTCCAAAATTTACAAGCTGCTCATGCAGCTCAATAGCAAAAAATCAAACAACCTAATCCAAAAATGGGCAAAAGACCAAAATAGATATTTCTCCAAAGAAGGTATACAGACTGCCAACAAACACATGAAAGAATGCTCAACGTTATTAATCATTAGAGAAATTCAAATCAAAACTACAATGAGATATTATCTCACACCAGTTAGAATGGCCATCATCAAATAATCTAGAAACAATAAATGCTGGAGAGGGTGTGGAGAAATGGGAACACTGTTGCACTGCTGGTGGGAATGTGAATTGGTACAGCCACTATGGAGAACAGTATGGAGGTTCCTTAAAAAACTACAAATAGAACTACCATATTACCCAGCAATGCCATTACTAGGCATATACCCTGAGAAAACCATAATTCAAAAAGTGTCATGTACCAAAATGTTCATTGCAGCTCTATTTACAGTAGTCCAGAAATGGAAGCAACCTAATTGTCCATCATCAGATGAATGGATAAAGAAGATGTGGCACATATATACAATGGAATATTACTCAGCCATAAAAAGCAACGAAGTTGAGTTATTTGTAGTGAGGTGGATGGACCTAGGTTCTGTCATACAGAGTGAAGTAAGTCAGAAAGAGAAAGACAAATACCATATGCTAACACATATATATGGCATCTAAGAAGAAAAAAAAAAAGGTCATGAAGAACCTCTGGCTAAAAAGGGAATAAAGACACCGACCTACTTGAGAAGGTACTTGAGGATATAGGGAGGGCGAAGGGTTAGCTGTGACAAAGTGATAGAGTGACATGGACTTATTTACACTACCAAACGTAAAATAGATAGCTAGTGGGAAGCAGCCGCATAGCACAGGAAGATCAGCTTGGTGCTTTGTGACCACCTAGAGGGGTGGGATAGGGAGGGTGGGAGGGAGGGAGGGAGACGCAAGAGGGAAGAGATATGGGAACATATGTATATGTATAACTGATTCACTTTGTTATAAAGCAGAAACTAACACACCATTGTAAAGCAATTATACTCCAGTAAAGATGAAAAAAGAAAAAAAAAAAGAATGTAATAATGCCATTTGCACCAACATGGATGCACCTTGTTATTATCACACTAAGTGAAGCAAGTCAGACAGAAAAAGACGTATATCATATGATATAACTTAAATGTGGACTCTAAAATGATGATACAAATGAAATTATTTACCTAACAGAAACAGACTCACAGACATAGAAGACACACTTATGGTTACCAAAAAAGAAAATGGTGGGGGTGGGTAGGGTGCTTTTTCTCATTTACCACCTAAACCCATTACATCACCATTTGATTCATTTTACCACACAAATATATATGTTAAAATATGTCTTTCCATTTTTTTCTCCAGCTCCTTCATCTAACAGCCTTATTTTTCTTCAGTCTCACCATCAATGAATGCTTCAATTAGCTCTTGATCTGTAGCAGACTACTATCAATCTTAGTGGCTTAAAAGCTCACTGAATTATTATTTCTCATGAATCTGTGATCTGACCTGACAGTACTTTTACTGTCTGGTCTCACTTGCATAGTTACAGTTAGGTGGAACCTCTAATGGTTGTAAGGTACAAGATGGTATCATTCACAAATTTTTTGGCTGAGGCTAGCAACTTGTTGGGGCATCTTGGTCCTTTTCCATGTGGTCTCTCATATTCCAATAGGCTAGATCAGTATCTTCACATAGCAGTCTCAAGACAGCATTCCAAGAGGGTAACAGTAAAATTGCGATACCCCAATATAGCACCATGATATCATGCAGCTGAACCACTTTAAATAGTATCAATATGCTGATCACAGTTGAACTTATATACTTATCATTTTACCTCTTCCTGATCTGTAGACATGTATGTCCAGCTGCTTACTCATCATGTCTACTTGGATGTGTAATAAATATCTCGAACTTAAAATTATGAAAATTTTGATTTTTCCCAACCTATGCCTCCATGAATATCCTCCATATTCCGAAAATGTATCCATTCAGCAAATATTTATTAAACATCTATTATGCCAAATGTCATTTTAGACAATGGATACAACAGTGAACAAGAGAAACAGCATTCTTGATATTATGGAGTATGTTTTCTAGTGGAGAGGTCAATTAATAAAAATAAAATGTCAGATTATAAGTGTGAAGAAGAAAAATAAAGTAGGAAGGGGATAAAGATTGATGGAAATTGCTATTTCAGATAGGGAGGTCATGGAAATCATCTCTGACTAGATGACATCTGAGTAGAGACCAAAATGAATAATGGTGTGAGCCATGTGTATATAAGTGAGAATCACATAGTAGGCACCATTCAGCTGCTGGAGTCCCAAACTGAAGTATCATCTTTGATTCCTTTCATTCCCTCACTACTCTCTAAGATGGAAAATAATTGAATTGACTTTAACAAAATATATCCCATATTAGTCTACTTTTTTCCAGTATAATTGTTATCACTGTGTTCCAAGTTATTATCTATCCTTATGTACTACAAAAGTCTAACTTATACCTACCTACCAATTCATTGAAACTCACAGCTAGAATGATCTTTTAAGACTGTAAATCAAATTATATGATCCCCCTACTTACAATTGGACTTCCAATTGCACTTAAGATAAAATACAACATTCTTAACCAGTTCTACAGGGCTTCATGATGTGATTCTTGCTTAATATTGTAGCTCCAGTCTGTTGCATTTTCCTTGGATTCTAAGTTTCAATAATGCTGTTCTTCCAACTTAGCCTCAGAGCTTCAGGGCATGAAATTGTTTTAGTGTCATCCATACTCTTTTCCATTGTCCATATAACTATTAGCTTATTCTTCAGATCTCAGCTCAAATGCCAGTTCTTTTCTGCAGTCCTTAGATTGACATAGTGCACTGTACTTTTGAGATTATAACTTTTATGACATTTTGTTGAAATTACCAATTTAAGTGTATATCTTTTCTGTTGGACAGAAAGCTCAGTGAAGTTAGGCAGCATATTTGTTGTGGTTATCATAACACTGATATTTTATTATCATATTTATATAATTACTTATTTATTGTTTGCCTTTCTATTTTCCCTAACTAAAAGGTAATCTCTCTGAAGGCAGGGAGCATATCGGCTTGTTCATCTGTATAGGCCTTTCACCCTTTAAAAAGTTCTAAAATATAGTATGCACTCAGGAAAATGTTTTCAAACTTGTACTTAAATTTAAAATATACACACAGAAAAGTGAACATCTTATAAGTATACAACTTAATGAATGACCACTAACTGAATATATTCATGTAATCTGTATCCAGACCCCAAAATGTTACAGTACCAACACTTTAGAAACCCACCTGTCCTCCCTGCTTCTCATTACCCATGTCCTCAGGGTAACTGAAATCCTGATTCTTACCAACAAAGATTAGTTTTGTCTGTTTTTGTACTTTATATAATTGAAAAATGCAGTAAGTACTCTTTTGTGTCTGGATTCTTTCACTCAGCATTGTTTTTGTAATACTTACCCATATTACTTGGTGTCCTTGCAGTTTTTCTTTATGACTGTTATATAATATTTCATTCTTTGGGTATACCAATATTTACTCATTGTCATATTTATGGAAAGTTTCAACTTTGGGGGTTTTACAAATAGTGCTGACATAAAAATTCCAGTTCATGTCCTTAGGTGAACAAAATGTAGGAATTTCTGCTGGTTATATGCCAAAGTAACAAAGTGGAATATTTGAGTCATAGAATAGACATATGTTCACCTTTAATAGGTACAACCAAAAAGTTTTCCAAAGTTGTTGCACTAATTTACACTTCCGCCAACAAGGTATGAGAGTTATAATTGCTCTATATTCTTGTCAACATATATTTTCTATTTTTTCATTTAGTCTCTTGTGGGTTTGTAGGGTATTTCATTGTGGTTTTAGTTTTCATTTTCCTTATATCTAATGTGAGTTACCACATTTTCATATGTTTCTTAATCATTTTGATACTCTTTTATGTGAATATTTTCTGTTCACGTGTTCTTCCCAAGTTCCTATTTGGTTGTCATAAGTCACATTTCAGTAAATGTATAGATTTATTTCTACACGTTCTTTTCAGTCCTATTGGTCAGTGCTTTTGTTTGTAATAATCAATAATTACTTTTTTAATAAATGCAAGATTTAACCTGTAAACATGTGTAAGTGAATATAAAACCTCAAGGAAACAATAGAGGCCCTTGAAAAAAATGGGTTTATTTTGAAATCAAAAGTTAATAGAAAGAGTCTCATTTAGTGATATCTACCAGAAAATAACCCAGAGGATACACTTGTGTGATAAAATTTGTTTAAGTAATAGCATGTGTGTATTCAGTAAATTTTGGCAAAAGTTGATCAATGTTCATGAAATTGTACATTGACATCTTCAATCTTCACTGTATTTTTGTCATAAATTATTAGTAGCTTATCAGATTTCTGTTGTAATTTTCTCTCAACTTGCAAAAGCTTTGAAGGGTCCATCCCTTTAAAGGATTACAAGGTACAAAATAACATTCCTTGATGTTCACATTTTGTGTAAGCAACAGTTGTATACTGATATGCAGAAAAATCAAGCATAAAGAATTAATCCCGTAAGAATTATTTTAACACTTATTTCCTGATATTCAGTAAACACAGGTCTAGTCTTCATTCCATGGGAATCAATGTGGCCATTGTCCACTTGATTCATCTATTCCTTCTACAAATATTTATTGAACAACTATTGAACAACTACTATGTCCCTGTCCCTAGAAATTCAACATTAAATAAGATAGATAATGTTCTTGTATTCTCACAGCGTATATTCTAGTGTTGAAGGAAGACAGAATATAGACAAATATACATACCAACAAACCAACAAACAAAAGCAAGAAAAGTAATAAAGAATATGTACTAACACATAGAATTTTAAAAGGGTGAAGTAAGTATCTTGTTGGTTCCTTTATTTTAATTTTCTTTTAAATTGAAGTATAGTTGATGTACAATATTATATAAGTTACAATGTAAGTGTACAATATAGTGATTCGCAATCTTTAAAGGTTTTTCTCCATTTAGAGTTATTATAAAACATTGGCTATATTCTCTGTGTTGTACAATACATCCTTGCAGCTTATTTTATATAATAATTGTTTATACCTCTTAATCCCCTATCCCTATATTGCCCTTCCCCCTTCCCTCTCCTCTCTGATAAACACTAGTTTATTCTCTATATCTGTGAGTCTGTTTCTTTTTTATTATATTCACTAGTTTGTTGTACTTTTTAGATTCCACATATAAGTGATATCATACAGACAAAGGTATATTTGTCTTGTGCTGCCTGACTTATGTCACTTAGCATAATACCCTCCAAGTCCATCCACATTGTTGAAAATGGCTAAATTTCTTTCTTTTTTTAGGGCTGAGTCATATTCTAGTGTGTGTGTGTATGTATTTATATCTATATCATCTCACATCTTATTTATCCATTCATATGTTGATGGACACTGAGGTTACTTCCATATATTGGCAATTGTAAAAGATGCTATCAGGAACATTGGGGTGCATGTATCTTTTCAAATTAGTGTTTTTGTTTCTTTCAGATATATACCCAGGAGTGGAATTGCTGAATCATTGCTGGTAGTTCCATTTTTAGTTTTTTGAGAAAACTTCATACTATTTTCCACAATGGCTGCACCAAATACGTTCCCACCAACAGTGTACAAGGGTTCCCTTTTCTCCACATCCTCACCAACATTTGTTTTTTGACCCCAAATAGCCAAAACAATCTTGATAAAGAAGAAGAGATTTGGAAGAATCACATTCCCTGACTTCAGACTATACTACAAAGCTACAGCAATCAATACAGTATGGTACTAGCACAAAAACAGACACATTGGTCAATGGAATGCTATAGGGAGCCCAGAAAAAAACCCATACACTTATGGTCAATTAGTCTATTACAAAGGAGACAGGAATGTGCAACAGGGAAAAGACAGTCTCCTCAATAAGTGGTGCTTGGAAAACTGGACAGCTACATGTAAAAAATGAAATTAGAACATTCTCTAACACTATATACAAAAATAAACTCAAAATTGATTAAAGTCCTAAATGTAAGACCAGAAAACATGAAACTCCTAAAGGAAAACATAGGCAGAAACAGAACACTTTTTGACATAAATCATAGTAGTATTTTTTGGATCCATCTACTAAACAAAGGAAATAAAACCAAAAATAAACAAATGGGGCCTAATTAAACTTAAAAACTTTTGTATAGCAAAGGAAACCATCAGCAAAATGAAAATACAACCTACAGAATTGGAGAAAATATTTGCAAATGATATGGCCAATAAGGGGTTAATATCCAAACTATATAAACAACTCATAAAACTCAACATCAAAAACAAAACAAAACAAAACAATCAAACAAAAAACAACAACTTGATTTTAAAATGGGCAGAAGACCTTTATAGACATTTTTCCTAAGAGGACATGCAGATGGCCAATAGACATGTGGCTAATCATCAGGAAAATTCAAATTGAAATCACAGTGAGATATCACCTCACACCTGTCAGAATGTCTATTACTCTATGTCTTTTGATTTGAGCATTTAGTCCACTTACATCATAGTAGTTATTGGTGGGTATGTACTTATTTACATTTTGTTAATTGTTTTCTGGTTGTTTTTTTATCTGTTCCTGTCTTCTCTTGGTTTCTTCCCATGTGGTTTGGTAGATTCCTTTAGTGTTATGTTTGGATTCCTTTCTCTTTAGTTTTTTTCTATATCCATTGTAGGTTTTTGGTTTGTGGTCACCATGAGGTTCATATATATCAACCTGCATGTATAGCTATCCATTTTAACCTATAGGTGCTTAGGTTTGAAGCCATTCTAAAAGTAATACATTTTTACTCCCCTCAGGCAAGTTTTGTTTTTGATGTCACAGTTTATATCTCTTTATTTTGTATCTCCCTTAACTAATTACTATTGTTATAGTTGATTGTACAATTTCTTGTCTTTAAACCTTCATACTAGCTTTTAAGTGATCGGTTCACTGTGCCTATATGTATATTTGCCTTTACTGATGAGATTTTTCCTTTCATACATTTTCTTGTTTCTAGTTGTGGCATTTTCTTTTCCACTTAAAAGGACCTTCTTTACATTTATTTTACAGCTAGTTTAGTGGTGATGAACTTCTTTAGTTTTTATTGTCTGGGAAACTATTTTTCTTTTAATTCTGAATGATAACTTTGCCAGATAGAATATTATAGGTTGTAAGTATTTTTTTTCAACACTTTAAATATATGTTGCCAATTCCTTCTGGCCTATAAATTTTCTGCTGAAAAATCAGCTTATAGTCTTACAGGGTTTCCTTTGTATGTAACTAGTTGTTTTTCTCTTGTTGACTTTGATTCTATCTGTCATTAATTTCTGCCACTTTAATTATATGTCTTAGTGTGAATTTCTTTGGGCTTATCTTGTTTGGGAATGTCTGTGATTCCTGTACCTGTATGTCTGTTTCCTTCCCCAGGTTAGAGAATTTTGCAGCGATTATTTCTTCAAATAAGTTTTCTCTCCCTCTCTCTCTCTTCTCTATCTGGGACCCTTATAATGCAAATGTTAGTACATTTGATGTTGTCTTAGAGGTCTCTTAAGATCTCCTCATTAAAAAAAAATTCTTCCTTCTTGCTGTTCTGATTGGGTGATTTTTATTATTCTATCTTCCAGATTGCTTATCTGTTCTTCTGTATCATCTAATTTAATATTGATTCCCTCTAGTGTATTTTTTATTTCAGTTATTATAGTACTCAGGTCTGATTGGTTCTTATATTTTTTAAGTATTTGTTGAATTTCTTCTCAGTACCTCTATTCTTCTCCCATGTTTGGTGAGCATTCTTTTTTTTTTTTTTTTTTTTTTGCGGTACATGGGCATCTCACTATTGTGACTTCTCCCATTGCAGAGCACAGGTTCCGGATGCACAGGCTTAGCAGCCATGGCTCACGGGTCCAGCTCTCCATGGCATGTGGGATCTTCCCAGACTGGGGCATGAACCTGTGTGCCCTGCATCGGCAGGTGGACTCTCAACCACTGTACCAGGGAAGCCTGGTGAGCATTCTTATGACCATTTCTTTGAACACTTTATTAGGTAAATTACTTATCTTTATCATATTAGGGATTTTTTTCTGGATTTTTTTCTGCTCTTTCTTTTGAAACATTCTATCTCTTCATTTTGTTTTACTTTCAGTTTTTGTTTTTATGAGTTAGGTGAAACATCTACTTTTCCTGGTTTTGAAAGAGTTCCCTTGTGTGGGAACATCCACTGTGTATATTGCTTATGCCTGGCAGCTTTGGCATGCCAGTTTAAGCTGGAGCAGGCACGAGCCAGAGTTAGTCTCTGAGAAGCACTGTACCTGAGGCTGCCCTGGTGTGGTAGATGGAGCTGGAGCAGGTATGGGTTGTGGGGAGCCCATGAGGAACTCAATCCATGCTGCTCACCAAAGACTCTGACTCCAAAGAGGGTTCCAGAAGTCCCCGGCCTGATTGGCAAGTCTCTAGTGTTAGTAAGTGGATTTTCTTCCCATATAATATAGATGCCCTTTAAACTGCTGGGTTCTTTTGCTGTGTCTCAGGATAAGCAAGTCTGCACTCAGGTTCCTCAGCAATATCCCTTCTTACTGCAGAGTCAGGGCTGTGGTTCCCATGGATATTGTGTCTGTTTTTCCTACCCATTTCTATGTGGTACTTCTATATGCAGCATCTACACAATCAGCCTTCAGATCTTTTATTAAGAGAATATGCTCTATATGCAAGTTGTGGATTCAGTGTGTTCATGGAAGGAGGTGAGATCACAGTCTCCCTACATTGCCATTTTGAACTCCTCTCTATGGTTTGGTTCTATAGTCTGAGTAGGACAGGTTCTTATAATTTTTCTAAACGATGGATTTGCTTCTTGTTGAATCTTGCAATAACTCACATTTTCAGGACCAGTTCATGAAGGGCTTATTTCATATTAGAATTTGTTAAGCACTATAGATTGCCTTCAGTTTTAGAAAATAAAAATTGATATATTTTATTGCATATATTTCAGGGAAGATGGTGGGAGCCTACTCCATGTCTATGTCAATGAACATCTCAAGCACATCATATTATTTGTAGTATAAGCTACCAAGGCAAAAATAATCAAAACAGATTGACTAGGTCAACCACAGTAGAAGAATCCCAGGCTGGTATGCAGGTTTGATATGAGAGATGAGTCAACTTCATGTCAAACATGATATGTGTGATTATTTGAGTAAGGATTTTTGAGATATTGAATAAGGTTAATAGATTTTTTGCTCCTTCAAGTTAGTAAATTATGTTTATTTGTTCACATATAAATCAGATATTTTCAATTAATAATAGAAATAGCAAACACTGTATTAAAGAGTTTAAATTGAAGAATATTTTTATTTCCAAAATTTTTTCTGAAAATTTCTCCTCTTAGTGATCTCTATAGATTCTTCTACATTATTTTTTCTTAAAGTACTTCTCAGATTTTTTAAAATAATCATTACAATGTCAACACCTTTTTTCTTATTATTACTTCAGGCTTATAAAATTTTCCTTTCCCTTGACATATCTTTCAGATATTCTTTTCAATATGTCAATAAGCATCTACCTCCAAATTGACACTGTCCCAAATGATTGATTGGACATAATCTAAAGAAAATGGATGAAGTGGGAAATCAAAGGTTATGTCTGCAACTTAGAGGCTTCCATCTGACCTTTGGATTTAACATGTAAATAATGTGTATAAGCAGTTGCATAAGTTTTTCTCTCAATAGACAGATAGATGATGGATACATAGATAGAAAGATAGACAGGTAGATAGATAGAAAGATAGATAGATAGATAGATAGATAGATAGATAGATTTAGATACATATAAAATTCCCTAGCCAAGCCTCATTTAGTTTGTTCCTAATACAAAATGTATATATAAATAGATTTTGGGGTGCCAGAATCATACAATTTTACCTTTCTAGAGTATGTTTTTATAATCCTACATTGTAAGAATTCTAAATCAATAAGATTGCTATGAAAATTGGTGGAATTTACAAACAAAATGCATATTCCTTTATTAAGCATATGATTTACATTTTAGACTTGCATTGTAAAGTTTCAAGATATCATCAAAATGATTGAAAAGTTTTTCTCCTGGTGTGATGCTGAATAATCTGTTCTCTAAACACTTTACATATTATTTTTACATATAATCAAAGATCACTCATTTTCTTTCCCACTTGGATGCCCAAATGTACTGACAACTTCCTTTATTGAAAATGAACTAATTCTGAAAAGGTGCATCACTAACTCTGGGAAAAATTGTTTCTGAAGAATGGGTATACATTTCTAAACAAAAATTATGAACCAATTTTTTCACCAACGTACTTAAAACATGCTGAAGAAACACACCACATAACTCAATATTCTTCTGCTAGTGACAGGTAAATAGGACTTCCTCTGCATTCTGGTTTCTATTGACACTTATTGTTTTAAATGGTGTGTGGTCCATGGACACCTTGGTGCTGCCAGCCTTAATGGGTTTTAATTTCATTTTCTTCCTGTACATTATTATGCAGCTGCACTTCCACCCACACTCCATTACCTTCCACAGTTTTTAAAGAATACACAAACCAAATTCACTTACAAAAAGGCCTTGTTTCATTTGTTGTCTTTCTTTTTCTTAACAATTGGAGTATAATTGCTTTACAATTGTGTGTTAGTTTCTGATTTATAACAAAGTGAATCAGCTTCACATATAGATATGTCACCATATTTCCTCCCTCTTGCACCTCCCTCCCACCCTCCCTATCCCACTGCTCTAGGTGGTCACAAAACAACGAGCTGATCTCCCTGTGCTATCTGGCTGCTTCCCACTAGCTCTATGTTTTACATTTGGTAGTGTATATATGTCCATGTCACTCTCTCACTTCGTCCCAGCTTACCATTCCCCCTCCTTGTGTCCTCAAGTCCATTCTCTACATCTGCCTCTTTATTCCTGTGTGCCCCTAGGTTCTTCAGAACCTTTTTATTTTTTATTTTTTTAGATTCCATATATATGTGTTAGCATACAGTATTTGTTTTTCTCTTTCTGACTTACTTCACTCTGTTAGACAGACTCTAGGTCTATCAATCTCACTACAAAAACTCAATTTCATTTCTTTTCATGGCTGAGTAATATTCCATTATATATATGTGCCATATCTTCTTTATCCATTCATCTGTTGATGGACACTTAGGTTGCTTCCATGTCCTGGCTATTGTAAACAGAGCTGTAATGAACATAGTAGTACATTACTCTTTTTGAATTATGTTTTTCTCAGGGTGTATGCCCAATAGTGGGAATGCTGGGTCATATGGTAGTTCTATTTGTATTTTTTTAAGGAACCTCCATACTGTTCTCCATAGTGGCTGTATCAATTTACATTCCCAACAACAGTGCAAGAAGATTCCATTTTCTTCACACCTTCTCCAGCATTTATTGTTTGTAGAAATTTGATGATGGCCATTCTGACCAGTGTGAGGTGATATCTCATTGTAGTTTTGATTTGCATTTCTCTAATGATTAGTGATGTTGACCATCCTTTCATGCGTTTGCTGGCAATCTGTATATCTTCTTTGGAGAAATGTCTATTTAGGTCTTCTGCCCATTTTTGTATTGGCTTGTTAACTTTTTTGATATTGAGCTGCTTGTAAAATTTGGAGATTAATCATTAGTCAGTTACCTCATTTGCCAATATTGTCTCCCATTCTGAGCATTGTCTTTTTGCCTTGTATGTTTTCCTTTGCTGTGCAAAACTTTTAAGTTTCATTAGGTCCCATTTGTTTATTTTTGTTTTTATTACCATTGAAACCATTTCCTCTAAGATCAGAAACAAGACAAGGTTGTCCAGTCTCACCACTATTATTCAACATAGTTTTGGAAGTTTTAGCCACAGCAATCAGAGAAAAATAAATAAATAAAATGAATCCAAATTGAAAAAGAAGAAGTAAAATTGTCACTGTTTGCAAATGACATGATACTATACACAGAGAATCCTAAATGTGCTACCATAAAACTACTAGAGCTAATCAATGAATTTGGTAAAGTAGCAGGATACAAGATTAATGCAAAGAAATCTCTTGCATTCCTATACACTAATGATGATAAATCTGAAAGAGAAATTACAGAAACACTCCCATTTACCATTCATTTGTTCTTAATACAAAGTACAGACATTAACCTCCAGCTGTGTATTTTTAGAAAGAATGCAATTGAAAGAGTAGGCTCAATATTGTAACTATGTCAGTGCTTACTGAAATAAAACATAAATTTTGGGCAATGTGTTTATTTTACCTTAACAAAATGATCAAAATGATTCTAAACCTCTGTGAAAACAAATAGAATATCCAGGAAAGTATATAAAACTGAGAGTATTTAACAGTAATTTCTTTATATAAATATCTTGAAAATCTATAACATTCAGAAGAAAGTGGAACATGCACCAGAAGAAAATGACATAAAATAGGATAATATAAAATTTAAAGAGTTATACAAACAACAAAATGTACATCATCAAAAATGGCATATAGCATGGATCAAAATATTTCCCAACTAGAAAATCAAAGTGACCAGAAAAATATCAAGGGGATATTTATCTTTAGTAGCAAAATTTATAAAAGTAGCTAAAGAGTTAAGATGTGAGAAATCTAGTCCTTTTGGCAACATCTATTAAATAATGTATATAAACAAGAATCTTCAGTTGTTATTCAAAAATTAGATCTCACATACATGTGGAATCAAAAAAGAAAAACAAAACCAAAAAACAAAAACTGAATTCATAGATACAGAGAACAGATTGTAGTTGGTAGTACAATCTTGTACCTTGTAATACCTACTACTAAGGTAGTACCCTTGCCTCTGCTAGTTGCCAGAGGCAAGGGTGGTTACCATCATCAAGAGAGCACAAAGGAAATCATATATGTCAATGGAATAGAAGAAACATCAAAATACACTCACACTTATGCGATCAATTGACATTTGACAGAGGTGCCAAAGTGATTCAGTAGATAAAGGACAGTATCCTCAATAAATTTAAAATGACTGGAAATCTTTATGGGGAAAAAAAAAACCCTTGACTTTTACCTCATATCATACACAAAATTTATCTCTAAATGAATTAGAAAATTAAATTTGATATCTAAAATTGCAAAACTTCTGGAAGATAACATAGGAGAAAAACGTTGCAACATTTGGGGAGTCAAGGATTTCTCCATATGGGGATTAAAAAAAAAAAATTCTAACCAAAACAAAATAAAAAAGAAAACTTATACATTTGATATAATCAAAATTTTAAAAAGCACAGTTCCTTGAAATACATTGTTAAGAAAATGAAAATGCAAACCAAAGACTGGGAGAGTACAGATCTAGATCTATCTATCTACCTATATCTGTCAAAGGACTTTTTTTTTTTTTTTAACATCTTTATTGGGGTATAATTGCTTTACAATGGTGTGTTAGTTTCTGCTTTATAACAGAGTGAGTCAGTTATACATATACATATGTTCCCATATCTCTTCCCTCTTTGTCTCCCTCCCTCCCACCCTCACTATCCCACCCCTCCAGACAGCCACAAAGAACTGAGCCGGCATCTTTAGGATTCTTTACCATCTTTAGCATCTTTAGCATCTTTAGGATTCTCTATGTATAGTATCATATCATCTGCAAACAGTGACAGCTTTACTTCTTCTTTTCCGATTTGGATTCCTTTTATTTCCTTTTCTTCTCTGATTGCTGTGGCTAAAACTTCCAAAACTATGTTGAATAAGAGTGGTGAGAGTGGGCAACCTTGTCTTGTTCCTGACCTTAGTGGAAATGCTTTCAGTTTTTCGCCATTGAGGATGATGTTGGCTGTGGGCTTGTCATATACGGCCTTTATTATATTGAGGAAAGTTCCCTCTACACCTACTTTCTGCAGGGTTTTTATCATAAATGGGTGTTGAATTTTGTCAAAAGCTTTCTCTGCATCTATTGAGATGATCATATGGTTTTTCTCCTTCAATTTGTTAATATGGTTAATCACATTGATAGATTTGCGTATATTGAAGAATCCTTGCATTCCTGGAATAAACCCCACTTGATCATGGTGTATGATCCTTTTAATGTGCTGTTGGATTCTGTTTGCTAGTATTTTGTTGAGGATTTTTGCATCTATGTTCATCAGTGATATTGGCCTGTAGTTTTCTTTCTTTGTGACATCCTTGTCTGGTTTTGGTATCAAGGTGATGGTGGCCTCGTAGAATGAGTTTGGGAGTGTTCCTCCCTCTGCTATATTTTGGAAGAGTTTGAGAAGAATAGGTGTTAGCTCTTCTCTAAATGTTTGATAGAATTCGCCTGTGAAGCCATCTGGTCCTGGGCTTTTGTTTGTTGGAAGATTTTTAATCACAGTTTCAATTTCAGTGTTTGTGATTGGTCTGTTCATATTTTCTATTTCTTCCTGATTCAGTCTTGGCAGTTTGTGCATTTCTAAGAATTTGTCCATTTCTTCCAGATTGTCCATTTTATTGGCATAGAGTTGCTTGTAGTAATCCCTCATGATTTTTTTTATTTCTGCAGTGTCAGTTGTTACTTCTCCTTTTTCATTTCTGATTCTATTGATTTGAGTCTTCTCCCTTTTTTTCTTGATGAGTCTGGCTAATGGTTTATCAATTTTGTTTATCTTCTCAAAGAACCAGCTTTTAGTTTTATTGATCTTTGCTATTGTTTCCTTCATTTCTTTTTCATTTATTTCTGATCTGATTTTTATGATTTCTTTCCTTCTGCTAACTCTGGGGTTTTTTTGTTCTTCTTTCTCTAATTGCTTGAGGTGCAAGGTTAGGTTGTTTATTCGAGATGTTTCCTGCTTCTTAAGGTGGGCTTGTATTGCTATAAACTTCCCTCTTAGAACTGCTTTTGCTGCATCCCATAGGTTTTGGGTCGTTGTATCTCCATTGTCATTTGTTTCTAGGTATTTTTTAATTTCCTCTTTGATTTCTTCAGTGATCACTTCGTTATTAAGTAGTGTATTGTTTAGCCTCCATGTGTTTGTATTTTTTACAGATCTTTTCCTATAATTGATATCTAGTCTCATGGCGTTGTGGTCGGAAAAGATACTTGATACAATTTCAATTTTCTTAAATTTACCAAGGCTTGATTTGTGACCCAAGATATGATCTATCCTGGAGAATGTTCCATGAGCACTTGAGAAAAATGTGTATTCTGTTGTTTTTGGATGGAGTGTCCTATAAATATCAATTAAGTCCATCTTGTTTAATGTATCATTTAAAGCTTGTGTTTCCTTATTTATTTTCATTTTGGATGATCTGTCCATTGGTGAAAGTGGGGTGTTGAAGTCCCCTACTATGAATGTGTTACTGTCGATTTCCCCTTTTATGGCTGCTAGTTTTTGCCTTATGTATTGAGGTGCTCCTATGTTGGGTGCATAAATATTTACAATTGTTATATCTTCTTCTTGGATCGATCCCTTAATCATTATGTAGTGTCCTTCTTTGTCTCTTCTGATAGTCCTTATTTTAAAGTCTATTTTGTCTGATATGAGAATTGCTACTCCAGCTTTCTTTTGGTTTCCATTTGCATGGAATATCTTTTTCCATCCCCTTACTTTCAGTCTGTATGTGTCTCTAGGTCTGAAGTGGGTCTCTTGTAGACAGCATATATATGGGTCTTGTTTTTGTATCCATTCAGCCAATCTGTGTCTTTTGGTGGGAGCATTTAGTCCATTTACATTTAAGGTAATTATCGATATGTATGTTCCTATTCCCATTTTCTAAATTGTTTTGGGTTCGTTATTATAGGACTTTTCCTTCTCTTGTGTTTTTGTCTAGAGAAGTTCCTTTAGCATTTGTTGTAAAGCTGGTTTGGTGGTGCTGAACTCTCTCAGCTTTTGCTTGTCTGTAAAGGTTTTAATTTCTCCATCAAATCTGAATGAGATCCTTGCTGGGTAGAGTAATCTTGGTTGCAGGTTTTTCTCCTTCATCACTTTCAGTATGTCCTGCCACTCCCTTCTGGCTTGTAGAGTTTCTGCTGAGAGATCAGCTGTTAACCTTATGGGGATTCCCTTGTGTGTTATTTGTTGTTTTTCCCTTGCTGCTTTTAATATGCTTTCTTTGTATTTAGTTTTTGACAGTTTGATTAATATGTGTCTTGGCGTATTTCTCCTTGAATTTATCCTGTATGGGACTCTCTGTGCTTCCTGGACTTGATTAACGATTTCCTTTCCCATATTAGGGAAGTTTTCAACTATAATCTCTTCAAATATTTTCTCAGTCCCTTTCTTTTTCTCTTCTTCTTCTGGAACCCCTATAATTCGAATGTTGGTGCGTTTAATGTTGTCCCAGAGGTCTCTGAGACTGTCCTCAGTTCTTTTCATTCTTTTTTCTTTATTCTGCTCTGCAGTAGTTATTTCCACTATTTTATCTTCCAGGTCACTTATCCGTTCTTCTGCCTCATTTATTCTGCTATTGATCCCATCTAGAGTATTTTTCATTTCATTTATTGTGTTGTTCATCATTGTCTGTTTCATCTTTATTTCTTCTAGGTCCTTGTTAACTGCTTCTTGCATTTTGTCCATTCTATTTCCAAGATTTTGGATCATCTTTACTATCATTATTCTGAACTCTTTTTCAGGTAGACTGCCTATTTCCTCTTCATTTGTTAGGTCTGGTGGGTTTTTATCCTGCTCCTTCATCTGCTGTGTGTTTTTCTGTCTTCTCATTTTGCTTATCTTACTGTGATTGGGTTCACCTTTTTGCAGGCTGCAAGTTCGTAGCTCCCGTTGTTTTTGATGTCTGTCTCCAGTGGCTAAGGTTGGTTCAGTGGGTTGTGTAGGCTTCCTGGTGGAGGGGACTAGTGGCTGTGTTGTGGTGTATGAGGCTAGATCTTGTCTCTCTAGTGGGCAGGTCCACGTCTGGTGGTGTGTTTTGGGGTGTCTGTGGACTTATTATGATTTTAGGCAGCCTCTCTGCTAGTGGGTGGGGTTGTGTTCCTGTTTTGCTATATGGTTGGCATAGGTTGTCCAGCACTGTAGCTTGCTGGTCGTTGAGCGAAGCTGGGTGCTGGTGTTGAGATGGAGATCTCTGGGAGATTTTCGCCGTTTGATATTATGTGGGGCTGGGAGGTCTCTTCTTGACGAGTGTTCTGAAGTTGGCTCTCCCACCTCAGAGGCAGAGTCCTGACTCCTGGCTGGAGCAGCAAGAGCCTTTCATCCACTCGGCTCAGAATAAAAGGGAGAGAAAGTAGAGAGAATTAGTATAAGTAGGAGGAAATAGGAAAGAAAGAAAGAAAGAAAGAAAGAGAGGAGGGAAGGAAGGAAGGAGGGAAGAGGGAAGGAAGAAAGAAAGAAAGAAGAAAAGAAAGGAAGAAGGCAAGAAGGAAAGAAAGGAGCAAGGGAGGGAGGAGGGAAGGAAGGAAGGAATGACGGAAGGAAGGAAAAAATACAGAAAGAAAGAAGATACAGTAAAATAAAGTATAATAAAGTTATTGAATTAAAAAAATTATTATTTAGAGAAAAAAAAAGGGAGGGATAGAACCTTAGGACAGATGGTGGAAGCAAAGTTATAGAGAGAAAATCTTACATAGAAGCATACACATATACCCTCACAAAAAGAGGTAAAGTGGAAAAAATCATAAAACTTGCTCTCCAAGTCCACCTCCTCAATTTGGGACGATTCGTTGTCTCAAAAAGGGAAGGAAGGAAGGAAAGATAGAAAGAAGGTAAAGTATAATAGAGTTCTTTAAATTAAAATTAATTATTAAGAAAAAATTTTTTTAAAAAAACAAAACAATGGACGGATAGAATGCTGGGACAAATGGTGGAAGCAAACCTATACAGACAAGATCTCACACAGAAGCATACACATACACATTCACAAAAAGAGGAAAAGAGGAAAAAATCATAGATCTTGCTCTAGAAGTTCGCCTCCTCAATTTGGGATGATTCGCTGTCTATTCATGTATTCCACAGAGGCAGGGTACATCAAATTGATTGTGTAGCTTTAATCTGCTGTTTCTGAGGCTGCTGGGAGAGATTTCCCTTTTTCTTCTTTGTTCTCACAGCTCACAGGGGCTCAGCTTTCGATTTGGCCCTGCCTCTGCATGTAGGTCGCTGGAGGGCGTCTGTTTTTTGCTCAGACAGGACGGGGTTAAAGGAGCCGCTGACTCGGGGGCTCTGGCGCACTCAGGCCGGGGTGGAGGGAGGGGCACGGAGTGCGGGGCGGGCCTGCGGCGGCAGAAATCGGCGTGACGTTGCAGCAGCCTGAGGCCCGCTGTGTGTTCTCCCTGAGAAATTGTCCCTGGATCCCGGGAACCTGGCAGTGGCGGGCTGCACAGGCTCCCCGGAAGAGGGGTTGGGATAGTGACCTGTGCTCCCACACAGGCCCCTTGGTGGTGGCAGCAGCAGCCTTAGCGTCTCCCGCCCGTCTCTGGTTTCCGAGCTTTTAGCCGCAGCTTGCGCCCGTCTCTGAGGTCCGTGCTTTTAGCCGCGGCTCGCACCCGTTTCTGGAGTTCCTTTAGGCGGCGCTCTTAAAACCCCTCTCCTCGTGCACCAGGAAACACAGAGGCAAGAAAAAGTCTCTTGCCTCCTCAGCAGGTGCAGCCTTTTCCCTGGACTCCCTCCCGGCTAGCCGTGGCGCACTAACCCCTTTGGGCTATGTTCAAGTTGCCAACCCCAGTCCTCTCCCTGAGCTCCGACCGAAACCGAAACCGAGCCTCAGCTCGCAGCCCCTCCCGCCTCCGCGGGCGAGCACACAAGCCTCTCGGGCTGGTGAGTGCCGGTCGGCACCGATCCTCTATGCGGGGATTTCTCCGCTTTGCCCTCCGCACCCCTGTTGCTGTGCTCTCCTCCGCGGCTCCGAAGCTCCCCGCTCCGCCTCCCGCAGTCTCTGCCCGTGAAGGGGCTTCCTAGTGTGTGGAGACCTTTCCTCCTTCACAGCTCCCTCCCACTGGTGCAGGTGCCATCCCTATTCTATTGTCTCTGTTTTTGATTAATTTTTTTCTTTTGCCGTACCTAGATACGTGGGGAGTTTCTTGCCTTTTGGGAGGTCTGAGGTCTTCTGCCAGCATTCAGTAGGTGTTCTGTAGGAGTTGTTCCACATGTAGATGTATTTCTGGTGTATTTGTGGGGAGGAAGGTGATCTCCGCGTCTTACTCCTCCACCATCTTTCCACCGCCCCCTGTCAAAGGACTTTTAAATGAAATATATAAAGAAGTCATTCAACTAAATAATTTAAAACAAATAATCCACAGTTTTTTTTAATTGGAAAATATTTAAACAAGATAGCATATATAAATAGACAATAAGCACATAAAAAGTTATAGAACATCATTAGTCATTATGGAAATGCAAATTCAAACTGAAAAGAGATAAAATTACACACCTAATATCATTGTTAAACTTAAAAAGCCTGATAATATCAAGTGTTAGCAAGGATGTAGAGCAACAGGAACACTCATATACATTACATGGTAATGTAATATGGTACAGCCATTGTGTAAAACTGGCAATTATTTATAAAGTAAAACATCACTTTCTGTATGACTTAGCAATTCTATTCCTAGGTATTTATCCAGGAAAAATGAAAGCATAATTCAAAAAGTCACTTGCAGTACTGTGTTCAGAACAACTTTATAATTGTCAAAGTTATTTGGAAGCAGCTAAATATCTATCAATTGATAATGGGAAACAAATTGTGGTATAACCATACAGTAGGAGACCATTTAGCAAGAAAAGAGTGAACACATGATATACTCAACAATGTGAAATATTCTCAAAAAATATATTTTATAAAAAAAAAATCCAAAAGTAAAGGAGTGCATACTAGGTGATTCAATTTATATGAAATTCTAAGATAAGAAAAATATTTTATAGTGACAGAAAGCCAATCAGTGTTTCCACTAGCAGGGCATAATGAAGGTTATCTGCAAAGGGGCATGATGGACATTTGTTGAGTAATGGAAGCATCCTAATGTCTCTTTGTGGGGCTGATTACACAGGCATCCACATTTATCAAAACTCACCAATCTCTGCTCTTGGGTGCATTTTATTGCATATAAATGACAATTCAATAAATCTGATTTTAAAGGTAAAAATAATGTTATACTATAAAAAATGTAACTTTGCTATGCACTGTTTGGAACTTAGATCCTGATCTAAACAAATAAATTCTAAAAGACACTTTTTTAGACTATTGGGGAAAGTCAAACAGTCCCTGATTAGTTGATGATATTAAGGAACTATTATTAATTGTGTTATAAATTATCATTTCATTGAGGTATTATTTAAAAAAACAAGCACTTATCTACTGTAAATATATTTTGTAGATTTTTATAATGTTTTACAGTATCTGAGATTTGTTTTAAAATAATCCTAAGGGGGAGGTAGTAAGTGGATATGTAAATGAAAGATTTGTCATATGTAGATATTTGTTGAAGCAAGGCAAATGTACAGGGGGTTGGGGTTCATAATAATCTTTACTTTTGCAAGCATTCAACATTTTCATTATAAATGTTTTTAAATGGTCAAATACCATTATAGCATAATTCCATATTTTGTGTATGTGTGTGTATGCATGTGTGTAGAAAACATACTTCATAAATATATTTTCATCGCAAGCCTGAAAGAATATACACAAAAATTTTGGCAATTGTGATTATTCTTGGAGGTTAGAAATTCAGACTACTGCAATTACTTTTCATTTTGATTTCTGTATGTTTAAAATTTTTCTACAGAGAGACTTATTACTCATGTAAAATACATATGAATAATCAGCAAAATTGAAAGCAATTGATTACCATTAAATTAAAATTATACTATTTTTTTTAATTCAGAAAATGAGTCAAAAAATTTCCAAGGACAGTTTTATCTACATTTTGCTGGAGGACACATTTTGAATATGTTCTTGGGACTGTTATTCTTCTTGGCTTCTCTTTTCAGAATATTGTGTCAACTATGATAGCATTCAGTTTTTTGCATTTTTACCAACTCTATCCTGCACTTGCTTTTCATCACTTTTCCTTGACTGGTTTGAAATGCCAATCTTATGAATCCTCAGATCACTTCGTTTAAACCTCTATTATGGCTTTGACTTCTAAAAGATTGACATTTAACTTCCTACGCAATATAACTCAAACCAGCTGTTCAAGACTTATGTACCAAACTGTAGTAAGGAAACAGCATCTTGTGGCCAAAGTGCATGTGTTTAGCAAAAAGCAGATGGATTAAAATCACAACCCTGACATCAGTAGAGTTTCTTTGATCAAATTATTCAACTCCACTGGACCTCAATTATCCTTGTTTTAAAAATAGAAGTAGGAATTTAACCTCACAGGATTGAAGATAGGGAAATACAAGGAAGCATGTGAGGTTTTAAAACATAATATGTGTTCAATAAACGTTAGTTCTCCTTTCTTCTAGCCCCATACATAACACCTATGTGACTTCCAAATTTTACTAAACTCCCCATGCTTAAAAAAACAACTCTAAGCTTTAACAAGTTTAAATGAAGCGATCTGAAAATCTGAGGCATTTTAAACTAATGTCTCAATGCAATGAAATGAATGTCAATAAAAAGAGATGAAAAAGCAAGTACAGTAAGATGATAAAGATGTAAACTTTCCAGTTGGAATGCTTTCATCCTGCTTACTTTTGACCACAAGATTATACAACCTTCAAGGTCCAGCCTAAATAATGTTACTTCCATGGAGCCTTTTCTGATTCCCAAATGTGTTTTCTTCCTTCTTTCAATTCTGCTTAAAACCACACACCTTTCTTTTTTTTTTTTTTTTTTTTTTGCAGTATGTGGGCCTCTCACCGCTGCGGCCCCTCCCATTGCGGAGCACAGGCTCCAGACGAGCAGGCTCAACGGCCATGGCTCACGGGCCCAGCCGCTCCACGGCATGCGGGATCTTCCCAGACCGGGGCACGAACCCGTATCCCCTGCATCGGCAGGCGGACTCCCAACCACTGCGCCACCAGGGAAGCCCACACACACCTTTCTTTTGACATATGCCTTACTTTATTCATTATTGTTACTTTTATTCAGATATTATCTCTTTACAATTTTTTAATAGTCAATGTCATAAACTATGTATTAGCTGTTCTATATAAATTATAATGTTCATCACAGTGCCTTTAACACTGTAGGCATATATTATATGATTCTGGAGTAGGAGTGGGGAACTTTAAGAATAGAGTAGTGGTGATGATTAGAATATCAGGGGTCTTATATATGAAATCTAGGACATTAAAAGTTACTGTTCTATGTTGTGAAATAAATGCAATAAGCATGGGCACAGGGTACATAAAGACAAATATGTGTGCTGTGCATATCTGCAGAGCTTAAGAAAGAAAATGGGTAAACAATGTAGAACGAAGGAGTTGGCTTAGTATGGATTATCAGAGAATGATTGGCTAAAGACAGAAAAATAGTGTACTTAAATAGAAGACATGAAATTTAAAATTGATTTATCACCTAGCTTCAGAGGCAACACCAAATATTACATCAGCTTTGAGGTTAGTTATTGATATTAGTACTACGCAGGTTCTCGAGGAAATGTATTAATGTAGAATGTGCAGAA
The DNA here is from genome assembly GCF_000442215.2 of Lipotes vexillifer. NCBI lineage: Eukaryota > Metazoa > Chordata > Mammalia > Artiodactyla > Lipotidae > Lipotes > Lipotes vexillifer. The sequence continues at coordinate 204,021 of NW_006778103.1, read as the reverse complement.
TGAACAACACTGATCATTAGTAGTAAGTGGCTGTATTCCTATTTCCATGCCAGGTGGATAATATCTGATAGAAACCACCTTCCAAGATTCTGTCAGAAAGACTTGTAGGTTTCTTCCTCTTAAACCAGATTGCCAAAAGATAAAAAATACCCTTCAGGAGGTACTGCTATAGATACTAAAAATAGATGAATGAGTTTCTTCTTTTAAATGGGATGGTATAGTTTGAAATAGGACAATAATATCACTGGAAACAACCAAAAAATATAAAACTTTTAAGGCATCAGAGAGCTACAGAAGCAAAAAGAACTATATGGAATACCATTTCAGAAAGGATAAAACCTTTAAAATCAAAGAATCTCCAGCTGCCTCTTATATGTGAAATTTGAAAAATCTCATTATGGCACAGAATTGAAAATCTTGGTGTGGCTAAGGCAGTGGACTACTCTTTGGAAAAAAGAAACCAGCATACTGGTGATCCCATGGGACTAGAGTGACAAAGGTGGAGAATTTAGGGTCTTAAACGTTCAGCCAAGGTACTTGCTATATTCTTTTTTTTTTTTAACATCTTCATTGGAGTATAATTGCTTTACAATGTTGAGTTAGTTTCTGCTGTACAACAAAGTGAATCAGATACACATATACATATATAACCATATCCCCTCCCTCTTATGTCTCCCTCCCTGTCCCACCCCTTTGGTGGTCACAAAGCATTGAGCTGATCAGGGTGATGGTGGCCTCATAGAATGAGTTTGGGAGTATTCCTCCCTCTGCTATATTTTGGAAGAGTTTGAAAAGGATAGGTGTTAGCTCTTCTCTGAATGTTTGATAGAATTCACCTGGGAAACTATCTGGTCCTGGGCTTCTGTTTGTTGGAAGATTTTTAATCACAGATTCAAATTTAGTGCTTGTGATTGGTCTGTTTATATTTTCTATTTCTTCCTGGTTCAGTCTTGGAAGGTTGTCTTTTTCTAAGAATTTGTCCATTTCTTCCAGGTTGTTCATTTTATTAGCATATAGTTTCTTGTAGTAATCTCTCATTATCCTTTGTATTTCTGCAGTGTCAGTTGTTATTTCTCCGTTTTCATTTCTAATTCTGTTGAGTCTTCTCCATTTTTTTCTTGGTAAGTCTGGCTCATGGCTTATCAATTTTGTTTATCTTCTCAAAGAACCAGCTTTTAATTTTATTAATCTTTGTTATCATTTCCTTCATTTCTTTTTCATTTATTTCTGATTTAATATTTATGATGTTTTTCCTTCTGCTAACTTTGGGTTTTTTTTTTTTTTTTTTGCTCTTCTTATCTGATTTCTTTAGGCATAAGGTTAGATTGTTTATTTGAGATGTTTCTTGTTTCTTGAAGGAGGATTGTATTGCTATAAGTTTCCTCCTTAGAACTGCTTTTACTGCACTCTATAGGTTTTGGGTCGTTGTGTTTTCATTGTCATTTGTTTCTAAGTATTTTTTGATTTCCTCCTTGAGTTCTTCAGTGATCTCTTGGTTGTTTAGTAGCATATTCTTTAGCTCCCATATGTTTCTATATTTTACAGGTTTTTTTTCCTAAAATTGATATCAACTCTCATAGCGCTGTGGTTGGAAAAGTTACTTGATGTGATTTCAAATTTCTTAAATTTACCAAGGCTTGATTTGCATCCCAAGATATGATCTATCCTGGAGACTGTTCCGTGAGCACTTGAAAAGAAAGTGTATTCTGTTGTTTGTGGATGTAATGTCCTATAAATATCATTTAAGTCCATCTTGTTTAATGTGTCATTTAAATATTGTGTTTCCTTATTTTTATTCACTTTGGATGATCTGTCCATTGGTGAAAGTGGGGTGTTAAAGTCCCTTACTATGATTGTGTTACTGTCGATTTCCCCTTTTATGGCTGTTAGCATTTGGCTTATGTACTGAGGTGCTCCTATGTTGGGTGCATAAATATTTACAATTGTTATATCTTCTTCTTGGATTGATCCCTTGATCATTATGTAGTGTCCTTCTTTGTCTCTTGTAATAGTCTTTGTTTTAAAGTCTATTTTGCCTGATATGAGAATTGCTACTCCAGCTTTCTTTTGATGTCTATTTAAATGGAATATCTTTTTCTATCCCCTTACTTTCAGTCTGTGTGTGTCCCTAGGACTGAAGTTGCTCTTTTGTAGAGAGCATATATATGGGTCTTGTTTTTGTATCCATCCAGCCAGCCTATGTCTTTTGGTTGGAGCTATTAATCCATTTACATTTAAGGTAGTTATTGATATATATGTTCCTATTACCATTTTCTTAATCGTTTTGGAGTTGTTTTTGTAGGTCTTTTTCTTCTCTTGTGTTTCCTGTGTAGAGAAGTTGCTTTACCATTTGTTGTAAAGCTGGTTTGGTGGTGCTGAATTCTCTGAACTTTTGCTTGTCTGTAAAGGTTTTAATTTCTCTTTTGAATCTGAATGAGATCCTTGCTGGGTAGAGTAATCTTGGTTGTAGGTTATTCTCTTTCATCACTTAAATATATCTGACCACTCACTTGGGGCTTGCAGAGTTTCTGCTGAATGATCAGCCATTAACCTTATGGGGATTCCCTTGTATGCTATTTGTTGCTTTTGTCTCACTGCTTTTAATATTTTTTCTTTGTATTTAATTTTTGATAGTTTGATTAATATGTGTCTTGGAATGTTTCTCCTTAGATTTATCCTGTATGGGACTCTCTATGCTTCCTGGACTTGATTGACTATTTCCTTCCCCATGTTAGGGAAGTTTTCAACTATAATCTCTTCAAATATTTTCTCAGACACTTTCTTTTTTTATTCTTCTTCTGGGAACCCTATACTTTGAATGTTGTTGCATTTAATGTTGTCCAAGAGCTCTCTGAGACTGTCCTCAATTCTCCTAATTCTTTTTTCTTTATTCTGCTCTGTGGTAGTTATTTCCCATATTTTATCTTCCAGGTCATTTATTCGTTCTTCTGCCTCAGTTATTCTGCTATTGATTGCTTCTAGAGAATTTTTTATTTCATTTATTGTGTTGTTCATCATTGTTTGTTTGCTCTTTCATTCTTCTAGGTCCTTTTAACTATTTCTTGTATTTTATCCATTCTATTTCCAAGATTTTGTATCACCTTTAGTATCATTACTCTGAATTTTTTTTCAGGTAGACTGCCTATTTCCTCGTCATTTGTTTGGTCTGGTGGGATTTTACCTTTTTCCTTCATCTGCTGCATATTTCTCTGTCTTCTCATTTTGTTTTACTTACTGTGTTTGCGGTCTCCTTTTCACAGGCTGTACATTCACAGTTCACTTTGGTTTCCTGTCTGCCTCCAGTGGGTGAGGTTGGTTCAGTGGGTTGTGTAGGCTTCCTGGTGTAGGTACTAGTGCATTTGTTCTGGTGGGTGGGACTGTATCTTGTCTTTCTGGTGTGCAGGGCCACATCTGGTGGTGTGTTTTGTGGTGTCTCTGAACTTAGTATGACTGTAGGTAACCTCTCTGCTAGAGGGTGGGGTTGTGTTCCTGTCTTACTAATTGATTGTCATGGTGCATCCAGCACTGGAGCTTGCTGGCAGTTGGGTGGAGCTTGGTCTTAGCATTGAGATGGAGATCTGTAGTAGAATTCTTGCCAACTGAAATTACATTGTGCCGGGAGGTCTCTGTGGTCCAATTCCCTGAACTTGGCTCTCCCACCTCAGAGGCTTAGGCCTGACACCAGGCCAGAGCACCAAGACACTGTCAGCCACATGGCTCAGAAGAAAGGGGAGAAAAAAGAAAGGAAAAAAAAATAAAGAAAATAATAAATAAAAACAATACTAAAATTAAATAATAATAATAATCATAAAAAAGAAGAGAGCAACCAAACCAATAAACAAATCATGAATGATAACAACTACTAAAACTATACTAAGGTAAACATAAAAATGAGAAACAAATCAGTCAAAGACAGCAAACTCCAAGTCTACAGTTGCTCTCAAAGTCCACCATCTCAATTTTGGGATGATTTGTTGTCTATTCAGGTATTCCACCAATGCAGTGTACATCAAGTTGATTGTGGGGTTTTAATCCACTGCTCTTGAGGCTTCACGGAGAAATTTCCCTTTCTCTTCTTTGTTCGCACAGCTCCTGGTGTTCAGTTTTGGTTTTGGCCCCACCTCTGCATGTTGGTTGACCTCAGCCATCTGTTCCCACCTAGACAGGATGGGGTTAAAGCAGCAGCTGATTAGGGGGCTCTGGCTCACCCATGCTGGGGGAAGGGAAGGGTTTGGTATTTATAATTGGAATACAGGGCAAGCCTGTGGTGGCAGAATTCAGCATGAGGTTGCAACAGCCTGAGGCACACCGTGTGTTCTCCTGTGGTCGTTGTCCCTGGATCACACAACACTAGTAGTGGTTTGTTGCACAGACTCCCCACAGGTGTGGATAGTGACCTGTCTTGCACACAGGATTCTTGGTGGCTGCAGCAGCAGTGTTAGTGTTTCATGCCTGTCTCTGGGGTCTAAGCTGATAGCCATCACTCACACCCTTCCCTAGAACTCTTTTAGGTGGTGTTCTGCCCTCTGTGGACAAGCAGGGAAGGAATCCCCTCTCCTGGCACACCCCAAAACAATCTTCTTTCTTCTTAGGTAGCTCCAGACATTTTCCTGAACTCCCTCCCAGCTAGCTGTGGCGACTAGCCCCCTTCAGGCTGTGTTCATGCAGCCAACCCCAGTCCTCTCCCTGGGATCTGACCTCTGAAGCCTGATCCTCAGCTCCCAGCCCCCACCCACCCCACCAGGTGAGCTGACATGCCTCTCAGGCTGGTGAGTGCTGGTTGGCAATGATCCTCTTTGCAGGAATCTCTCTGCTTTTCCCTCTGCACCCCTTTTGCTCTGCCCTCCTCTGTGGCTCCAAAGCCTTCCTCCAGCTGACCCCCATCTCCACCAGTGTAGGGTCTTCCTAGTGTGTGGAAAGTTTTCCTCCTTCACAGCTCCCTCCCAGAGGTGCAGGTCCCACCTCTATTCTTTTGTCTCTGTTTTTTCTTTTTTCTTTTGACCTACCCAGGTACGTGGGGATTTTCTTGCCTTTGGGGAAGTCTGAGGTCTTCTGCCAGTGTTCAGTAGGTGTTCTGTAGGAGTTGTTCCACATGTAGATGTATTTGTTATATATTTGTGGGGAGGAAGGCGACCTCTACATCTTAGTCCTCTGCCATCTTGAAGGTCCCCCCACCATTCTCTTTATTCTGAATCTAAATAGAGTAGGAGGCAAAATAATTAGTCTAAAACCCTATAAAAAATAGAGTTGACATTTATCTAGTCCTCTACTACATAACGGTCAAATACATACTTTGATAGAAGCCTTCAAATACAAAAGATAAGAGTTGAAATCCTGGAATTGCTTTCCCTAAAATTACTTGTCATTTGGGCATGGTAGAAGACTCAGAATCTAGGCTTGACCCCTAGCAGAGGGCCATTATTGGAGGTTAGAGAAACCTTCAGATATATTGGCCAACTTTGAGACACTTTACTGGCAAAATTGGAGGCTTGAAGGAGTTCAAACACAGCCGTTATCAATTATCATACTTGAGACCTGCTAAATTCTAAAGCTGACTTGATTGGATACAAAAATGTAAAAAATTATCTCTGAAAATCAGAGTGAAAATTCCCACAAATCATAGGTTCTGAGGAGGCAAAGACCTAAAAGAGTCTCATATAAAATCCCTAGATGGTCACATCCACAGGTCAGGAACAAGTCAGAGGTAGACAGTACCTTACCAAAACTGCTATACAGCCTCAACACAGTTCTGTTCCTGATTTGATTAAGGTGATAAGCCCCTCCTCTCATATGTACCTAACAGATAGAATGTTAAACCCTCTCTGGTAAAAGATAATATTATCATGAGTCTATATGTCTCTTTTATATACAAGAAGCAAAATCTAACCAAAAGTCAGTAGAGACAACTACATGTGACTAATAACGTAGGGAAAAAAAAAAAAAGCAACAGGTAAAACCATGGTGATCCTGGCATTTGAGCTTAGAAGACAACAACTTCAAATATGATTGAATATCTGATTACACACTTACTATAAACAACTGTAACACAGAGATACACACACCTATACACATACACAATACTGTAGAAGGTCGAATTGTGTCCCCCATAGTTATGTCAAAATCTAACCCCTCAATAGCTATGAATGTAACCTTATTTGGCAGTAGGGTGTTTGCAGATTCAGTAAAGTTAAAGTAAGTTCATATTGGAGTAGAATGGGCCCTATATCCAAAGATTAATTCCTTTGTAAGGAGAAACAGACAAACAGACACATATAGAGGCAAGATGGTCATGTGAAATCTAAGGCAGAAATTGGAGTGATGCATCTACAATTCAAGGAATACTGAAGATTGCCATCAACTACCAGAAACTAGGAAGAGGCAAGGAAAGATACTTTCTTATGGACTTTAGAGGGAGCATGGCCCTTCCAACAACTTGATTTCAGATTTCTAGCCTCAAGAACTGAGAGAATAAATGTATGTCCTTTTAAGTCACCTGGTATCTGGTATTTTGTTATGGTAGCTCTAGGAAACTAATATACATACATACATAAATATACATGTTGGCAGGCATTGAATTCGACTAATAAAAGTTTATAATCCTTGAGAAAGAAAGCACAGGAGTTGAAATCCACATTCATCCCAGAATTTTTCCCAGGGGCACTTTCCAAAATATGGTGTAGGTAAACAGACCCTAAGGAGAAAACAACATTCATTGTTGGTACATATAAGAAATGGAGAAAGATTGAAATTTAGAGTTGTCAAAGTGGCTGAAATTTAGGGAACAGTGTAGAAAACATGAGGTGGCCATAAAGAAGGAGGCGCAAACATCCACATAATTATTCCTTTCAGATCCTTGAGAAAATATTAACCTTCACAGATGAAGACAAGACTCTATTAGACTTGGCAGAGATTAGTTACTGAAGACTGGAGAGTGGAACAGAGATTAAAGAGGCCACACAGTGCAGAGGAAGCATTGGGCTTTAAGCCTAGCCAGAGTGGAGAGACATTATTAGACACACTGGGCTTTCCTGAGACCCTAAGAACCATACCCCAGAAGTAAAGAACACACCACAGAACAAGGGCTACACTAGGGATGTAAGAAAAAGCTGAAATATAGACCAGCAAAGCTATAAAACAAGCTTCAGAATGACTAAGGTGAACCTCTGGCAATTTAACTAAATTCTGGGGCAAAATATGATACTCCAGAGAGGAAGATTTACATAATCAAAATATTTCTCAACATTTAAGGAACAATGTAAAACATACAGTAAAAAAAAAATCAGATGTGTAAAAAGCCAGTAATAAAGAAATACAATACTCCATAAAAGAAGACCCAGGTATGATCCCAGGTATAAAAGGTATATGATCCCAGGTATAAAAGGTATATGATCCCAGGTATAAAAGACCCAGGTATAAAAGATAGCAGAAGGACCTAAAAATAACTATAATTAATATGATAATGAAAATAGAAGAAAAGGTGGAAATAATCCAAAGAGATATAGCATTTCAAAAGAAAATCAGAATCTATAAAATGTATCAAATGAATATTATGTAACTTCAAAAGACAATATCTATATCTCAAAATTTATTAGAGTGTTATGAGATGGAACACAAGACACAAGATTAGTAAATGTGAAGAAATAATAAAAGATCCAAAGGGAGCATAGAGATAACAAGAATACACAGATCCAAGAGTAAGGAACTCATGGGACACAATCAAAATGTCTAACATACATGTAATTGGAGTCCTAGATGAGAAGAAAATGAATAGTAAAGAATCAACATGTGAAAAATTAGTGATTTTAAAATCTGGCAAAATACCTCAATCTGTAGATTGAAAAAAGTCAGCAAATAATAAATAGGATAATGTGCTGAAAAAAGTAAAAAAAAATAATTTTGAAGTTAGTAGAATATTATTCAACAAAGATGAAATAAAGGAATTTGCAGTTTTTTTAAAAGCTGAATTTATTCATCACCAGCATATTCAAACTACCAAAAATAAAAACAACTCAGTTTGAAGAAAAATAATCCTAAATGAACAAGGTACTAAGGTACCATTAAAAGGAATGAAGGGCTTCCCTGGTGGTGCAGCGGTCGAGAGTCCGCCTGCCGATGTAGGGGACATGGGTTCGTGACCCAGTCTGGGAAGATCCCACATGCTGCAGAGCAGCTAGGCCCGTGAGCCATGGCTGCTGAGCTGGCGCGTCCAGAGCCTGTGCTCTGCAATGGGAGAGACCACAACAGTGAGAGGCCTGTATACCACAAAAAAAAAAAAAAAAAAAAGGAATGAAGAGCACCAGAAAAGATAAATATGTGGCTAAATGGAAATCCATTTAAAATTCAATAATAATGTCTATTTAGATTTGAAATGCATCTTACAAATAAATTATACAATAAAACATAATGCTTGGAGGAAGTAAATGGAGTTAAGCGATTATAAGTTTCTTTTATTGTTTGTGAAATAGTAAAAATTACTTAACCAAAAGTAGAATCTAATATGTAATAAATGCTTATGTAATCCCTTAGGTGACCACTTATTAATAAAAAGAGGCATAACTAAAATCTAATACAACAACAACAAAATAAAGAATACTTGATTAATAGAAAAGAAGCAAGAAGAGAGGAATAAAGAAACACAGATGAGTCAATTTAAAAAATACAACATGGTAGATTTTAACTATATCATTAATTACATCCAATTTGAGTTGCCTAATTTCTCATCTTAAAAGACAAATATTGCTGTCATGAATTAAGAAAAATCTATGTGCCAATTTCAATCAACATATTTTAAATATAATAAAGGTTAAAAGTGAAAAGATGGGAACATATATAAACAAAAACTATTCTAAAATGCTACCTGTGGCCTCATTGATATTAGGAAAAGTATACTTTAGGAAACAAGTCTTGTGAGAAATAATGAAGGAAATTTCATAAAAGTAATGAGAGCAATACAATTGGAAAATATAAAAATCCAAAAGTTGTTGTATCTAGTAACATAGCTTTGAAATAGCATACATAAAGCAGAAATTGACTGAAGCAAAAGAAGAGATAGACAAGTCCAAAATTATAGCTGGAGATTTAAAAACATCTCTTTTGGTAACTGACAGAATAAGCAAACAAAAGTCAATATGAATGTAGAAGATTTAAGTAAGACAAAAAATTGATCTAGTTGAAATATCTACACTAATATATCCAACATCTGCAGAATACACATTTTTTTCAAACACACATGGTACATACACCACAATAGAGCATATCCTTGGATATGAGCTAAGTCTCAAAAATTGCAAAGAAGAGAGTGGTGTCAACGAAATGGCAGACTAGCAAACTCCAGGCTCACATTCACCTATAGAAACATTTGAAAAACAATTATAATGACTTTATATAGGATCTCTAGAAAACTGTTTAAAGGTCTGCAGCAACCAACAGAATTCCCAGTCAAAATGGGAAATGATAGGAAAATTCATGACATTTTTATGCACCCTTGCCCCACATTCTCAGTAGGACAGCACAATGCTGTCTGAGGGAAGCAGCAGGCCAGGTCCTAGTTCCTTCCCTCAAACCAGAGGAAGGAGAGTGGACTTCACTTGTAACATTCAAACAAATCTGGGAGATGAATGAAGGATTGATCTCTGTTTCACCTAATTCAGAGCTTAGGTAGGGAAAAGCAGTTTAGCACACATCTCAGGCTGGGAAAAGTTGTGTGGAGTACAGTGCATTGCACATAGGTGTTGATTGTGAAAGCTGCAGGGGAACTATGGACCTCAAGACTCCTGCTTCAAGGAGATCATAAGAAAGTACAATAGAACATCTAAGCCTGTGAGAAGAAGCAGTAGTGAAATTCCTTGGGAAAATAGGTTATTTAAAAACAGACATGTATAAGCAGGGGTGGGGGATCAAAAAAAGCATGCACATAGGCCCAGGCAAGATGCATGCCAAGAAAAGGCCTGAGGAAAACTTAATCCTTCATGCCAGGCTGATCTCAAAGCAGAGAACACACTATGCTAACTAGTGAAGGTCATCCCTGGCAGAGAGCCTGTCTTCAGAGACTCAGAGCTGGCTGCTTTTATTTTCAACAGCAACAAGAAAAAAAATCAAAAAGCATACAAAGAAACAGGAAAACATGGCCTATTCAAAGAAAGAAAATAAAATCACAGAAAATGTCCCTAAAGAAACAGGTATCAAAAATAATAGACAAATAATTTAAAACATGATCTTAAATGTGCTCAGTGTTAAAGAAAACATTGACACAGAACTAAAGGAAATCAGGAAAGGCATATATGAACAAATCATAAATATCATCAAAGAGGTAGAAATTACAGCATGAAACAGAACAGAAATTCTGGATCCTAAAAATAAAATAACTGAATTTTAAAGTTCACTAGAGAGGTTCAACAACAGAATTGAAAAGACTGAAGTTTCAGCCAATTTTTTTCTTTTATTGAGGTATATTCGACATACAATATTATGTTAGTTTTATGTGTACAGTAGTGATTCAACATATGTATACACTGTGACATGAACACCATAATAAGTCTAGATACCATTTGTCACCATACAAAGTTAATGCAATGTTACATTATTGATTGTATTCCCCATGTTGTACGTTTTGTCCTCATGACTTATATTTATTTTATAACTGGAAATTTGTGCCTCTTGATCTCCTTCATCCACTTCACTCACTCCAAACTTCCTCCCACCAGCAAACACCTGTTCTCTGTATCTGAGTCAGGGTTTTGTTTCATTTATGTGTTTCTTTCAGTTTTTTAAATTTCACATATAAGTGAAATCATGCTGTATTTGTCTTTCTTTGTCTGACTTATTTCACTTAGCATAACACCCTCTAGGTCCCTTCATGTTGTGGCAATGGCAAGATGTCTTTCTTTTTTAATGGCTGAATAGTAGTCCATTGTATATTCCATATATATATGTATATATAAAGCATCTTCTTTATCCATTCATCCATAATGTACACTTAGCTTCCATATCTTGGCTACGGTAAATAATGCTTCAAAGAACATACAGGTGCACATATCTTTTCAAATTAGTGTTTTCATTTTCTTCATACAGATACTCAGAAGTGAAATTGCTGGATAATATGTTATTTTTTTCAGTTTTTGAGCAATCTCTATACTGCTTTCAGTACTGGCTGCACCAATTTACGTTCTCACCAACAGTGCATGAGGTTTCTCTTTGCCTCACATTCTTGTTAACACTTGCTATTTCTTTTAGATAATAGCCATTCTAATAAATGTGAGTTAATATCTCATTGTGGTTTTGATTGGCATATCCCCAATGATTAGTGATGTTAAGCATCTTTTCACGTGCCTATCGGCCATCTGAATGTCTTCTTTGGAAAAAGTACTATTCACATCCTCTTCCCATTTAAAAAATTGGATTGTTTTTGGGACTTCCCTGGTGGCACCATGGTTAAGAATCTGCCTGCCGTTGCAAGGGACACATGTTTGATTCCTGGTCCAGGAAGATCCTACATACTGTGGAGCAACTAAGCCCATGTGCCACAACAACTGAGCCTTCACTCTAGAATCCATAAGCCACAACTACTGAGCCCATGTGCCACAACTACTGAAGCCCGTGTTCCTAGAGCCCATGCTCTACAACAAGAGAAGACATGGCAGTGAGAAGCCCATGCACCAAAACAGAGCAGCTCTCACTTTCCCCAAATAGAGAAAGCCATGGGCAGCAATGAAAACCCAACATAGGCAAAAATAAATAAATAAACTAAATATTTTTTTAACTTGGATTGTTTGTTTTGTTTGGATTTGTATGACTTCTTTAAATATTTTTTGTATTCACCCTTTACTAGACATATCATTTTCAAATATCTTTTCCCATTTAGTAGGTTGCCTTTTCATTTTGTTGACAATTTCCTTAACTGTGCAGAAGCTTTTTAGTTTGAGAATTCCATTTGCTTTTTTATGCCCTTGCCCTTTGAGTCAGATCCAGAAAAAAATCACAAAGACTGATGTCAAGCAGCTTGCCACCTTCATCTTCATCTAGGAGTTTGATGGTTTCAGACCTTACAGTCAAGACTTTAATCCATTTTAAGATAATTTTTGTATAAATGTAATATAATGATCCAGTTTCATTCTTTTGCATGTAGTTGTCCATTTTTTTGAGCACCATTTATTAAAGAGATAATCTTATCTCCACTGAATACTGTTAGCTCCCTTGTCAAATATTAGTTGACCAAATATGTTTAAGTTAATTTGAGGGCTCCCAATTCTGTTCAGCTGATTGATGTGTCTGTTTTTATGACAGTACCACACTGTTTTAATTACTATAGGCTTGTAGTATAGTTTGAAATCAGAAAGTGTAATGCTTCTCACTTTGTTCTATTTTCTCAGGATTTCTTTGGCTATCAGAGGTAATTTGTGGTTCCACATAAATTTTAGGATGGTTTTTACAATTTCTGGGAAAAATGTCACTGGAATTTTGATAGGGATTGCCTTGAATCTATAGATGACTTTGAGTATATGGACATTTTAACAATATTAAGTTTTTTAATCTATGAGCATTGGATATCTTTTCATTTATTTCTGTCTTCAGTTTCTTTCATCAGTGTCTTATAGTTTCCTGTGTATAAGTTTTTCACCTCCTTCATTAAATGTATTCCTAGGTAGAGATTGGTTCAAGATAGTGGAGTAGAAAGATATGCGCTCACTCCCTCTTGTGAGAGCACCGGAATCACAACTAACTGCTGAACAATCATCAACAAGAAGACACTGGAGCTCACCTAAAATATACATCCAAAGACAAAGGAGAAGCTGCAATGAGATGGTAGGAGGGGTGCAATCACAATAAAATCAAATCCCATAACTGCTGGGTGGGTGACTCACAAACTGGAGAACAATTATACCACAGAAGTCCACCCACTGGAGTGAAGGTTCTGAGCCCCACGTCAGGCTTCCTAACCTGGGGCTCTGGCAACAAGGGGAGGAATTCCCAGAGAATCAGACTTTTTAAATGCGTTCAGGATTTGATTGCAGGACTTTGACAGGATTGGGGAAAACAGAGACTCCAATCTTGGAGGGCACACAAAAAGTAGTGTGTGCATCAGGACCCAGGGGGGAAGGAGAGTGACCCCATAGGAGACTGAACCAGACCTGCCTGTTTGTTAGTGTTGGGGGGTCTCCTGCAGAAGCAGGATATGGCTGTGGCTCACCATGAGGACAAGGACACTGGCAACAGAAGTTCTGGGAAGTACTCCTTGGTGTGAGCCCTCCTGGAGTCCACCATTAGCCCCACCAAAGAGCCTGTAGTCTCCAGTGTTGGGTTGCCTCAGGCCAAACAACCAACAGGAAGGGAACTCAGCCCCACCCATCAACAGACAAGTGGATTAAAGTTTTACTGAGCTCTACCCACCAGAGCAACATCCAGCTCTACCCACCACCAGTCCCTCCCATCAGAAAGCTTGCACAAGCATCTTAGGTAGCCTCATCCACCAGAAGGCAGACAGAAGAAGCAAGAAGAACTACAATCCTGCAGTCTGTGGAATGAAAACCACATTCACAGAAAAATAGACAAAATGAAAAGGCAGAGGACTATGTAAGAGAAGAAGGAACAAAATAAACCCCCAGAAAAACAGCTAAATGAAGTAGAGATAGACAACCTTCCAGAAAAATAATTCAGAATAATGATAATGAAGATGATCCAGGACCTCAGAAAAAGAATGGAGGCAAATATCGATAAGATGCAAGAAATATTTAATAAAGACCTAGAAGAATTAAAGAACAAACAGAGATGAACAATACAATAACTGAAATGAAAAATACACTAGAAGGAATCAATAGCAGAATAACTGAGGCAGAAAAATGGGTAACTGACCTGGAAGATGGAATGGTGGAATTCACTGCTATGGAACAGAATAAAGAAAAAAGAATGAAAACACGTTTATTCCTAGGTATTTTAAAAATGGGTTTATTTTCTTAATTTCTCTTTCTGATAGTTAATTATTAGTGTATAGAAACAACATATTTCTGCATATTTATTTGTCATTCTGCAATTTTACTGAATTCATTTTTTACTTTTAATAGTTTATTTGTTGTCTTTATGGTTGTCTATATATAGTATCATATCATCTGCTATTAGTGATAATTTTACTTCTTCTTTTCTAATTTGTATGCCTTTTATTTCTTCTTCTTTCATAATCAATATAGCTAGCCAGTCAATACTATATTGACTAAAAGTGAAGAGAATGGACATCCTTGTCTTGTTCCTGATCTTATAATTAAAACTTTCAGCTTTTCACAGTTGAGTACAATATTAGCAGTGAGTTTGTTATATATGGCCTTTATTATGTTGAGGTATGTTTCCACTGCACTCAATTTGTTGAGAGTTTTTAACATAATTGGATGTTGAATTTTGTCAAATGCCTTTTTGCATCTATTGATATAATCATATGATTTTTTCTTTCATTTTCTTAATGAGGTGTATCATGTTGATTGATTTGTGATGTTGAAACCTTTTTGCATGCCTATAATATTCCCCACTTCATCATGGTTTATGATTCTTTTAATGTATTGTTGAATTTGGCTTGCTAATATTTTGTTGAGAATTTTTGCATCATATTTATCAGAAATGTGTCAGCCGGCTTTTAAAAAGCACACTTAAAATGATTAATTCGAAGTATCAAAAAGAAAAAGAAAAACAAAGAAAAGTGAACAGAGGCTAAAGAATCTATGATAAACTATCAAGCAGATGAATATAATAATTAGGAGAGTATCAGAAGACATGAGAGAGGAAAAAGAGAGATAATTGAAGGAATAATGGTCAAAATTTTCCCAATTTGGAGGAAATACGTGTATCTACAAATCCAAGAAGCTCAATGAAATCCAAATAGGATATGTCAAAGACACCTGCACCAAGGTACATTATAATTGAAATTTTGAAAGACAAGACAAAGAGAGAATCTTGAAAGCAGCAAGAAAATAGTGACTGGTAGTGTACAAATCTTCAATAAGATTAGCAACGGATTTTTTAGCAGAAAACTTGGAGGCCAGAGGCAGTGGGATAATATATCTAAATTGCTGAAAGAATGAACTGTTAAATGAAAACCATGTATCCATTAGAGTAATTAGACAATAAAAACAAATATAAAGCATACAAATTGTAAAGGAAGTTGTAAAATTTTCTCTGATTGCCAATGACATGATTATCTAGGTAGAAAATCCTAAACATTCCACAAAAAAAATTGTTAGAACTAATAAACAAATTAGGCTAAGTTACACAATAGAAATCAACACAAGAAAACGTTTCCTTTTTATACATCAACAATGACCAATCCAAAAAGGAAATTAAGAAAAACATTTCATTTACAATAGCATCAAAAAGAAAAAAAAGATACTTAGAAATAAATGTAACCACAGAAATGAAAGACTTCTACACTGAAAATTGTAAAATTGTTGAAATAAATTAAAGACAAAATTATCAATATATATCTCATGTTCTTGGGCAGAAGAATTTAATATAATTAACGTGTTGATACTACCCAAAGTAATCTGCAGATTCAATGCAATTCCTATTAAAATACTAATGATAGTTTCTGCAGAAATATAACAATCCATACTAAAATTTATATGAATTCCCAAGGGACCCCAAATGATGAAAAAAAATGTTGAAATTGAACATATTTTCACGTCTCACACTTTCTGATTTCAAATATTACTACAAACTACAGTAATCAAAATAGTGTGATAATAACATAAAAACAGACATATAAGACCAAGAAATAGATGAGTGATCCCAGAAGTACACACTCACATATATTGTCAAATGATTTTCATCAAGGTTTCCAAAACCATTCAATGGGGAAATAGTCTTTTCAACAAATTTTGTGGAAAAAACTGGTTGTCCACATGCAAAACAATGAAGTTACACCCTTATAATACCATACACACACACACACACACACACACACACACACACACACACACAAAAGCCCTCAAAATTGATCAAAGTTATAAATGTAAGAGTTAAAAGTATAAAACTCCTAGAAGTATATATGGGGAGAAGATTCATGATATAGGACTTGGCAATGATTTCTTGAATAAGACATCAAAAGTACAGGCAGCAATAACAAAATAAAATATATAAGTTGGACTTCATCAAAATTAAAAACTCTTGTGTATCAAAAGACATTATTAATAGAGGCAAAAAGCAACCCACAGAATGAGAAAAAATTACCAGTATATCATATATCTGATAAGTGATTGGTATCTAGGACATATAAAGAACTCTTCCAACTCAACAACAACAACAACAAACAAAAACTCACTTTAAAAAGGAGCCAAGGACTTTTTTTGGGGGGGGCCACATGTGAGATCTTAATTCCCCAACCAGGGATCTAATCTGTGTCCCCATGCCCTCTTAAACACTGGACCACCAGCGAAGTCCCCCAATGACTTTTAAAAAAAAATTTTATTGGAGTAGAGGTAATTCACAATGTTGTGTTAGTTTCTGTTGTACAGCAAAGTGAATCAGTTATACATATACATAAATCCACTCTTTTTTAGATTCTTTTCCCATATAGGTCATTACAGTGTATTGAGTAAAATTCCCTGTGCTATACATTAGGTCCTTATTAGTTATCTATTTTATATATGATAATGTGTATTTATCAACCCAAACCTCCTAATTTATCCCTCCCCTCCTTTCCTGCCTGGGTAAACATAAGTTTGTTTTCTACATTTGTGGTTCAAAAATAAGGCAAAGACTGTAATAAATATTTCTTGGAAGAAGATATTCAGAAAGTAAATAGGCACATGAAAAAAATTCTCAGCATACTAGTCATCAGGGAAATGCCAATCAAAAGCAAAATGAGATACTGCTTTGCACACAATAGATTTGCTGTTATAAATAAGAAAAAGGTAAAATGAAACAAAAGTGAAAGAAACAGAACATAACAAATGTTGGTGGGGATTACAAAACTTAGAACTCTTGTGCATTACTGGTAGCTGTGTAAAATGGTGAAGTCATTGTGGAAAACCATACAGTGGTTCCTCAGAAAATTGAACAGAATTAATATACAAATTAGCACTTTTTCTGGGTATATACCCAAAATAAGTGAAAGCAGGGACTTGAACAGATATTTGTATACCCATGGTCATAGGAGTTTTATTCACAATAGTGTAAAAAGGGAAACAATTCAATGTACATTAATGGATGGATGGTTAAGCAAGTTATGGTATAGCCATAGAGTGGAATATCATTCGCCCTTAAAAAGGAAAGAAATTCTGATGCTTGCTACAATATGAATGGGAGGACATTATGCTAAATAAAATAAGCCAGATACGAAATGACAATTATTGTATGATTCCACTTACATGAAATACCTAGCGTAGTCAAATTCATAGAAAATACAATGTTCTTGCCAGTAGTTGAGGAGGGGCGAATGGGCTATTCTTGTTTAATGAATACAGAGTTTCAGTTATGAAAAAGTTCTGGAAATGGATAGTGATAATAGTTGTACAACAATTTGTATTTATTTCCATTAAAATGTATATTTAAAATAGTTAATTGGTTAATTTTATGTTATGCTTACTTTACCACACTAAAAAGTAATTGTAAAGATTTGATATCACACAGAGTGTGACAGAGTATAATTAAATAGGCATTCAATAACAACAATAACAAAAAAACAGAAAATATCAAAATGCATGGAAACAATGTAATTCTAAATAACTCATAGGTCAATGGATGAATGAGTGTAAATTAAAAAGATAAAATGAATGATTATGGTAATATGACAAATCACAATGTGTGAGATGCAACAAAACTGGGAGATTATTTATAGCTTTAAATACGTATATTAGAGAGGTGAAAAAAGTTAAAAGTCATTGATCTCAATTTCCAATTCAAAAAGGTAGAAAAAGGACAGCATATAAAACTTAAGGAAAATAGAGGAAAAGGAAATATAAACTTAAAACCAGAAATAGAAAACTTATATACAATGGAGAAAGTTCAAAACAGTCACACATTTATTTTTCATGACATTAATAAAATTAATAAACCCATAGCAAGATTGATCAAGAAATAGAGAATGCACAAATTACCAATATAGGAAATAAAAAAGGAGTCATCTTGAAGACCCTGCATACATTAAAGCATAATAAGAGCATATTATAAACAAATTTATTCCAAAAAAGTTAACACATTAAATGAAATGGACAAATTCCTTGAAAGACATAATTTGCTAAAACTGATACAAAAAGAAATGCAAAATCTGAATAGTAAGATCATTTATTAATTAAAACAAATCTGTAATTAAAAATCTTCCTATGAAGAAAATTCCAATGCTGGATGGTTTCCCTGGTGAATTCTGGCAAACACTTATCAATGATACCAGTCTTATACAAAAATGGAAACATTTTCCAACTCTTTATATAAGCCTAGCATAACCATATCAAAACCTGACAAGGACATTGCAGGAAAGAAAGATGATAGGCCATATTAAACTTAGATGCAAAAATTCTTCAACAAAATATTAGCAATTATAATCCAGTGATTTATAAAAAGAATAATGCATCATGACCAATTAGAGTTCATGCAAGGTTGGTTTAACATTTAGAAATCAATCAGTATAATTCTACACATTAGTATACTAAAGGGGGAAAAGTATGATCATCTCATAGAGGCAGGCAAAATATTTGATAACACTGAACACCAATTTATGGTAAAACTCAAAATTAGCAAGAGAGCTTATTTAATTTGGTAGACAATGCCCACTGAAATTTATAGAAAATATTAATTTAATGGTGAAAAATGGAACACTTAACCCCTGATGTTATAAATATTCAAGGATGACCACCAGTACCACTTATATTTATTATTTAATGGAAGTTCTAACTAATTGGATAAGACATTGGAAAAGCAATAAAACAATCATTCACATAGGACTTGTCAATGAGCATATAAAATCTAAAAAGATATTAGAAACTCTTAGAATTAATAATGGAATTTAACGAGATCAGTGCTTACAAGATCAATATAAAGTATCATTTTATCCATATACTAGCAGGAACATTAAAATTTATACATTAATTATAATACCATTTAAGATACCATTAAAATATTAAGTACCTAGGAAATAATTCTAAAGAGAGATATGCAAGGTTTCTATATGCAAAAGTACAAAAATATCACTGAGAAAAACTGATAACCTGAATAAATTCCTGGTCCTGGATTAGAGGACTTTATATTAAGATGTACATTCTCCAAAACCTGATATATACATTCAAATCAAAACCAATCAAAATCCTAATAGACTTTTTGTCGTGTATAATGAGCTGATTTAAAAATTTATATAGAAATGCAAATGGCAGAGAATAGTAAGGCAGTCTGGAAGAAAAACAAAGCTGGAATGCTTATAATGTCAGAGTTATGATTTCTTTCAGAAATTAAAAAGTGGGATACTAAAAAAAAAAAAAAAGTGGGATATGGACACAAGAATAGACAAATAGACTAATGGACCATGTAGAAGCGTCCAGAAATAGACAATACCTATGTCAATCACCCGATATATGATGAAATTGAAATTACATAGCACTGTGAAAAGTATGGAATTTCAGTAAATTATACTGGGTCAATTTGTTATCCAATGTGGAGAAAATAAATTTTTGCTTCTATATATCATTATAAACAAAAAAGACTATACAGAAGATATGAATATGATAGATAATGAAACTTTTACAGGAAAATATGTAATAACATCTTCATGTCCATTTGCACACAGAAAACTAAAATTACCAATCATAAAGAGGAAAATTTGACTATATTATTACTTTTAAGACTTCTCTTCATAAAACGATACTAATGAAAAAGTGAAAAGGTAACCCACAAAGTGAGAGAAGTAATTCCAAAACATATAAATCCCCACCAAAAAATATTGATATCTAGAATACATATTAAAAAAATATTTCAAATAAATAGAAAAGGAGAAGCAATACAATTTCTAAATGGGCAAAAGTCTTAAACAAGTACCTCATAAAAACGATATCGAAATTTTCAATACGTGTCATTTTTCATCAAGACAAATTCAAATAAAACCAAATCTCGATAACATTATATACTTTGCAGAATGACTAAACTGAAAAAGGCAACAAATTGTGCTCTTATTCTTATTTCTTTCTTTTGGTGGAAACATATAATTTACATGTTAAGTATACATTTAGGAGTGGAATTGCTGTCTCAAAAGGTATGTACATTTTCACTTTAGGATAAACTGCCAAACAATTTTCAAAGTGTTTGTGCCAATTTACCTTCCCACAAACAGTTTATAAGAGTTCTAGTAGCTCTTGAAACTTGTCTTTATAAACATTATTCATAAGCAAATAATATATATATCGTGGTATTTTCACAAAATGGAATGCTGTATAAAGCAAGGAGAATGAGAAAACTACAAGTACACACAACAATATGGTTGAATCTTACAAACATAATATTACGTAAAATAATCCAGGCATAAAATAATACATAATGTCTTATTTCATATGTGTTAAAATAATATATGGTGTCAGAAGCCAGATTAGGGGTTATTTTTGACGGTGGGTGGGGAGAGGTGGTTAGTGATGGGAAGTGCAAATTTCTATAAGTACAAGGAAGGGGGAGAAAGGTTAGAATGTTACTAGCAGAAAGCGACCACATGATCACAGACTTTGGTGTCACAGAGAGGAAAGAGCACAGGCTTTGGGATCATATCAAAGTGGATGTTAATCTTTACTCTGCTACAAGCTGATTAACCCTAAGCAAATTAATTAACTCTCAGATATTCAGGGATGACAATTCTTATTTTATATGGATTTTGTGAAAGTTAGAGAAAAATTGTGAAAAGAATTTAGTTTCATGGTTGGCATATGATAATGTTTTAAAAAATGTTTTAAAAGTTACTATTTTGTGTAAGGGGAATTAATATGACACAGAGTACAGTAGTGTAAATCTTTCTGTGGCTAGAATGAATGGCTTGTGCTATACAGGAAGGAGCTACCTGGATAGATAAACTGAGGCTATAGTGTAAAGAAAGAAATTAAACTTGACATTTTAGGCACTAGTAAGCCATTGTAAATTCTTAAGCATAAAAGCAACATAGTTCATTGTTGTATTTTATAGCAAGATTATTCTGGCAATGAATATACAAAGGAGATTGGAAGACAGGCAGTGGCTACTGGAGTTTGAGTTTGGAAAAAGATATTATTGTATGAATCCAGGTTAAAGATAATTAGTCCTAAAACCAGGATTATGGCAAGGGAAATATTGTGACAGGACACGAATATCTATTTAGCAGAAGAATCCATGGCACTTCTTGAAAGATTATATTGAAAGGACAAAACAGATGAAAATTTTCAAGTTGATTATGGGGTTCTTAGCTTGCTTAGATCATTTATATAGAGGTGGAAAATAGGTAATTTTGTAAAAGATGCTAATTCATTTGCAGGCATATAGAATTTGACATGATTAGTCAAGAGTAGGTTTTCTTTAAGAAATCAACAAAAGAATTTTCACACATACCTCCTTTTGTATTTGTGTTCCTTACTTATCTTCAGTTTTTCCTTCTGTTCTTGCTATTATTTTCCAAAACTTTTACTTCAGGTTTTCTTTCTGAAGATTACTTGGAAGGTCAGGCTGCATAGTGAATGGCTTTTTAGGTTTTGAAATGACATCTAAATTAACATGAGGTACTAATTACAAAAAGAGGTCACAAAGGCTGCTTACTTTGTTCCAGCCAGCCAGCTCCTGCAGAGCAGGTTTTAACCTCAACTCCATGGGAGATATCATCAAGACTTGAAATTTTCTCTGCCATATAGTTCATGTTCAGCTTGAATAAAGGAAACTGCTTCCAACACCAGATTTCACAATCTGATACCACAATCATAAATATTTTCCCTATCAGTTAATATAAAGGTGAACTTAATTTAAGATTCATTTATAGGGACTTCCCTGGTGGTTCAGTGGTTAAGAACCTGCCTGCCAATGCATGTGACATGTGTTCGAGCCGTGGTCCAGGAAGATCCCACATGCCATGGAGCAACTAGGCCTGTGAGCCACATCTACTGAGCCCGTGTGCCACAACTACTGAAGCCTGCGTGCCTAGAGCCTGAGCTCTGCAACAAGAGAAGCCACCTCAATGAGAAGCCCATGTATTGCAACAAACAGTAGCCCCCGCTTGCCATAACTAGAGAAAGCCCGCAATCAGAAACAAAGAGGTGAGACAGTAGCCTTGACATATATACACTACCAAATGTAAAATAGATAGCTAATGGGAAGCAGTTGCATAACACAGGGAGATCAGCTAGGGCTTTGTGACCACATAGAGGGCTGGGATAGGGAGGGTAGGAGAGAGATGCAAGAGGGAGGGTATATGAGGATATACGTATACATATAGCTGATTCACTTTGTTATACAGCAGAAACTAACACAACATTGTAATATGTTAAAAAGAAAAGACCCAACACAGCCAAAAATAAATAAATAAATTTTAAAAAAGATTCATTTATAGAGACTGACTCTATAGAAATATAATGCCATAATACATGATGAACTAAACAAATGGATTTTGTCATATATTCTTATGTACTACAAGCATTCTTGGTGAAAATAATGAATTTTAGGAGACAATGAGAATGTTTCTCTTTATTCACTCTCTCTCTGTGTGTCTCTGTCTCTGTCTCTCTCCCCTTCTCTCTCTCTGTAAATCACGACAAAGTTAAATTTCCCTTAAGAGTGCAACCAAAACAATAGAGCTCATTAATACTGGGAATCCTTCCAAGTTTCTCCTACAATGATGCTGTGCTGTTCTAGAAGGTTAGAGTACACAAATAGTTACATCTTGTTGAAAAATTTCAACCAATCCATGGAATGAGATTCCCTTTTGAAAAAAAAAAAAAAACAGATTGAACCACTATTGATACTCAAGGAGAGCCTTATCCTTTGCAGTATATACATTGTGTAAGGTCTATACATACTTTTGCACTACTTGGGATTTTCACTAGTCTGTTAAGCAGGCTTATTCTCAGTGAGAACTGGTATACATAGTAGTTTTAATCAGCTTGGGAGGGACTTTCTTTCCCTTGCCTCTTAGTGAGATTTTCCACTCTATTGGTGCACTGGAAACAATCCCTCTGCTCTCCAATCCAATCTCTTTTCCCAAGTCCATCACCGTCACCAGAGGCCACTCATTTTCTGTAGCCTAAAATTACATTTTCCCTTTTGAGGC
This sequence comes from Lipotes vexillifer, assembly GCF_000442215.2. Taxonomy (NCBI): domain Eukaryota; kingdom Metazoa; phylum Chordata; class Mammalia; order Artiodactyla; family Lipotidae; genus Lipotes; species Lipotes vexillifer. The sequence goes on along the minus strand of NW_006778103.1, from coordinate 180,791 downwards.
CCAAGGCTCCCTACCAAATTGCTAATTGTTTATTTCTCCCCCTACTATAAATAATTGCTTCTCCCATTGGATACATATTGTTAATATTGAAATAATTGAAAATGAGATAGGATTTTATTTCACTCCCTTAAGAAAGGCATGAATGGCTTCCCTGGTGGTGGTGCAGTGGTTGGGTGTCTGACTGCTGATACAGGGGATGCTGGTTCGTGCCCCGGTCTGGGAAGATCCCACATGCCACGGAGTGGCTGGGCCCATGAGCCATGGCCAGTGGGCCTGTGCGTCTGGAGCCTGTGCTCCGCAGCGGGAGAGGCCACAACAGTGGGAGGCCCGCGTACTGTAAAAAAAAAAAAAAAAGGTATGAAACTATTTTTTCCATATATACATTTTCTTTAGATAAGTCTGTGCTAGTGGCAAAACCATCCTCCTTTTTACTCCACTGAAATTTCTAACTCAACTTTTATATTTTTTTCTTGCTTCAGTACAGGTACTTACCCATGATAGGGTGAAGAAAACTTGGAAGACTGGGATATGAAACTAGAACTTTACACCTCGATGAGAAACACTCATTGGGACCAGTTAGTGGTGCTAAAAGCCCAATACATCGTCCAATGCACAGCATTCAACGTGAATGATAGCTATACTTTGAAGCTCACACAGGCATACAGGTGGCCATATGCCTCCACTAATGGATGGATAACAGCTGTAGGGTAGTGATACTCAAAATCTAGGTAAGCAAGAGGCAGGATGGAAGTTATCAAGTGGGTAATAGAGCTATAGTCATTGTTCTGGGGTTCAGTAATAGAGTTTGGGGCAGAGGGATACAAACCAAAGCAAAGGTGAAACTTAGATCCTGAAGTACTAGGCAGCTTACAAAGAAAAATGATTCAAATACAAGTATAAAAACTAAATTACATACTTAAGAAACTGGTTACAGTGGAATAATTTCACCTGCTCTAGGGGTAATATGACACTAAGTCTCAGAGTACTGAATGATAGCTACTTATATGCATTATCTTCTGGAAAACATTTCTCCTAGAGAAGCTGATGGAGGTGAAAATAGGGAAAAGCTAAATTTTAAGACAAGAGTTAGCAAACATTTTCTGTAAAATGTCAGAAAGAACTATTTTAAACATGAGGGCCATACAGTTGCAGATATTCAGTTGTGCTTCTGTGGGGCAAAAACAGCCATAGACTAAACCAATGGTTATAACTTCATTTCCCCAAAAAATATTGCTACAAACAAAACAAAATGAAACAAAACAAACAAACAAACAAAAAAAACAGAAAGGTAAAAGAGTGCAATGATATTTTACCTTCTGTCTACATATACCTGTTTTTCCTTTCTTTACTTTCATAACTAGAGCACAGGGAGATCCTTCCTCAAAAGTACTGCATAATCTTTGCCTGTAAATTCTGTGCAACATAGCTATTACCCAGTTCTTTCTGGTGACAATGTAAGTAGGACAGTGTTCCCAAAGAAAATTAAGCCTTCTTATTTTGAAGCTCTGAGTAATACAGATCAGAAGACATAGGTCAGAAAAGGAGAAGCAGACACTAAGAATTATCATGGAGCCCCAAACTGTTTTCTGAATAATTAATTTCACTGGAATCATGTGGTGACCTTTAGGCTGTAAAATATAGATTATATGACCCAACTGTACTATATTATGGTTCAGTTTAAATGTAGAAACGGTAGTGCACAGAAAACAATTCTCTCAAGGTTATTGAGATGCTGCCTCCAGGCTTGAAGTACAAACAATTCCTAATGAATAAAACATAATTCTCAACTTTTAGGTTTTACATATTTTTTTAGTTGATAGTTATGGCTGACCAATGAAGAGACCAGAACAGATTCCTCTACTTCATCTGAACTCTATGAGGATCCAGAGCCTTGGTACCACCAAAGGCCTCCTGTGCCCATCCACCTTCTGAGGGAGCTCAGATGAATTTGGCTGTGTGACTGATAGGGTCTTGGTGCTCTTGGTGCTCAGGTGTCAGGCCTGAGACTCTGAGGTGGGAGAACTGAGTTCAGGACGTTGGTCCACCAGAGACCTCTGGGTCCCACATGATCTCAAATGGTGAAAGTTCTCCCAGAAATCTCCATCTAAACACTAAGACCTAGCTCCACTCAAGGATGAGCAATCTACAGTGGTGGACACCCTATGTCAAACAACTATCAAGACAGGAACACAACCCCACCCATTAGCAGAGAAACAGCCTAAAATCAATAAGTTCACAGACACCCCAAAACACACCACTGGACATGGTCCTGCCCACGAGAAAGACAATATGCAGATTCATCCACCAGAACACAGGCACCAGTCCCCTCTACCAGGAAGCCTACACAACCCACTGAAAGAACCTTACCCACTGGAAGAAGACACCAAAAACAACGGGAACTGTGGACATGCAGCCTGCAAAGAGGAGACTACAAACAGAGTAAGTTAAGCAAAATGAGAAGAAAGAGAAATACACAGCAGATGAAGGAGCAAGGTAAAAACCCACCAGACCAAACAAACGAAGATGAAATAGGCAGTCTACCTGAAAAAAAACTCAGAGTAATGATCATAAAGATGATCCAGAATCTTGGAAATAGAATGGAGAAAATACAAAAATCGTTTAACAAGGACCTAGAAGAATGAAAGAGCAAGGAAACAATAATGAACAACACAATAAATGAAATTTAAAATTCTGTAGAAGGAATCAATAGCAGAAGAATGGAGGAAGAAGAATGGAGAAGTGACCTGGAAGATAAAAGAGAGGAAATAACTACTGCAGAGCAGAATAAACAAAAAAGAATGAAACAAATTGAGGACAGTCTCAGAGATATCTGAGACAATATTAAATGCACCAACATATGAACTATAAGGTTCCCAGAAGAAGAAGAGGGAAAAAAAAAAGGGACTGAGAATATATTTGAAGAGGTTATACTTGAAAATTTCCCTAATACAGCAAAAGACATAGTCAATCAAGTCCAGGAAGTGCAGAGAGTCCAATACAGTATAAAACTAAGGGGAAACATGCCAAGACACATATTAATCAGACTAAGAAAAATTAAATACAAAGAAAAAATATTAAAAGCAGCCAGGGAAAAGCAACAAATAATATACAAGGGAAACTCAAGGTTAACAGCTGATCTTTCAGCAGAAAATAAGCCAGCCACAAGGGAGTGGCCGGACATATTTAGAGTGATGAAAGGGAAGAGCCTACAACCAAGATTACTCTACCCAGCAAGGGTCTCAATCATATTCAAAGAGGAAATTAAAAGCTTTACAGACAAGCAAAAGTTAAGAGAGTTCAGCACCACCAAACCAGCTTTACAAAAAATGATAAAGGAACTTCTCTAGGAAGGAAACAAGAGAACAAAAAGACCTATAATGAAAAACCCAAAACAATTAAGAAAATGATAATAAGAAAATACATATCAATAATCACCTTAAATGTAAACAGATTAAATGTTCCAACCAAAAGACAGAGACTAGCTGAATGGAAACAAAAACAAGATCCTTATATATGCTGTCTACAAGAGACCCACTTCAGATCTAGTGACACATACACACTGAAAGTGAGGGGATGGAAAAAGATATTCCATGCAAATGGAAATCAAAAGAAAACTGGAGTAGCAATTCTTATATCAGACAAAATAGACATTAAAATAAAGACTATTACAAGAGACAAGGAAGGATACTACATAATGATCAAGGGATCAATCCAAAAAGAAGATATAACAATTGTACAATTTATACACCCAACATAGGAGCACCTCACTACAGAAGGCAAATGCTAACAGCCATAAAAGGAGAAATCAACAGTAACACAATCATAGTAGGGGAATTTAACACTCCACTTTCACCAATGGACAGATCATCCAAAATGAAAGTAAATAAGAAAACACAAGCTTTAAATGGTACATTAAACAAGATGGACTTAGTTGATATTTATAGGACATTCCATCCAAAAACAGCAGAATATACTTTCTCCTCAAGTGCTCATGGAACATTCTGCAGGATAGATCATATCGTGTGTCACAAATCAAGCCTTGGTAAATTTAAGGAAATTGAAATCATATCAAGTATGTTTTCCAAGAACAACACTATGTAACTAGATATCAATTACAGTAAAAATACTGTAAAAAATACAAACACATGGAGGCTAAACAATACACTGCTAAATAACCAAGAGATCACTGAAGAAATCAAAGAGGAAATCAAACAATACCTAGAAACAAATGACAATGAAAGCATGATGACCGAAAACCTATGGGATGCAGCAAAAGCAGTTCTAAGAGGGAAGTTTATAACAATACAATCCTACCTCAAGAAACAAGGAAAACCTAAAATAAAGAACCTAACCTTCCACTTAAAGCAATTACAAAAAGAAAAACAACAATAAAAAAAACAGCAGAGGTAAATAAATCATAAAGATCAGATCATAGAAAAAAGAAAAAGGCATTAAAGAAACAATAGCAAACACCAATAAAACTAAAAGCTGGTTCTTTGAGAAGATAAAAAAAATTGATAGCCCATTAGCCAGCCTCATCAAGAAAAAAAGGGAGAAGACTCTAATCAATAGAATTAGAAATGAAAAGGGAGAAGTAACAACTGAAATTGCAGAAATACAAAGTATCATGAGAGATTACTACAAGAAACTATACGCCAATAAAATGGGCGACCTGGAAGAAATACAAAAATTATTAGAAAAGCACAACCTTCTGAGACAAAGCCAGGAAGAAATAGAAAATATAAACAGACCAATCACAAGCGCTGAAATTGAGAATGTGATTAAAAACCTTCCACCAAATAAAAACCAAGGACCACATGGCTTCACAGGTGAATTCTAGCAAACATTTAGAGAAGAGCTAACACCTATCCTCAAACTCTTCCAAAATGTAGCAGATGGAGGAACACTCTGAAAATTTTCTATGAGGCCACCATCACACTGATACAATAAACAGACAAAAACGTCAGTAAAAAAGAAAACTACAGGCCAATATCACTGATGAACATAGATGCAAAAATCCTCAACAAAATACTAGCAAAACAGAATCCAACAGCATATTGAAAGGATCATACATCATGATCAAGTGGAGTTTATCCCAGGAATGGAAGGATTCTTCAATATATGCAAATCAATCAATGTGATATACCATATTAAAAAATTGAAGGATAAAAAGCATATGATCGTCTAAATAAATGCAGAAAAAGCTTTTGCAAAATTCAACACCCACTTATGATAAAAACCATCCAGAAAGGATGCATGTTGGAACTTACGTCAACATAATAAAGGCTATGTATGACAAACCAACAGCCAACATCATTCTCAAAGATGAAAAATTGAAATCTTTTTCACTAAGATAATGAACAAGACAGGGTTGCCTAATCTAACCACTATTACTGGACATAGTTTTGGTAGTTTTAGCCCCAGCACTCAGGGAGGAAAAATAAATAAAAGGAATTCAAATTGGAAAAGAAGTAAAATTGTCACTATTTGCAGATGACATGATACTATACACAGAGAAACCTAAAGATGCTACCAGAAAACTACCAGAGCTAATCAATGAATTTGGTAAAGTAGCAAGATACAAAATTAATGCACAGAAATCTCTTGCATTCTTATATACTAATAATGAAAAATTTGAAGGAGAAATTAAGGAAATGCTCCCATTTACCATTGCAAAAAAACAGATGAAATACTCAGGAATAAACCTATCTAAGGAGACAAAAGACCTGTATGCAGAAAACTATAAGACACTGATGAAAGAAATTAAGGATGATACAAACAGATGGAGAGATATACCATGTTCTTGGATTGGAAGAATCAACATTGTGAAAATGACTCTACTTCCCAAAGCAATCTATAGATTCAATGCAATCCCTATCAAACTACCACTGGCATTTTTCACAGAACTAGAACAAAAAATTTCACAATTTGTATGGAAACACAAAAGACCCCGAATAGCCAAAGCAATCTTGAGAACAAAAAATGGAGCTGGAGGAATCAGGCTGCCTGACTTCAGACTATACTACAAAGCTACAGTAATCAAGACAGTATGGTACTGGCACAAAAACTGAAAGATAGATCAATGGAATAGGATAGAAAGCCCAGAGATAAACCCATGCACATATGGACACCTTATCTTTGATAAAGGTGGCAGGATCGTACAGTGGAGAAAGGACAGCCTCTTCAATAAGTGGTGCTGGGAAAACTGGACAGGTACATGTAAAACTATGAGATTAGATCACTCTCTAACACCATACACAAAAATAAGCTCAAAATGGATTAAAGACCTAAATGTAAGGCCAGAAGCTATCAAACTCTTAGAGGAAAACATAGAGCACTCTATGTCATAAATCACAGCCAAATCCTTTTTGACCCACCTCAAAAGGATGGAAATGGAAATAAAACCAAAAATAAATAAATGGACCTCATGAAACTTCAAAGCTTTTGCACAACCTAGGAAACCATAAACAAGATTAAAAGACAACCCTCAGAATGGGAGAAAATATTTCTAAACGAGGCAACTGACAAAGGATTAATCTTAAAAATATACAAGAAGCTCATGCAGATCATATCAAAAAAACAAACAACCTAATCCAAAAATGGGCAGAAGACCTAAACAGACATTTCTCCAAAGAAGAAATACAGATTGACAACAAACAAATGAAAGGATGCTCAACATCACTAATCATTAGAGAAATGCAAATCAAAATTTCAATGAGGTATCATTTCACACCAGTCAGAATGGCCATCATCAAAAAATCTACAAACAATAAATGCTGGAGAGGGTGTGGAGAAAAGGGAACCCTCATACACTGTTGCAGAGAATGTACATTGATACAGCCATTATGGAAAACAGTAGAGAGGTTCCTTAAGATACTAAAAATAAACTACTATATGACCCAGCAATCCCACTACTGGGCCTATACCCTGAGAAAACCATAATTCAGAAAGAGTCATGTACCACAATATTCATTGCAGTTCTATTTACAATAGCCAGGACACGGAAGCAACCTAAGTGTCCATCAACAGGTGAATGGATAAGGAAGATATGGCACATATATACAATGGAATTTTACTCAGCCATAAAAAAAATGAAATTGAGGTATTTATAGTGAGGTGGATGGACCTAGAATCTGTCATGCTGAGTGAAGTAATTCAGAAAGAGAAAATCAAATACCATATGCTAAAACATATATTTGGAATCTAAAAAAAAAAAAATTCTGATGTATCTAGGGGCAGGAGAGGAATAAAGACGCAGACGTAGAGAATGGACTTGAGGACACGGGGAGAGGGAAGTGTAAGCTGGGACGAAGTGACAGAGTGGCATGGTCATATATACAAACGTAAAATAGTTACTGGGAAGCAGCCACGTAGCACAGAGAGGTCTGCTTGGTGCTTTGTGTCTGCCTAGAGGGTGGGAGGGTGACGCAAGAGGGAGGACATATGGGGATATATGTATAGCTGATTCACTCTGTCATACAACAGAAAGTAACACACTATTGTTAAGCAGTTATACTCCAATAAAGATGTTAATATATATATATATATATATATATATATATTGCACAAAGATTAAAGAAATACTGAGTTTCCCAGAGGAAAATATAATAATATGCCCTCTGGCTAGAACAAAGGAATACTGAAAATATGCATTCTTATATTTTCATCACATTATCCAGATTGTGCAAGCAGTCAACACCTGCTATTGCATTTACTTCCCAGTTTTACTTACTTCCTTTTTGGAGTCAAGACCTTTGATGAAGTAGTCTTACAATTACAAGAATCCATCACAGGCTTTAAGTGATACTGGTGTTTGTGGTAGAAATCCAATGGGAGTTGATAGCGTTGTAAGTAGCATTCCAACCAAACTGCAGGTATGATACTCGATAAAGCTGCCAGCTTTTGCACTCAAAGTGTATTTATGGGCAGAATAATAACTTATAAAAATGGCATCCTGGGACTCCATATTTATTCTCTTTCAATGATTCCCAGATCAAATTTGGTCAGTTTACAAGTTAAACGAGGATTTTCTTCCTAGCTCTCAGCCTAGGAAATTCCCATTAGGATAAAAACAAAGCTGTATTTGCTCAACCTCTGACACTATCATTGGAATGACATTTCTGCAATCTAAGCTCAAGATCAGATCATGTTGAAGCATAAGCCAGAAGCTGCATCAGTTTTACCAACTTCCCCATCATTTCTGATATATTTGTTGCTTTCTATCACTATTGAAATTCCCAATGTGGCCCTTTACTACGACAGGTTAAAAATACATTTTTTAAATTACATCAGTAAAGAGCCCAAATTCTCCAATTTTCTATCATAAATCATTTGTTACATAACTCCTAAATTGGAAGAATTGTCATTCAGATTGAATTCTTAGACATAACTATATTTCTAGGTAGCTATTAAGCTGTATATCATGCTTTGCAGTAATAGCTACAAAAGATTCAGTTAATAATGTTATAGCTGGACATTGTGGTTGCCACTTTTCAAAAAGTCTATCTAAAATATGCTAGATCAGGGCTTCCCTGGTGGCACAGTGGTTGAGAATCTGCCTGCCAAGGCAGGGGACACGGGTTCGAGCCCTGGGCCGGGAGGATACCGCATGCCACAGAGCAACTAAGTCCGTGTGCCACAACTGCTGATCCTGCGCTCTGGAGCTGGTGAGCCACAACTACTGAGCCCGCATGCCACAACTGCTGAGCCCACGTGCCACGACTGCTGAGGCCTGAGCACCTGGAGCCCATGCTCTGCAACAAGAGAGGCCACCACATGAGAGGCCCTCGCACCGCAGTGAGGAGTGGCTCCTGCTTGCCGCAACCAGAGGAAAGCCCACGTGCAGCAACAAAGACCCAACACAGCCAAAAATAAAATAAAAATTAAAAAAAATAAAATAAAATATGCTAGATCAGAATGATTAATAACAATGAATCACAGTATTATGGCTATAAAAGAGAGAGCAGAAAAATTGTACTGTTAATGAAATTTGGTGAGTTTAAAGTGGAAAAGTACATGTGACTCAATTTGCTGTTGATCTTAGAAGTATTGGGCTATTTTCACAAATGTATAAAGATTGGCAATAAAATCTCTCTGTTGGCTGCAATACTCTTTCTGCATGAAATTTTAAAACACAGGTTCAGCTACTTCATAGAAAAAGCCAACTGACAATCCTGAAAAACATAGTTACTAATATTATACTTAGTGTATTCTTTTTTCTATTGCTTTGTAGCAAACATAGAAGCTTAAAACAAAACTCATTTATTAGCTTGTAATTCTATAAGTCATCACCTGCCTGGGTTCTCTGCTCAGGGCCTCACAGGGCTGAAATCAAGGTAATGGTTGAATTGAGTTCTTACCTGGAGTCTCTGAGGAAAATTTCCCTTCTCTCTCATTCTTTTCATTCACAGAATTCAGTTCTTTGTGGTTATAGGACCTAGGTAACCATTTCCTTTCTGACTGTAGACTGGGGGTGACTCTCAGCAACTAAAAGCCACTCATATTCCTTGTAATATGTTCCCTTCTATATTCAAGCTAGCAACATGTTAAATCCTTCCAGTGCTTCAAATCTCTGACATTCACTTCTACAACTAGACACAAAAAATGCTGCTTTTAAAGAGTTCATGTGATTAGCCCAGTCCAACTCAGGTAATTTTCCTATCTCAAGGTCAACTGTGCCATATAGCATAACCTAATCATGGGAGCAAGATCCATAATATTTATAGTCCCAAGTATTGTACAGGATGTGTACACGGGATGAGTGTGGAAAATCTTGGGCGCCACCTTAGAATTATGCTTACCACATTTAGAAAATTTAAACTCATTGTTAATTAATTTAAAAAATGATGTTAAGCACCTACCATGTGTTGAGCATTGTTCTATTTGAGTTCTTATTTCCAACCAGAAATTAGGCCTTACTCTATATTGTAAATCTGCAACAATCTATTAGAGAGTTTTAGAGTACAACTTTGTGATAAAATAGACAAATGTTGAATTTCACATACACCACTTACTGGCTGCATAATCTTGAGAAAATTAAATCATTTCTCTGAGCTTCAATTTCTTCCAAAAATAGGAAACATGATGGTATCTATTTCAGAGGATTGAGATAATGTCCAAAAAGTGTTTAGCACAATCATGACATATATCAGTTACTCAAAAAATGATAATAAATAGTGTTACACATCTTTTTGAAACACATATAACAATATGGCCAAGAGATCTTATATTTTTCTTCTTTGCAAGATCTGGTGATGGATACTTATTATTCTCCGAATTTTTCTTTCACTATATAACTCCTCCTGAAGATATGCTGATGTCTGTGTCCATGGTAATACCTTCAGGCAGCAGTAACTGGAATGCACATCAAGGTTACCATTAACTGAGGCCAATAATGCTGACTATTTTCTGGAGAGGATGGCAGCTCTGTGGTGCATGGATGATCTCAGTTCAGAATTTATTCAGCTAAATTGTCTCTGAAGAATCATTCTTCCTCTTAATATAATAGAAATTATAATATAATAGAAAACACACACATTCATATGCTCACCATGTTCATCATAATTGTACCTCAAGATCAAAGAAGAATTGATGGGAATCTAACCACTATATTAAAAAACCTAATGTTTCTACTTTTAGCTGAGAGATTAGAAAACTTTTCATATGTTTTACCCATGGCTACACTCTACCACTAAGCAGAGACTCCATGGGAAAAAACTATATAACCAACAAAATTTGCATTTGACCAAGAACAGAGAAGTGTACAAAAGGCATGGATAGGCAGAGAAATATGTAGGACTTCTACTAATGGACAACCAGTCTAAATTCAAAGTAATACTTGTACATTTTACTAGTACAAGAGACAGGTCAACAACAAACAGCCATATTTTAAATTTTAAATTAAATAATTTCATATGGTTTTAGAGAAATACAGTTGCTGGAGAAGCTGTGAAGGTTGATCCTTTATCTATGCCCAGAAATTTAATAATGCAGGAGATCAATCATCATATTCAGAAATTGAAATTAACTGCTTTTGCTGCATCCCATAGGTATTGGGTCATCGTGTTTTCATTGTCATTTGTTTCTAAGTATTGTTTGATTTCCTCTTTGATTTCTTCAGTGATGTCATGGTTATTTAGTAGTGTATTGGTTAGCCTCCATGTGTTTGTATTTTTTTACAGATTTTTATCTGGAATTGATATCTAGTCTCATGGCATTGTGGTCGGAAAATATACTTGATATGATTATAATTTTCTTACATTTACCACATTTAAAGCAATACAATCCTACCTCAAGAAAAAAGAAACATCTCAAATAAAAAACGTAACATTACACCTAAAGCATTTAGAGAAACAAGAACAAAACAACAACAAAAGTTAGCAGAGGGAAAGAAATCATAAAGCTCAGATCAGAAATAAATGAAAAAGACATGAAGGAAACAATACCAAACATCAATAAAACTAAAAGTTGATTCTTGAGAAAATAAACAAAATTGATAAACAATTAACCAGACTCATCAAGAAACAATGGGAGAAGACTCAAACCAACAGAATTAGAAATGAAAAAGGAGAAGTAACAACTGGCATGGCAGAAATACAAAGTATCATGAGAGATTGCTAAAAGCAACTATATGCTAATAAAATGGACAACCTTAAAGAAATGGACAAATTCTTAGAAATGCACAACCTTCCGAGACTGAACCAGGAAAAAATAGAAAATATGAACAGACCAATCACAAGCACTGAAATTGAAACTGTGATTAAAAATCTTGCAACAAACAAAAGCCAAAACCCAGATGGCTTCACAGGCGAATTCTATCAAACATTTAGAGAAGAGCTAACACCTATCCTTCTCAAATTCTTCCAATTATAGCAGAAGGAGGAACACTCCCAAACACATTCTACAAGGTCACCATCATCCTGATACCAAAACCAGACAAAGATGTCACATAAAAAGAATACTACAGGCCAATATCACTGATGAACACAGGTGCAAAAATCCTCAACAAAATACTAGCAAGTAGAATCCAACATCACATTAAAAGGATCATACAACATGATCAACAGGGATTTAGATCAGGAATGCAAGGAATCTTCACTATATGCAAATCAATGTGATAAACCATTTTAACAAATTGAAGGAGAAAAAGCATATGATCATTTTAATAGATGCAGAAAAAGCTTTTGAAAAAATTCAACAACCATTTATTAAAAAAAAAAAAATCTCCAGAAAGTAAGCATAAGGGAACTTTCTGCAAAATAATAAAGGTCATATATGACAAAACCACAGAGAACATCATTCTCAATGGTGAAAAACTGAAACCATGTCCACTAAGATCAGGAACAAGACGAGGTTGTCCACTCTCACCACAATTATTCAACATAGTTTTGGAAGTTTTAACCACAGCAATCAGAGAAGAAAAAGAAATAAAAGGAATCTGAATGAGAAAAGAAGAAGGCAAGCTGTCACTGTTTGCAGATGACATGATTCTATACAGAGAGAACCCTAAATATGCTACCAGAAAACTACTAGAACTAATCAATGAATTTGGTAAAGTAGCAGGATAAAAAATGAATGCACAGAAATCTCTTGCATTCCTATGCATTAATGATGAAAAATCTGAAAGAGAAATTAAGGAAACACTCCCATTTATCACTGCAACAAAAAGAATAAAATAGCTAGGAATATACCTACTTAAGGAGACAAAAGACCTGTATGCAGAAAACTACAAGACACTGATGAAAGAAAGTAAAGATGATACAAACAGATTGAGAAATATACCATGTTCTTGGATTGGAAAAATCAATACTGTGAAAAAGATTATACTACCCAAAGCAATCTACCGATTCAATGTAATTCCTATCAAACTAGCAATGGCATTTTTCACAGAGCTAGAACAAAAAATTTCACAATTTGCATGGAAGCACAAAAGACCCCGAGTAAATAAAGCAATATTGACACAGGAAAACAGAGCTGCACGAATCAGCTCCCTGACTTCAGACTATAATACAAAGCTAAAGTAATCAAGACAGTATGGTACACACTCATAAACAAAAATACATATCAGTGGAACAGGATAGAAAGCCCAGAGATAAACCCACACACATATGGCCACCTTATATTATAAAGGAGGCAAGGATATACAATGGAGAAAAGACAGCCTCTTTAATAAGTGTTGCTGGGAAAAATGGACAGCTAAATGTAAAAGAATTAGAACACTTCCTAACACCCTACACAAAACTAAACTCAAAATGGTTAAAGACTTAACTGCAAGGCCAGACACTATCAAATTCTTAGAGGAAAACATAGGCAGGACACTCTAGCACATAAATCACAGCAAGATCCTTTTTGACCCACCTCCTAGAGAAATGGAAATAAAAACAAAAATAAACAAATGGGACCAAATGAAACTTAAAAGCTTTGGCACAGCAAAGAAACCATAAACAAGATGAAAAGACAACCCTCAGAATGGGAGAAAATATTTGCAAATGAAGCAATTGGCAAAGGATTAATCTCCAAAATTTACAAGCAGCTCATGCAGCTCAATACCAAAAGACAAACAACGCAATCCATAAATGGGCAGAAGACTTAAATAGACATTTCTCCAAATAAGATATACAGATTGCCAACAAACACATGTAAGGCTGCTCAACATCATTAATCATTACAGAAATGCAAAACAAAACTACAGTGAGGTATCATCTCATAGCAAACAGAATGGCCATCATCAAAAAATCTACAAACAATAAATCCTGGAGAGGGTGTGGAGAAAAGGGAATCCTCTTGCATTGTTGGTGGGAATGTAAATTGATACAGCCACTATGGAGAACGGTATGGAGGTTCCTTAAAAAACTAAAAATAGAACCACCATAAAACACTGCAATCCCACTAGTGAGCATATACCCTGAGAAAACCATAATTCAAAAAGAGTCATGTACCACAATGTTCATTGCAGCTCTACTTACAATAGTCAGAACATGGACATAACCTAAGTTTCCATTGACAGATGAATGGATAAAGAAGATGTGGCACATATATACCATGGAATATTACTCAGCCATAAAAAGAACTGAAATTGAGTTATTTGTAGTGAGGTGGATGGACCTATAGTCTGTCATACATAGTGAAGTAATTCAGAAAGAGAAAAACAATACCATACGCTAACACATATATTATATGTAATCTAAAAAGAAAAGAAAAAAAAATGGTTCTGATGCACCTAGGCCTGGACAGGAATAAAGACAGACATAGAGAATGGACTGGAGGACATGGGGAGGGGATGGGTAAGCTGGGACGAAGTGAGAGAGTGGCATGGACATATATACACTACCAAATGTAAAATAGATAGCTAGTGGGAAGCAGCCACATAGCACAGGGAGATCAGCTCAGTGCTTTATGACCACCTATAGGGGTGGGATTCGGAAGTTGGGAGGGAGACACAAGAGGGAGGGGTTATGGGGATATATGTATACATATAACTGCTTCAATTGTTTATACAGCAGAAACTAGCACAATATTGTACCACCGTTATACTGAAATAAAGATGTTAAGAAAAAACAAAAGAAATTGCAATTAAGAAAGTATGGATTATGCTATCCTTCACATTTTCATGGTACTTTTGTTTAGGGCTGGGGTTACATAGTAAAGGAGTGTTTGTAGCTTATATTTATTGGTTTCAGGGCCTTCCAATCTAAATTAGTGATTGAATTTTTTATAACAAGGAGTTATTCCAATTAACACTTTCCAATCCTTTTGAGGAATATTTGTTGCCCAGAGGGATCCAAAGCTGACAAAAGTCTATCAAAGAGGATGTACCTTAAAATGGCCTTAAATACATATATATAAGTATGAGATATTTGAAGTTTTGATATTTTATACAAGATAGCCAATCTCTAGAGCATTATCCTCTAGATACAGTTCACTTTGGAGCCTTGAAATATGTACTAAGATACATATTCAACTCCACAACTGGCTCATCAAATCAAGTCTTTGCTGAATAAGAATAGAACTGGAAACTACTTTTTGAGGTATTCTATAAGCTCTGAAGCAGTTAGAAGCTGTCCCAACACAGTGGGTTAGCAATCTAATTAAGTACTTAATTTTTAAAGCTGAGCCCTTGGTGTTATCCCTTACTAATCAGATGGCTGATTGTAAGATAGGAGTGGAAGGAAGTAGGAATGAGAACTAAAATACTTAAGAGAAGTTACCTGATAATTCACCCTGATAGTGACTAGCAAAAATCAGATAACAGTGTGAAGTGTTGAACAGTATAACATGACTTAATGTTGACGTTTGCGAATGGTGAGAACTCTAAAACTGTCATGTTAATTAAACACAGATAATTTGAGAAACCTCATAGATCTCCATTCTAGAATAGGTGGACTTGGAAAAGAGAATTTAGTTAGGCATTAGTGCTTTTCATCAAAAATTTCTGGTTCTCCTTCTGGACAAATGGTGAAAATGTACTACCCTGTCTCCTTGAAATTAGATATGGCCATGTGAGTTTTTGCCATTGAAATGTGAACAAAAGTGACTCATGTCATTTTCAGAATGAAATCTTAAGAGCCAGAGTGCAATTTATTGACTTCTCTCCTTTGCTCTGCCATAATGACTGGCAATGCCCTGGATTGTAGGGACTTCAGTAGTCTGGGAAAGTGAGAAATAAACCTTGATATTTTAAGCTAATGAAACATTGAGACTGTTTGCTTCCATAATGTACTCTCCAAGCCTACCCTGACAATTACGAGGACAATAAAATTCGTTTCTGAATAAGAGAAGTAATGTAAAACTAATTAGAATGAAGTGCTACTTTTATAACAGAGGAAGATGGGCACACTTTCTGGCTCATCTTTTTTTTTTTTTTTTTTTACAGTTTTATTGGAGTATAATTGCTTTACAATGGTGTGTTAGTTTCTGCTTTATAACAAAGTGAATCAGTTATACATATACATATGTTCCCATATCTCTTCCCTCTTGCATCTCCCTCCCTCCCACCCTCCCTATCCCACCCCTCCAGGTGGTCACAAAGCACCGAGGTGATCTCCCTGTGCCATGTGGCTGCTTCGCACTAGCTATGTATTTTACACTTGATAGTGTATATATGTTGATATGTACACTATCACTCTCTCACTGTGTCACAGCTTACCCTTCCCCCTCCCCATATCCTCAAGTCCATTATCTTGTAGGTCTGCGTCTTTATTCCCATCTTGCACCTAGGTTCTTCATGACCTCTCTCTTTTTTTTTTTTTTTTTTTAGATTCCATAAATATGTGCTAGCATACGATATTTGTTTTTCTCTTTCTTACTTCACACTGTATGACAGACTCTAGGTCCATCGACCTCACTACAAATAACTCAGTTTCATTTCTTTTTATGGCTGAGTAACATTCCATTGTATATATGTTCCATATCTTCTTTATCTATTCATCTGTTGGTGGACACTTAGGTTGTTTCCATGTCCTGGCTATTGTAAATAGAGCTGCAATGAACATTGTGGTACATGACTTTTTTGAATTATGGTTTTCTCAGGGTATATGCCCAGTAGTGGGATTGCTGGGTCGTATGGTAGTTATATTTTTAGATTTTTAAGGAACCTCAATACTGTTCTCCAAGTTGGCTCTATCAATTTACATTCCCACCAATAGTGTATGAGGGTTCCCTTTTCTCCAAACCCTCTTCAGCATTTATTGTTTGTAGAATTTTTGATGATGGCCATTAAGAGCAGTGTGAGATGCTATCACATTGTAGTTTTGATTTCCATTTTTCTAATGATTAATGATGTTGAGCATTCTTTCATTTATTTTGTTGGCAACCTGTAAATCTTCTTCGGAGAAATGTCTATGTAGGTCTTCTGCCCACTTTGCATTGGGTTATTTATTTTTTTGATATTGAGCTGCATGAGCTGCTTGTAAATTTTGGAGATTAATCCTTTGTCACTTGATTCATTTGCAAATATTTTCTCCCATTCTAAGGGTTGCCTTTTCGTCTTGTTTATGGATTCCTTTGCTGTGCAAAAACCTGTAAGGTTCATTATGTCCCATTTGTTTATTTTTGTTTTTATTTCCATTTCTTAGGATCTGTGTCAAAAAATGATCTTGCTGTGATTTATGTCCTAAAGTGTTCTGCTTATGTTTTCCTCTAAGAGTTTCATAGTGTCTGGCCTTACATTTATGTCTTTAATCAATTTTGAGTTTATTTTTGTGTATGGTGTTAGGGAGTGTTCTAATTTCATTCTTTTACATGTAGCTGTGCAGTCTTTCTAGCACAACTTATTGAAGAGGCTGTCTTTTCTCCATTGAATATTCTTGCCTGCTTTATCAATGATAAGGTGACCATAGGTGTGTGGGTTTATCTCTGGGTTTTCTATCCTGTTCCATTGGCGTATATTTCTGTTTTTGTGTCAGTATCATACCGTCCTGATTACTGTAGCTTTGGTGTAGTCTGATGTCAGGGAGCCTCACTCCTCCAGCTCCGTTTTTCATTCTCAAGGTTGCTTTGGCTATTCGGGGTCTTTTGTGTTTCCAAGCAAATTGTGAATTTTTTTTTTTTTACTTATGTGAAAAAGGCCAGTGGTCGTTTGATAGGGATTTCATTGAATATGTAGATTGCTTTGGGTAGTATAGTCATTTTCACAATGTTGATTCTTCCAATCCAAGAACATGGTATATCTCTCCATCTATCTGTATCATCTTTAAGTTCTTTCATCAAAATCTTATAATTTTCTGCATACAGGTCTTTTGTCTACTTATCTAGGTTTTATCCTAGGTATTTTATTCTTTTTGTTGCAATGGGAAATGGGAGTGTTTTCTTAATTTCACTTTCAGATTTTTCATCATTAGTGTGTAGGTATTCCAGAGATTTCAGTCCATTAATTTTGTATCCTGCTACTTTACCACATTCATTGATTAGCTCTGGTAGTTTTCTGGTAGCATCTCTAGGATTCTCTATGTATAATATCATGTCATCTGCAAACAGTGACAGCTTTACTTCTTTTCCAATTTGGATTCCATTTATTTCTTTTTCTTCTCTGATTGCTGTGACTTATACTTCCCAAACTATGTTGAATAATAGTGGTGAGAGTGGGCAACATTTTCTTGTTCCTGATCTTAGTGGAAATGCTTTCACTTTTTCACCATTGAGAATGATGTTGGCTGTGGGTTTGTCATATATGGCCTTTATTATGTTGAGGAAAGCTCCCTCTATGCCTACGTTTTGGAGGGTTTTTACCATAAATCGGTGTTGAATTTTATTAAAAGCTTTCTCTGAATCTATTGAGATGATCATATGGATTTTCTCCTTCAATTTGTTAATACGGTGTATCACATTCATTGATTTGCATATATTGAAGAATCCTTGCATTCCTGGGGTAAACCCCAGTTGTTCATGGTGTATGATCCTTTTAATGTGCTGTTGGATTCTTTTTGCTACTATTGTTTTGAGGATTTTTGCATGTTTGTTCATCAGTGATATTCGTCTGTAGTTTTCCTTTATTATGACATCTTTGTCTTGTTTTGGTATCAGGGTCATGATGGCCTCATAGAATGTGTCTGGGAGTGTTCCTCACCCTGCTATATTTTGGAAGAATTTGAGAAGGATAGATGTTAGCTCTTCTCTGAAAATTTGATATAATTCACCTGTGAAGCCATCTGGTTCTGGGTTTTTGTTTGTTGGAAGATTTTTAATCACAGCCTCAATTTCAGTGCTTGTGATTGGTCTGTTCATATTTTCTATTTCTTCCTGGTTCAGTCACGGGAGGTTCTGCATTTCTAAGAATTTGTCCATTCCTTCCAGGTTGTCAATTTTATTGGCATACAGTTGCTTGTAGCAATCTCTCATGATACTTTGTATTTCTACAGTGTCATTTGTTACTTCTCCTTTTTCTTTTCTAATTCTATTGATTTTTCTCCTTTTTTCTTGATGAGTGTGGCTAATGGTTTATCAATTATGTTTATCTCCTCAAAGAACAAGCTTTTAATTCTATTATTCTTTGTTATTATTTCCTTCAATTCTTTTTCATTTATTTCTGATCTGATCTTTATGATTTCTTTCCTTCTGCTAACTTTGGGGATTTCTTGTTCTTCTTTCTCTAATTGCTTTAGTTGTAAGTTTAGGTTGTATATTTGAGATGTTTTTATTACTTAAGGTAGGATTGTATTGCTATAAAATTCCTTCTTAGAGCTGCTTTTGCTACATCCCATAGGATTTTGGTTGCCGTGTTTTCATTGCCATTTGTTTGTAGGTGTTTTATGATTTCCTCTTTGATTGCTTCAGTGATTTCTTGGTTATTAAATAGTGTATTGATTAGCCTCCATGTGTTTGTGTTTTTTCCAGATTTTTTCCTGTAATAGATATCTATTATCATAGCACTGTTGTCAGAAAAGATACTTGATACAATTTCAATTTTCTTTAATTGACCAAGGCTTAATTTGTGACCCAAGATATGATCAGTCCTGGAGAATGTTCCATGAGCTTTTGAGAAGAAAATTTATTCTGTTGTTTATGGATAGAATGTTCTATAAATATCAATTAAATCCATCTTGTTTAATGTATCACTTAAAGCTTGTGTTTCCTTATTTCTTTTCATTTTGGATGATCTGCCTATTGGTGAAAGTGGGGTGTTAAATTCACCTAGTATGATTGTGTTACTGTCGATTTCACATTTTATGGCTGTTAGCATTTGCCTTATGTATTGAGGTGCTCCTATGTTGGGTGCATAAATATTTACAATTGTTATATCTTCTTCGTGGATTGATCCCTTGATCATTATGTAGTGTCCTTCTTTGTGTCTTGTAATAGTCTTTGTTTTAATGTCTATTTTGTCTGATATGAGAATTGCTACTCTAGCTTTCTTTTGATTTTCATTTGCATGGAATATCTTTGTACATCCCCTCACTATCATTCTGTATGTGTCCCTAGGTCTGAAGTGGGTGCCTTGTAGACAGCATATCTACAGTTTTTGTTTCTGTATCCATTCAGCCAGTCTATGTCTTTGGTTGGGGCATTTAATCCATTTACATTTAAGGTCATTATCGATATGTATGCTCCTATTACTATTTTATTAATTGCTTTAGGTTTGTTATTGTAGGTCTTTTCCTTCTCTTGTGTTTCCTGCCTAGATAATTTTCTTTAGCAATAGTTGTAAAGCAGGTTTAGCTGTTTTGAATTTTATTAGCATTTACTTGTCTGTAAAGTTTTTGATTTCTCCATAAAATCTGAATTAGGTCCTTGCTGGGTAGAATAATCTTGGTTGTAGGTTTTTCCCTTTCGTCACTTTAAATATGTCCTGACAGTCCCTTCTGGCTTGCAGATTTTCTGCTTCAAGATCAGAAGTTAACCTTATGGAGATTCCCTTGTATATTATTTGTTGCTTTTCTCTTGCTGCTTTTAATATGTTTTCTTTTTATTTAATTTTTGATAGTTTGATTAATATGTGTCTTGGCATGTTTCTTCTTGGATTTATCCTGTATGGGACTCTCTGTGCTTCCTGGACTTAATTAAATATTTCTTTTCCCATATTAGGGAAGTTTTCAACTATAATCTCTTCAAATATTTTCTCAGTCCATTTCTTTTTCTCTTGTTCTTCTGGGACCCCTATAATTTGAATGTTGGTGTGTTATATATTGTCCCAGAAGTCTCAGACTGTCCTCAATTCTTTTCATTTTATTTTCTTTATTCTGCTCTGCAGTAGTTATTTCCACTATTTTTTCTTCCAGGTCACTTATCCATTCTTCTGCCTCATTTATTCTGCTATTGATCCCTTTTAGAGAATAAGTAATTTCATTTACTTTGTTTTTCATGATTGTTTGTTTGCTCTTTAGTTCTTCTAGGTACTTGTTAAACGTTTCTCTGCATTCTATTTCCAAGATTTTGGATCATTTTTTCTATCATTATTCTGAATTCTTTTTCAGGTAGACTGCCTATTTCCTCTTCATTTGTTAGGTCTGGTGGGTTTTTACCTTTCTCCTTCATCTGCTGTAGGTTTCTTTGTCTTCTCATTTTGCTTAACTTACTGTATTTGGGGTCTCCTTTTCAGAGGCTGCAGGTTCGTAGTCCCTATTGTTTTTGCTGTCTGCCCCAGTGGCTAACTTTGATTCAGTGGGTTGTGTAGGCTTCCTGGTGGAGGGGACTATTTCCTGTGTTCTGGTGGATGAGGCCAGATGTTGTCTTTCTGGTGAACAGGTCCACGTCTGGTGGTGTGTTTTGACATATCTGTGACCATATTATGATTTTAAGCACTCTCTCTGTTAATGGGTGTGGTTGTGTTCCTGTCTTGCAATAGTTTGGCATAAGGTGTCCAGCACTGTAGCTTGCTGGTCATTGAGTGGAGCTGGGCCTTGGTATTGATTTGGAGATCTCTGGGAGGTTTTCGCCATTTGATATAATGTGGAGTTGGGAGGTCTCTTTTGGACCAATGTTCTGAACTTGTCTCTCCCACCTCAGAAGTACAGCCCTGACACTTTGCTGGAGCACCAAGATCCTGTCATCCACATGACTAGAATAAAAGGGAGAAAAGAAAGAATGAAAGAAAGAAAAAGATAGAATAAAATAGGGATTCCCTGGTGGTGCAGTGGTTGAGAGTCCGCCTGCCAATGCAGGGTACACGGGTTCGTGCCCCGGTCAGGGAAAATCCCACATGCCACAGAGTGGCTGGGACTGTGAGCCACAGCCACTGAGCCTGCACGTCTGGAGCCTGCACTCCACAATGGGAGAGGTCACAACAGTGAGAGGCCCACGTACCACAAAAAAATTAATTAATTAATTAAAAGAGAAAATAAAATAAATTAAATTAAAAAGTTCTTAAATAAACAAAATATGTTTATTGAAAACAAAATTTTAAGTAAGTAAAAAACAGGAATAAAGAAGAGAACAACAAAACCAAATACACCAATGATAACAAGTGCTGAAAACTATACTAAAAAAACAAAACAAAAGAAAAAAATGGACAGACAGAAATCTAGGACAAATGGTAAAAGCAAAGCTGGACAGACAAAATCACACACAGTAGTATTCGCGTAGACTCGCACAAAAAGAGAAAAAGGGGAAAAAAATATATATCTTTTCTCCCATAGTCCACCTCCTCAATTTGGAATGGTTGTTTGTCTATCAGGTATTGCACAGATGCAGGGTATATCAAGTTGACTGTTGAGATTTAATCCACTGCTCCTGAGGCTGGTGAGAGAGATTTCCCTTTTTCTTCTTTGTTCGCAGATCTCCTGGGATTCAGCTTTGGATTTGGCTCTGCCTCTGTGTGTAGGTCGCCTGAGGGCATCTGTTCTTTGCTCAGACAGGACGGGGTTAAAAGAGCAGCTGATTTGGGGGCTGTAGCTCACTGAGGCCGGGGGAGTGAGGGGCATGGAGTGGGAGTGCGCGGCGAGCTTGCAGTGGCAGAAGCCGATGTGATGTTGCACCAGCCTGAGGTGCGCCGTGTGTTCTCCCAGCGAAAATTTCCCTGGATCACAGGACCCTGTCAGTGGCAGGCTGCACAGTCTCCCAGGAAGGGAAGTGTGGTTAGTGACCTGTGCTTGCACATAGGTCTTTTGGTGGCGGCAGCAGGAGCCTTAGCGTCTCATGCCCGTCTCTGGGGTCCACAGTGATAGCCGCAGCTCCCGCCCGTCTCTGGAGCTCCTTTAAGCAGCACTCTTAATCCCCTCTCCTCGTGCACCAGGAAACAAAGAGGTAAGAAAAACTCTCTTGCCTCTTCGGCAGTTCCAGACCTTTTCCTGGACTCTTTCCTGGATAGCCGTGGTGCACTAGCCCCCTTCAGGCTTTGTTCATGCAGCCAACCCCTGTCCTCTCCCTGGGATCCGACCGAAGCCCGAGCCTCAGCTCCCAGCCCCCTGCCGTTCTGGCCGGTGAGCAGCCAAGCCTCTAGGGCTGGTGACTACTGGTTGGCGCCGATCATCTGTGCGGGAATCTCTCCACTTTGCCTTCTGCACCACTGTTGCTGTGCTCTCCTCCATGGCTCCGAAGTTTCCCCCCTCTGCCACCTGCAGTCTCTGCCCATGAAGGGGCTTCTAGTGTGTGGAAACCTTTTCTCCTTCACAGCTCCCTCCCACTGGTGCAGGTCCCATCCCTATTCTTTTGTCTCTGTTTTTTCTTTTTCCCTACCCATGTACGTGGCGAGTTTCTTGACTTTTGGGAGGTCTGAGGTCTTCTGCCAGCGTTCAGTACGTGCTCTGTAGGAGTTGTTCCACATGTAGATGTATTTATGATGTATTTGTGGGGAAGAATGTGATCTTCATATCTTACTCTTCTGCCATCTTGAAGCTCCTCCCTGGCTCTTTTCTTAACCAATGAAGTAAAAATATAACACACTGTGGACCAAAAACATAACCTCCTATATCTGGATCCAAAGGTCATTGTATGATTTTGCATAAGTCAGAGCTTACAGTTTATAATTTTAGGCAGGATTTGCATTGAAGAGAGTTTCAAATAAATTCAAGAATAATATATACGGAAAAATATTTTAAGAATTCTCCTGGAAAATTATGACACAGTACTGAAGAAATCATACATATAACTACTGTGATTGTGTCCTAAAAGTATGGAATTTTTTTCAGTTGGCATTATTGAGATGACAGAAGAATTTCTCCCTGGAATAGTCAACCACTTTTTTTGCATTGTGACATTATCAGCATACTATATTGTCTTATAGTTTGATCTTATGTTATACATTAAATGTAGTTGTGAAAAACAGGGTCTTCAAATGCGATAGTGTACATTAAATCATATTTGCTTATTGACTTCCATTATAATTTTAGAACTGCTTTCCAAGTAAAAAGAAAGCATACTTGCCTGAAAATAGAATGTGAATTACATTTTCAGAGCCTAATATTCACTTTGAGGAACATTATATTCATCTATGTGCATTTAAGTATCTTAGGAAACATCCTACAGTGTTGCCAAATGGAAATATCATTCTGTTGGTTCTATTGTTTATACACTGGTTCTTCAACTAAGATTTACTAAGTGTCTTCTATGTGGTAGGGGAGATCCAGAAATAAAGCATGGTTCCTACCCCATGAATTATAGTTGCATAGTTTTTTTATAATATATATTGAATATTTAAATTCACCATAATTGTTTTATGTCCTTGGAAATTCTTATTTACTCCATTAAACTTAAATTTTTAAAAATGTCACCACATTTACATTTCATACACTTAACAGAGCTCACTAGCTAAAAACTGTCATGAATGTAATTTCCATAGTGAATTCAAAAATTTTTAAGTGATTATTAATTGGCACTAACAATAATCCTAGTATTATTCGTGAAGTTTTTGACAAATGCAAGGCACATTATCCAACCATTTTTATAAAGTAATTTCTACAAAAGAGACAATAAACAGGTATTTCTATTACTGAGTAACAACTAGCAATTATGTCAATAGCAGCAGAATGGATTTTACTCTAAGGGAGCCCAACTAGGCAAAGTTGAAAGAATTAGGTAACATACATAAGTTTAGTCAGGGAAGGGGTTGATTCCAGGGATGATGTTTGGGGTAGTAAGAGTTTAAAAACTGGTACAGGCATACAAGCTCTAGGGTATAGAAAGACAGATGAGTAAAGAAAAATGGAACTAGCAAAGAAATGACTATGGAGATAAAGTACGATTCTAATACATTGGTTGTTTAGTGTCTAACTGGGGAGATCCATATGTGAACTTCCAAGAGGCCTAGATGTTTATCTCTGCTTGAAGTGAAACCCATTTTATGTCTAATTTCACTGGGTTTTATAAACCACACATTGAAACATTGTGAGGCTTAGAGCACTTTCTTTGGTGCAGGACAACCTCTCCCATGAAAATGGTACTGGAAATCTGCAAAAGCAAGATATTTAAAGCAGAAAGTCAATTATAAGATGACAAATTAAGAACCATAGTCCAGGGAACTGGCAAAAGTAGAAGACCTTGGTAAGCTCTGAAACCAGAACTGTGCCTCTTTGCTTTCTGTCCTATTTTATACTTCTTGCTGTGGGGAGTTAGGCAGGCATTTTCAGGTGAGTGTTTATAGACAGCAGAAGAGGCAGGGCCCTGCAGGTGCAGCTAGCTACTGTTTAAGCTAAGGGCAAAGGCACTAGGCCTTTTGGGATGTACTTACATCAATCTTTAAAAGATCTTTGCCACTGTGGCCTCTCCTTTGAAGGCAGTAGAGATGCTGCAGGCAACATGGAACCTGGTGGAAGAGCCTGAACATGGGCACTTGTGAGACATACAGATCAGTAATTCAATTCACTGCTGTACTTTATCAATTGAAAAAATCCAAAGCAAAACGAAATCAGTGTGAAAAGTATGGCTGACTTTTATTTGCAATGCCATATTAACAGTCTTACTAATACATATTTACATCATGTACTCATGATTAGTATGTCTTTATATATAGATTAGAAAGATATTCAAGTGATGAGGACCATTTTCTCTTCAAATTCCTGAGAGACAAATATTAGGTCCTGTTCAGTTTTATTCAGCTGACGTTCAACCAGCTACATTTTCAGCATGAAAGCGAATGAGCTAAAGGTATAAACAAATCTGTTTTGAGTCTCCCTGAATCAGTACCAGAACATGCTTTTCCTCTGACTTTAGGGAATCATAGTAGGGCTTTGGGCCCCTACATTGAACAGTCAATACGGTGTTTGCTGAAGAGCAGATAAGGAAAGCAATAGATGAGCTTTTGCCCTAAAGTAACTAACATTCTAGGCCTTCTACATCATGACATGACTATTTCTGTTTCTGCAGGTTTAATGTTTAAAATGAGCTGAAGCTCCATTATAGTTGGAATCCAGTCTTTAATCTATATTATACGTATAGCTGTATTTGATACAAAGGCAAAAATCATTCTAGAGGGTGTTGTAAGATATTTCTAAATTTTCTGGTAAATAAAATGAATTTTGCTCATCAAATAACACTGATAATAATAGTTATAACAATAAATAAAATATTATTTTGCTAGGTTCATATATGTACATTCCAGGCTCTATGCCAAGTTTTATTTCTCCCCCATCATTTATAACTAAACTGTAAAATGAGAAAACACCACAGAATGAGGGTAGGGATAACCGACCAGCTCTCTCAGAGGAATGAAAGATACAAAAAGAAAGAGGAAGTAAATGACACTAGAGAAAAGCCGTGGATCTCTCTGTTTCTCTCTCTCTCTCTGCTTTCTTTCTTAAACTGTGTTAAATAGAGAAATAATCCAGGAAGTCAAGCACATGAAAATTATAATAAAAATATAAAATAAAAACAATAGCCATTTACTGAGTTCTTATGTAGCAGATCGTCTGTTAAGTACACTACATGGAATATCTCATTTACTTCCCAGTGTAAAGATAAGAAAACTGAGGTCTAAGGAGGTTGACTATACTAAAATCAGGCAGCATTCAAACCCAGGTGCATTTTACTCCAAAGACTACCTAAGCTCCTGGACTTTGCCAAGAACTTGTAACAACTGCATTACAGTGAGATTTGCCTGTGAGAATAGGGAGGATTGCCTGTAACCTGGTCTCTGAGTCAGACAAGATACCTTATTTCTGCCACATTAGTGGAGGTATACTTCTAAGTTTATTTTGTAAGCTGCAGGAATATTAGTTCCTGTATGAAAATACTAGCTCAATGGATATTTTAAATGTTCTGATTACATTTGTTTAAAGTTAGCTTTGTGGTAAGGGAGGCTCTTTCATATTTTATGTATTGCCATGAGTTCTAGGAAAGGAGGAAATACCAACAAAGGCCATATTCTCATGAACCAGGCAGCAATTCCCATTGGCAACAAAATACTGAAATTTTTCACAATGTTCTGTCACACAGACACTATTCTAGCTTGGAATGCACTGATTTTCAAGGAAATAGAGCCCTAAATTAGAAAGGCCACTGTGTCTTTTAGGGAAACTGAAAGACAGAGTATTGCCCTAAAATAAAGTGTCAATCCAAAACCAAAATGATTTAGAGATCAGAAACCATGATTAACTTTTAAATAGCTATAAAAACTCAATGTGCTAAAAAAAAAAAAACCCTCTGACTTCTCTTGAGCCACTTCATTTGTTTGATTATTATCATTGTCATCATAACTGAAATGTGTTGAATACTTATCATAATTTAAGTACTATACATATAAAAAATCATTTAGCCCTCACAATAATACTATGTGGTAATTACTCTTATCATGACCATTTTACATTTGAGGAAACCCTGGAAATTAGAGACTACATTACTTGCCTTTGGTCACCCAGGTAGCAAAGGCAGATCTGGAATTCTTCACTCAGTCAGTATGACATCAGAGCCTACCTTTTAACCACTATAATCTATCTCCTCCTGAAATTGAAAAGGCAGTAGGATTATCACGATAATTAACCTGGAGCTTAGTCAATTTCAGTATTAAAATAATACTCATAGTTACATATCTCCTCTGGCTTAGACATAGACACCTATATATTTGTGTCAGAAAGATATGGCAGGCACCTGCTCTAAAGTGAACAGAAATGGGTCAACTGTAAACACTCCAAACAAAGGAAGGTTTTAAGGGTACACCAATATACACATACAAAATCAATTGCTCAAAAGAAAGACTACTCTATTCTAATTGTTTCATTCTCAAATGGTCTTTCCACTTCTGCTGCTTTCTGGCCAAGAGATCAAAAGGAATACAAACGAAAGAGGCAGAACTGCAAAAAGCATCACACTGAAAATAACAGCTGGAACCTTAAACAAAGATATTGTAGGTGTATATATATTAAGAAAATGACTCTTAGTTGCACATAGATCATTTGAAAAAATTACATAAACTCTGAAAATAAGTCATGGATATAAAGCCCAAATAAAATACAATCCTCCAAAGCTTAGTTTCACTAACTTGAAGTAATGATAATGATGGTGATTGTTGCAATTCATTATGTTCATATTATGAGTTAGAGACTATACTCTACACTTAAGCCCAAATTGTTTTCTTTAATCTTATTTTTACAAAAATACTGTAAGTATAATTAATATATGCTTATTTTACAGGTAAGAAAATTTAGGCTAACATAAGTAATTTTCCCCAAAATTACACTAATATTTAGAAGGAAAACTAGGCTTTGATCTCAAGGGTAATGAATGGGGTATAATAATTTTTTCCTACTGTATGCTAGGCAATTCATAGGCATTGTATCATTTACCCCCAATAGATGTTCAGTGGAAGGCCATAAATAATATATTTCAATGGATAGAAACCATAGCTGCCAACTGTTTACTTGCTGGAAAAGATGTTTATTTTCAGGTGAAATCATGAAATAATCCAGTTTTACTCTCAGAGACTGCCTGTGTCCATTTCTTTGGTCAGACTGATCGAGTGCATGCAGACAGCTCCTGAACCAGAAAGTAGAATCTCAGAACATGTTGAAATATCAGCTATTTGGTGTACATGAAGCCATAGTTCCATGTTTAATGGACTATATTCCTGAGCCAAGTAGGCTCATAGCTCAAAAAGACACTGACTGATAGCCAAATCATGTTTCCCAAAATATAACTATATACAGTAAAGAAGAGATAGAACATGTATAGCCAATAATTCAGGTTTTAGTCTCATCCCCAGAGACAAGGGTTATAAAGAGTTTTTATAAAATATCAATAAGTTTTCACATTTAAGACCTAACACCAAAAATATCTTTTCTCTCCTTTTTCTTCAGAGAGAAGCTTAAGTAATTCACCTAAAGTTGCAGTGCAAGGGAGATGAGCACCAAGGGACTGTCAATTTTCAGAGGTATGTTTTGTGTTAAATTTGGATACCTTGTTAAAAATGGGTTTTCTTTTTCTTTTTGCAGTGCTTGTCTTTTTTTCCCTTCATTTTTTATAGCAAGCTCAAGAAAACATTAAAAAATATAATGGTCAGTGACTGTAAAGTAGATGTGCTTCTGGCCATTGAGAAAACTAGTTGTTCACGTGTTCTGTAGGTGATTGTTTGCTATTTTTGTGAAAATATAAGTTTGAAATTTATTTTCAGGAAGGAATCTTGCAGAACTCTGACTAAAGAAGTCTTTCTAATACAAAGCAGTTTGAAATAGCTGCTCAAGAATTTAATAGCCCCTTTACATGTGTAGCATTTTGAGCTAAAGCTGAAATGCAACAAAGTCATAAGGGCCTTCTCCTGTCTCCAATTCATATCAAGATGAACCCAAAAGAGTCCTCTTGGATTCATTCAACATCCTTCCCTGTCTCTGACACACATGAAATATCCCTTCTTCCTTATTCACTTGCCATTTCACATGCCTACGCATTATTGTCCACAACCAACACCATCACCATCACCCAAGAGCTTGTTAGAAATTGCAGAATCTCTGGCCTCATCTCAGACCTACTGAATCAAAATTTTCATTTTAACAAGATTCCCAGGTGATTCATATGCGCATTAATGTTTGATATGCACTGCCCTAAAATAGAGTTTCTCAACCCTGGCTTACTATTAAAATACATATTGAGAAGCTTTAAAAAATACTAATGCCTGGTCCTAAGTTCCTTCACCTCCCCAAAATTCTCATTTAATTACCTTGGTGTAGAGTCTGGTGACTGTAGTGTGTAGCCCAGGAAGTAATATATTATTATTATTATTATTATTATTATTATTATTATTATTATTATTATTCTAGATGTTCAGATATTTTGACTGCACTTGCTTTGGATCATCCAGCTTTGTTCTAGTCCCATTTTGTCCCTAATTCTAACTTCTGATGTCAAGTTATTGTCTTTTACCTTATTTCTGTTAATGATGGTTAATGTTTTTGAGGAAAAAAA
Organism: Lipotes vexillifer; assembly: GCF_000442215.2. Classification (NCBI taxonomy): domain Eukaryota; kingdom Metazoa; phylum Chordata; class Mammalia; order Artiodactyla; family Lipotidae; genus Lipotes; species Lipotes vexillifer. The sequence goes on along the minus strand of NW_006778103.1, from coordinate 151,034 downwards.
TGAATACTCCCAAAATAATTCTTACGGCTTTGTCACTGAACATAACTGTCTTTTAATTTCAGTTCTTAAATGGTGGTTACTGGCCCACTCATATCTGAGCCCTGGTTATTTGGCATGTGACTAGAGAAACCAAAGAATATCTGACATAGCAATAAACTTCAAACTACTTTGTTAGAGTAGAATTTATGATTACCCATCCACCTTGACTGAGTTCTATTAACTTTGCTATTAAAAGGTTTTTCCTACTGGCCATGACCATATTTACAAATATATTTGTTAGAGCTGCCATCTATATGAAATATCCTTGTCCCTTCTTGGTTAGTCATAAGCAGCAAATCCTCATTAGAGAAATGACAAATACTCTTTCATTAAGAACACTAACCCCCAAATTCTTTGTCATTCATATTGATATAATATATATTTACAAAGGAATTATGGATTAAGGGGGACTTGAGATCATAATGCTTTGTTTTCTATGACGTTGCCATGTTCATTATGCAAAATTTAGTGCAAACTATATTTCTCAGTCACAGTAAATGAACAGGAATACAGAAAAGATCACCTTTTCTTGAAAGTGATTAAAGTGATATTTTCACCTTGAATAAAGCAGAAGCAATACACTGATAATTTTCATTATAACCGCTGAATCACTTCTTAAGAGACTGAAAATAACCATCTCTTGTCATTTTGAATTTCAGCGTGTGTGTGTGTGTCTATTTTTCCTAGTTTCATTGAAGCCAAATTATGAGGTAACCATGAGTACTTATGACTCCACCAGTATAACTTTGAAGACCCATTAATTACTTAGTTTTAAACAATTAATATGGTACTTAAATGGATATCTTTTGTTTGTTTTAGTTTAGTTTTGTTGTTTTATCACAGCCTTACTTCTATCCACACCCCAGAGGAAACCACATTCACAAGTAATATCAACAGACCAAACCAGAGCTAGAATTTTTATGCTAGGATACAAATACTAACATACCAGGATTTATCAGGTCACTGAAGAAAGAGACTTCAAAAAAGCCCTTTAAGTCCTTTCCTTCTCCAAGCCATGGTCTGTGTTGTATATTACAACTCTCCATATGAATATCTTATAATGAAAGCACAGAACACTCTGAGGCTGTGAACAAAAGTGGTACCTACCAATGAGATCATTGCAGCATTTGTCCATAGGATCCCCTTGGAATTTGATAATGCTTTGTGAAAATACCACCGTAATGCCCAGAGACATTCTGTTTGGACTGGAACAACTTGCTTCCAGCAGTCACAGTCAGCTTAAACAAACTGAACATAGAATAGCAAAAGGTTAGACTCAGAGGCCTTGGAAGCTTCCCAATATGTCTATGTACTTGAATAGTAATTTTTTCAATGTAGGCAACCTTTATGATCAATTCAGACCAGGGACCAAAAACTAGCACACTAATTCCCAACAGACTCATGTTATTGAGTCAAATCTATGAACCTTAGCAGAACACTAGGCATGCAGTAGGGGTTTAATAAATGACTTGTGAATTCAATGGAAAATTTTATATCTAAATACTGAGTGTGGGGGTGGGTGGGTATGAAAAGGGTAAATTGCATGTGTCGTTAAGAGTAGTTCCAGGGCTTCCTTGGTGGCGCAGTGGTTGGGAATCCGCCTGCCAATGCAGGGAACGCGGGTTCGTGCCCCGGTCCGGGAAGATCCCACATGATCCGTGAGCCATGGCCGCTGAGCCTGTGCTCCACAATGGGAGAGGCCACAACAGTGAGAGGCCCGCGTACCCGAAAAAAAAAAAAAAAAAAGAGTAGTTCCAGACAATAACAGACTGCTGTTGGGAGCATTGTATTGCCAGAGTTACTGACATAACCTGGGGTCAATTTTTTGAGTGGCTATAATCTTGAATTGTCCATGTCAGGAAGATCTTGACATCTGAATTAAGTCCCTGTTTATCTATGATCATGGAATCTCTAACTGATGTGTAGTAGGTTCTTGAATTTTAGGTGGTAATAAATAACAGTGGCATGAGGATATGCTACCAGCTATTGTTATTGGTATGTAAATGCATAAAACTATGGCTACTTGGCTGTAGGAATGATTTCTCCTCTCTCTCTTTTTTTTTTAAATCTGTTTTTTTTTTCTATATTCCTACTTGATTGTTTAAGTCAGAATCATCTAAGTTATGTTCTTACTTTGGAAGTTCTCCTGAGAAGCCTGAAATACATGGAAGCAAACACTGTGGCAAAACCTCAGTCTCTCCTCTCTCTCTCTCTCTTTCTCTCTCTATCTCTGTCTCTGTCTCTGTCTCTCTCTCTCTTCGCTGCCTTCCTTCCATTTCTCCCTCCCTCCCTTTCTTCTTTATTTTGCTTAGCTGACATGGCTACAAGTGGTATCCCTGCTCAGGTTTGAAAATGCGTAGAGTAGGTGTTTCTATGAATTGGGGCAAACACTTTTTCTCTTACTCCTCTCATCAGTTTCTGTTTCTTACTGCTACCATGCTCTGGATTGGCATTTCCTTGTCATTACTGTATTAATATCTGAAGCTCTGGTATTGGCCATAAGTAGATAAGGCAAAAGAGGAGGCTGTTTGGCTAGCATTGGTCCTAGGCACCAGGCTATCCCTAGTCTATGTAAAAAAAGTTTACCACATGGTCCAGCGTAACTCACTGAGGATCCACATTGTGGTATGGGACTAATCTTAATGGTAATAAAATGTGGATAAAAATAAGCACCTACTTCAAAGACCTGTAAACATTCAATGAGAAAATGTATATGGTGTGCTGGAAATAAGAGCTAGCTTTCATAAGAGCTGTATAAGTGTTTGCTATTATTTATATTATTTACTATTAGAAAGAAGATGGGTCCATAGCACAGGGGTAATCAGGGACATCGTAATGACTTTATCCCTAACCAAAACACTCACCAAACCCTGGTACCTTCCTTGGATGTTGAAGATATATCATGGCTCCAGTTAATGTCATAAGAGGAGAAGAGACATTCATGTCTGCCAGCCAGCTAATCCTAATCTAGCCGATGTATCTTCCTTCTGGTTCAACTATGTTTATATCTAGGTGTGATTCCAGAAATGCAAAGAAGATTCTTTGAAGAGAGTCATAGGCAAGTTCTCTTTCTGTATTTTACCCCCATATATAGTCTGTTCTAAAAAGAGATATTGCAATGCAGCCATTGTTGGGCTGGCACAGAAATATAATTTCCTATTTAGCGATCACTGTGATAATGTACACCTCACTCTAACAAAATAATTCACTTGGGTACATAGGATTGTGTATATGTGGAAAAAGAGGAGAAAACGGAGAGGTGGGAGAAAAAAGGGAGAGGGGGGGGGAGAGAGAGAGAGAGAGAGAGAGAGAGAGAGAGAGAGAGAGAGAGAGAGATTGATTCTCTAGCCAAGAAACAAATGTTTGGCAGTCTTTTCTACATGCCTTCCATTTCAGTGTTTCAAACCCAAGGAATTCAGATGACTGGACATGACTGAACATTGACCCCCAACACGACCATCTAAAAAAATCAGTTTTGCACATGTTTTTAAAAAGAAGAACTTTAAACATCAAGAAGCTACTTTCTTCTCAGCAATAAGTACTCTTGCTTGCTCAAACTTTAAAAGGCTCTGGTCAACTATCTATACAAAAATGAAATAAGAAAGTAAAGAAGATGAAAGTGTTGTTCAAATCTTACCTGCCATTACAATAACAAAACAAATGAGCTGTTTACCTTCTCTTTCAACCCTCTAACAAGGCCTCACTTTCACAGATATCCCCCCTTGGGTATGTGTCATGCATTTGCTAAACCCTATTACACACTTCAGTTCTTTGATGAAGGATTAACTGGGAAAATCTACCTGTCTTAAGATGTAATCATGGTTTTGGTGAATTTGACTAAATTAATATGTATAGATTTACTATCCTGCAAAGAATTTAGACTGAGTATCTAGTGTAATGAACAAAGTCTTCATACCTGGATATTAAACCTCCACTAGGAAATATCAGTTTTGAGTAGAACTTGGTACACTATAGATTTGAGCTCTTGAGACTATTCCTCAGGAAGAGAAATGTCACCTATATGTAGGAAAATGCTGCTCGGGTTATATTTACAAATTACTTTATTATGATCATATTATATAAAAAAAAACTGATTAGAATTCAGTAATTTACAGATTGTTTTCAACATCACTGATTCAACAATTCTTGTTTCTTTCTAAATTATTTTGTGTGTATATGTAATGCTTTCTATCTGAGCTTTTTGACCATATTAGGAGGCATTCGAGTACTTTATTCATGATGAGGATGAAATAATACTTATAAAAGCACAATGTAAACTACTCCACACAATGCAAGAGTGAGAGAGTATTATTACCATATGACATTCTTCCAAGGGGATATAGTGGCATGCAAATGAGCCTACAACTGCCTTGGCTTAAGCTCTGTTTCTATATCCCTGTCCCCTATAATATCCCTGGAAAGGGTAAACATCCCAGGAACATGACTTACGAAGCTTCCCCAGTGTTGTAATATCATGGGAGTTTGAATGGATCACTAAATGGAGGTCTTTTAACCTTGTTAATAATTTTTTTTCAGTGCTATTAATGACCTTTTACTCTCATCCAAATTATTCAACAATTCTATATTGCTGTGTACTCTCCTTCCCTCTCTCTGTAAAATGGGAATACAAGGACTAACTCAATTATGGTTTCATGGCGGTAGGAAGATGGATTAATATTGACAAAACACTTTGTAGTTTAAAAGGTCCATTCCAACATTAATGAGCATTATTAGAGGATTGCATTGCAGCTTAATGAAGTGATGACTCAACTGACATTACATTATGGATCTCAATTAGCCAATTTTAAGCCCACTGAGTTTGACTGCTCAGATGTCCATTTTGCCAGTCAGGAACTGATTTTGCTTGGGTTCATATGCTTTTACAGAATTTTTTCTAGCTATATTTATAATAAAAATGTACTATTCAATTATGAAGTCAGTATTCCGACTTTCCCATTAGAAATATATAATCAAAAATATTGGAAAAGAATCCAAACATAAATACAGAGTTTTTTGGTATCTAGCTACTGCGTTAAACAAATTGGATTAGTATTTTCTTTGCAAGTATGATAACATCAAAACGTTGCCTATAAAGTGAATTTCTGTATGTCAAAAACTATTTTTCTATTGAATGTCATTGTAAAATGATGGATTTGTTTCTCTGATCTCCAAAATGATCTTAACACATAATTAAGTAATATTTGAAGATGCAACAGTATTTTAAAAAGATGCATCTAGAAGAAAATGTTCATCTTTTGTGAAACAATATTTAGTTGTTACATACAATGAACACATACTAAACATGGATATAAAATAAAATGCAAGTTCATTAGCTATGATACTATAATATTCATATTATAAGTCACCAAGATTTCAAGGGGTAGAGAGGGTAAGTGGAAGGATGTATAAGAGCGTGAATTTGTTTAGGTGACTTCTGTTGTAAATTGGTCTCCCTAAATCTTTGCACATTGTTTCACCTTGGGTGATATTTAGCTGTATTCATTTTCCCCAGCTTTAGAATTAAAATATCTTAAAATATCATCCAAAGGAGGGTGGGAGTGGATTTAGAATAACGTATGCTAATATTCAAACGCACAAAATGCCAAGTAGACAAGGTTGCTTTTATGTTTGACATAGCAGCTCAAAGATCCAAAAAGGAAGAAACTTTAAATGAAATAGACTCACAAGACTAGATTAAAAAGTAGTTTAGCATCTATTAGAGCCTCCT
>NW_006778103.1:109755-145257 GCF_000442215.2 Lipotes vexillifer | reverse complement strand
TCAGCAGGAGTACATTCATCTCCCATTTCGCAGCAACTGGTAATAGATTCTTGGTTTTGGAAAATGATCTAAGATGAAGGAAGAAAGATAAATAGAAACAGCATGTTCCAAACAGTTGCAGTTCCAAGTGAAGCTACAAAAAGGTAAAGAAGAGTGTGTTAATAAAAGGGCAAACAGACTGGAAAAATATCTCAAAAGTGTCATCAACTGTTTGACAAGTTGGACCAGTATCCATGCCTCCTGGCCAGTTGTAGGACAATGAGGAAACAATATATCCATTGGAGATACTCAGGGTTCTAGTATGACCAAGAATAATATTTTTTGCATTGGAGCACAGTGACACTATGATAAACACTTATGCATATAAAAAAATAAATAAATAAAAGGAAGTTTAAGCATTGCTAGGAGTTAAATATGTTATTATAAGAACTTGGGAATTGCTGAGTTAAGGCTCAGGTCATTCAGATATACTATGAAAGATTGCAAGGCAAGGTTATATATGTCATCTATTGAAAGAGTAATGCTTCCTTCAGGCAAGGAGTTAGACTTTAAATTCAAAATTACCTCATCCATTTGAACCATGTTATGCTATACTTATAGCATTTAAAATACGCCATTCAAATATATGAATTTTACTGCTAAGAAGTAACTTGAACACAAAATAATTTATTGCAAATTGAGATTGTAGGTTTTTTTTAATTAAACATCTTTATTGGAATATAATTGCTCTACAATCTTGTGTTAGCTTTGGTTGTATAGCAAAGGGAATCAGCTATATGTATACATATATCCCCATATCCCCTCCCTCTTGCATCTCGCTCCCACCCTCCCTATCCCACTCCTCTACGGGTTCACAAAGCACCGAGCTGATCTCCCTGTGCAATGCAGCAGCTTCCCCTTAGCTATCTATTTTACATTTGATAGCGTATATACGTCAGTGATACTCTATCACTTCGTCCCAGCCTAACATTCACCCTTCCTTGTGTCCTCATGTGCATTCTCTGCATATGTGTCTTCATTCCTTTCCTGCTCCTAGGTTCATCAGAATTATTTTCCTTTTTAGATACCGTGTATATGTGTTAGCATACAGTATTTGTTTTTCTCTTTCTGACTTATTTCACTCTGTATGACAGACTCTAGGTCCATCCACCTCACTACAAATAATTCAATTTCGTTTCTTTTTATGGCTGAGTAATATTCCATTGTATATATGTGCCACATCTTCTTTATCCATTCATCTGTTGATGGACACTTAGGTTGTTTCCACGTCCTGGCTACTGTAAATAGAGCTGCAATGAACATTGTGGTACATGACTCTTTTTGAATTATGGTTTTCTCAGGTTATACACACAGTAGTGGGATTACTGGGTCATATGGTAGTCTTATTTTAGTTTTTTAAGGAACCACTATACTGTTCTCCATAGTGGCAGTATCAATTTAAAATCCCACCAACAGTGCAAGGGGACTCCCTTTTCTCCACACCCTCTCAAGCATTTATTGTTTGTAGATTTTTTGATGATGGCCATTCTGATGAATGTGAGATGATACTTCACTGTAGTTTTGATTTGAATTACTCTAATGATTAGTGATTTTGAGAATACTTTCATGTGTTTGTTGGCAATCTCTATATCTTCTTTGGAGAAATGTCTATTTAGGTCTTCCACCCATTTTTGGATTGGGTTGTTTGTTTTTGATATTGAGCTGCATGAGCTACTTGTATATTTTGGAGATAAATCCTTTGTCCATTGCTTCATTTGCAAATATTTCCTCCAATTCTGAAGGCTGTCTTTTTGTCTTGTTTATGGTTTCCTTTGCTGTGAAAAAGCTTTGAAGTTTCATTAGGTCCCATTTGTTTATTTTTGTTTTTATTTCCATTTCTCTAGGAGGTGCGCCACAAGGGATCTTGCTGTGATTTATATCAAAGAGTGTTAATCCTGTGTTTTCCCCTAAGAGTTTTATAGTGTCTGGCCTTACATTTAGGCCTTTAATCCATTTTGAGTTTATTTTTCTTTAGGGTGTTAGGGAGTGTTCTAATTGCATTCTTTTATATGTAGCTGTCCAGTTCTCCCAGAACTACTTATTGAAGAGGCTGTCTTTTCTCCATTGTATATTCTTGCCTCCATTATCAAAGATAAGGTGACTGTATTTGCATAGGTTTATCACTGGACTTTCGTGTTCCACTGATCTATATTTCTGTTTTTGGGCACATACCATACTGTCTTGATTACTTTAGCTTTGTAGTATAGTCTGAAGTCAGGGAGCCTGATTCCTCCAGCTCCATTTTTCTTTCTCAAGATTGCTTTGGCTACTCGGGGTCTTTTGTGTTTCCATACAAATTGCAACATATTTTGTTCTATTTCTGTGACAAAAGTCATTGGCAGTTTGTTAGGGATTGCATTAAATCTGTAGATTGCTTTGGATAGTACATTCATTTCATTTTCACAGTGTTTATTCTTCCTATCTAAGAACATGGTATATCTCTCCATCTGTTGGTATCATCTTTAATTTCTTTCATCAGTGTCTTATAGTATTCTACATACAGTTCTTTTGTCTCCTTAGGTAGATTTATTCCTAAGTATTTTATTATTTTTTTGCAATGATAAATGGGAGTGTTTCCTTAATTTCTCTTTCAGATTTTTCATCATTAGTGTATAGGAATGCAAGAGATTTCTGTGCATTAATTTTGTATACTGCTACATTACCAAATTAATTGATTAGCTCTAGTAGTTTTCTGGTAGCATCTTTAGGATTCTCTATGTATAGTATCATGTTATATTCAAACAATGACAGCTTTTCTTCTTATTTTCTGATTTGGATTCCTTTTATTTCTTTTTGTTCTCTGAATGCTGTGACTAAAACATCAAAAAGTGTATTGAATAATAGTGGTGAGTGTTGGCAACCTTGTCTTGTTCCTGATTTTAGAGGAAATGGTTTCAGGTTTTCACCATTGAGAATGATGTTGCCTGTGGGTTTGTCATATATGGCCCTTATTATGTTGAGGTAAGTTCCTTCTATGCATACATTCTGGAGAGTTTTTATCATAAATGGGTGCTTAATTTTTTGAAAGCTTTTTCTGCATCTATTGAGATTATCATATGGATTATATCCTTTAGTTGGTTAATATTGTGTATGACATTGATTGATTTGCATATATTGAAGAATCCTTGCATTCCTGAGATGAACTCCATTTGATCATGGTGTATGATCGTTTTAATGTGCTGTTGGATTCCATTTGCTAGTATTTTGTTCACGATTTTTTCGTCTATGTTCATCAGTGATATTGGTCTGTCATTTTCTTTTTTTGTGACATCTTTGTCTGGTTTTGGTATCAGGGTGACGGTGGCCTCACAGAATGAGTTTGGGAGTATTCCTTCCTCTGCTATATTTTAGAAGAGATTTAGAAGGATAGGTGTTAGCTCTTCTCTAAATATTTGATAGAATCCGCTTGTGAAGCCATCTGGTCCTGGGTTTTTGTTTGTTGGAAGATTTTTAATCACAGTTTCAATTTCAGTGCTTGTGATTGGTCTGTTTATATTTTCCATTTCTTCCTGGTTTAATCTCGGAATGTTATGCCTTTGTAACAATTTGTCTATTTCTATAAGGTTGTCCATTTTATTGGCATATAGTTGCTTGTAGTAATCTGTCATGATTCTTTGTATTTCTGAAGTGTCAATTGTTACTTGTCCTTTTTCGTTTCTAGTGCTGTTGATTTAAGTCTTTTCTCTTTTCTTCTTGATGAGTCTTGCTAATGGTTTATCAATTTTGTTTATGTTCTCAAAGAACCAGCTTTTAGTTTTATAGACCTTTGCTACTGTTTCCTTCATTTTTTTCATTTCTTTCTTTCTTTTTTTTTTGCGTTACACAGGCCTCTCACTGTTGTGGCCTCTCCCGCTGTGGAGCACAGGCCCTGGACATGCAGGCCCAGGGGACATGGCTCATGGGCCCAGCTGCTCTGCGGCATGTGGGTTCCTCCCAGACCGAGGCATGAACCCGTGTCCCCTGCATCGGCAGGCAGACTCTCAACCACTGCACCAACAGGGAAGTTCTATTTCTGATGTCATCTTTATGATTTCTTTCCTTCTGCTAACTTTGATTATATTTTTGTTGTTCTTCTTTCTTGAATTGCTTTAGGTGGAAGGTTAGGTTGTTCATTTTAGGTTTTTCTTATTTCTTGAGGTAGGATTGTATTGCTATAAACTTCCCTCTTAGAACTGCTTTTGCTGCATCCCATAGGTTTGGGGCTGTTGCGTATTCATTTTCATTTGTTTTTCCATATTTTTTGATTTTCTCTTTGATTTCTTCAGTGATCTCTTGGTTATTTAGTAGTGTATTGTTTAAGTTCCATGTGTTTGTATTTTTTACGTTTTTTTCCTAAAATTGATATTTAGTCTCATAGCATTGTGCTTCAAAGAGATACTTGATATGATTTCAATTTTCTTAAATTTACCAACCCTTGATTTGTGACCCAGATATGATCTATCCTGGAAAATGTTCCATGAGCACTTGAGAAGAAAGTGTATTCTGTTGTTTTTGGATGGAATGTCCTATAAATATCAATTAAGTCCATCTGGTTAAATGTGTCATTTAAAGCTTGACTTTCCTTATTTGTTTTCATTTTGGGTCATCTGTCTATTGTTGAAAGTGGGGTGTTAGTGTCCCCTACTATTATTGTGTAACTGTTGATTTCTGCTTTTATGGCTGCCAGCATTTGCCTTATGTATTGAGGTGTTCCTACGTTGGGTACCTAAATATTTCTAATTGTTAAATCTTCTTCTTGGATTGATTCCTTGATCGTTATGTAGTGTTTTTCTTTGTGTCTTGTAACAATCTTCATTGTAAAGTCTATTTTCTCTGATATGAGAATTGCTACTCCAGCATTCTTTTGATTTCCTTTCTCAAGGACTATGTTTTTCCATCCCCTAGTTTTTCCATCTCCTCACTTTCAGTCTGCATGTGTCTCTAGGTCTGAAGTGTGTCTCTTGTAGACAGCATATATACAGGTCCTGTTTTTGTGTCCATTCAGCCAGTCTATGTCTTTTGCTTGGAGCATTTAATCCATTTACATTTAAGGTAATTATTGATATGTATGTTCGTATTACCATTTTCTTAATTGTTTTGGGTTTGTTTTTGTAGCTCTTTTCCTTCTCTTGTGTTTCCTGCCTAGAGAAGTTCCTTGAGCATGTGTTGTAAAGCTGGTTTGGTGGTGCTGAATTCTCCTAAGCATTGTTTGTCTGTAAAGTTTTAATTTCTACGTTGAATGTGAATGAGATCATTGCTGGGTAGAGTAATCTTGGTTGTAGTTTTTTCCCTTTCATCACTTTAAATATGTCTTCCACTCCCTTCTGGCTTGCAGAATTTCTGCTGAAAGATCAGCTCCTAACCTTATGGGGATTCCTTGTACGTTATTTGTTGCTTTTCCCTTGCTGCTTTTAACATTTTTTCTTTGTACTTAATTTTTGATAGTTTGACCAATATGTGTCTTGGCATGTTTCTCCTTGGATTTATCATGTATGGGATTCTCTGCACTTCCTGGACTTGACTGACTATTTCCTTTCCCATGTTAAGGAAGTTTTCAACTCTAATCTCCAAATCTTTTCTCAGTCCCTTTCTTTTACTCTTCTTCTTCTGTGACACCTATAATTTAAATATTGGTGCATTTAATGTTGTGCAAGAGATCTCTGAGACTGTCCTCAGTTCTTCTCACTCTTTTCTTTATTCTGCTCTGCAGTAGTTATTTCCCCTATTTTATCTTCCAGATCACATATCCATTCTCCTGCCTCAGTTATTCTGCTATTGATTCCTTCTAGAGAATTTTTTAATTTCATTTATTGTGCTCTTCATCTTTTTGTTTGCTCTTTAGTTATTCTAGGTCCTTTTAAACGTTTCTTGTATTTTCTCCATTCTATTTCCAAGATTTTGGATCATCTTTACTATTATTACTCTGAATTCTTTTTCAGGTAGACTGCCTATTTCCTCTTCATTTTTTTGGTGTGATGGGTTTTTACTTGCTCCTTCATCCACTGTATATTTCTCTGTCTTCTAATTTTTTTGTAATTACTGTGTTTGGGGTCTCGTTTTCGCAGGCTGCATGTTTGTAGTTCCCATTGTTTTTGGTGTCTTCCCCCAGTGGTAAGGTTGGTTCAGTGGCTTGTGTATGCTTCTTGGTGTAACGGACTGGTGCCTGTGTTCTTGTGGGTGGGGCTGGACTTTATATTTCTGGTGGGCAGCACCACATCCAGTGCTGTGTTTTGGGGTTTCTATGAACTTATTATTATCTTAGGCAGCCACTCTGCTAGTGGGTGGAATTGTGTCCCTGTCTTGCTAGTTCTTTGGCATGGGGCATCGAGCACTGGAGCTTGCTGGCCATTGGGTGGAGCTGGGTCTTCATGTTGAGATGGAGATCTCGGGGAGAGCCCTTGCTGATTGATATTATGTGGGGCCAGGAGGTCTCTGGTGGTCCAATGTCCTGTATTTGGCTCTCTGACATAAGAGGCTCAAGCTTGACACCCGTTCTGAGCATGAAGGTACTGTCAGTCACGTGGCTGCCACAGGACTGAATGAGGTTGCTGGATTCCTTATTCCTCCAAATGGGGCTGAGTCCAGAGGAAACGGGGCAGTGTTTTTAACCAATTCTCCAAAATGACTCTGATGCCAGATTCAAGGACTCTTATCCTCGAGGATGAAACTTCCTTCCTGATGAAGGATCCTTTTTTCTTTTCCTTGTTGCTTAGTCTGGTTTCACTTTCTCAGAGGGGGCTGCATGCAGAAGCCTCATACCCAGCCCTTCAGACCAGAGTTCCTGGTGTGAAATGTCTCTGTTGTTCTTGTTTTACAAAAAAAAAAAAAAAGAAAAAGAAAGAAAAAAACATTCCCATTCTAACAGTGAAATCAATTAGCTTCATGACTAGGGACCCCTTTTATGAGAATCATTAACAGAGTTGAAGTACACATGCCCTTAATGTATTTTTTTGATTGATGTGAAAATTACCAGGCATGGCTCACATTGCAAGATGGAAACCAAAAAAGAAAAAAAAAAAAAAGAAGAAGAAGTGGCGGTGGGCATAAATACATAGGTAATCTAGTACTTGGCTTGGTTCAGTGTTCTGATAACTCCTCAAAATTTTAGGTTAAAATAACTTTATAGATAGGTGGAATATAGGAGCATGTTCCTGTTTTAAGCATTCCTAAACTATTGAAAAGTTGAAATTAGTCATATATCACATTTTCCAAATTTACAACACACAAAATCCCTATGCTTTTTGGACACTGTACATACTAAATTTATTTTTCAGGGGTGTGTCTATAGGTTCATTCCCAAGAGGAGCCAGCTTCCCTCTCATTTTATCTATTTAGTTTGGTCAATTGTAACATAGAATTAGAAACTTTGCTGAAAACTTCAGAATAAGTTTTAGACCCATGTTAAAATACTGTTCACCAGGGATCTAATTTTTGAATTATTTTCTTTCTAATTCTGGTTTGAGATCTGATTCAAAAAACTGCACATTCAAAGGAGGGTCTAGAGAAAGTGCAGCCATCTGTTCTTCTGGATCAGTGATTTTTCAGATTCTTGGTAATGCATACCTCCAGGTCCCATCTCCAGAATTTCTCATTTAGTTGGAGAAAATCTGTAAGGATAACAGATTCAGTTGCAGGTGGTCAGTGTCCTCATGGTGATAAACAATGCTCTAGGGATCTCTTTGAGAAAATGATGAAAGATGGTTATGTTCTCACCATTAAAAAACAATATTTTGCATGCAATTTCAGTCTCCTGTACTCCTGAGGTCTATACAAGGACACCAGTTTAAGATAAGAAGAAGATTAACAAAATTAAGATCTAGATCTCTATCAAATCAGAATACACAATTTGTAAGTATTCTAGTTTTCTTTAGAAAATAATTTCAGATTTATAATTTAACATAACTGTCCTCAGCTTTTACATATTATTGAAATAAGAATTGATTGCATAAATTTTTTCTGTACTTTTCAATACAGAAAGATGCCTTTAACTCTGAATTTGCCCTGAGTATGTCAAAATATTGAGGCTTCCAGCTTCCCATGCTTGCTTCAGAGGCTTGTATTCATACTTCACCCACACTGCCAATGTTGGTCTACAGTAAATTTCTTCATGGCAGAGCTATCCCTATTCATTTAAAAACAATTATTTTATATTGGAGTATAGTTGATTTAAAGTGTTGTGTTCATTTCAGGTGTACAGTAAAGTGACTCAGTTATACATATGCATATATCTACTATTTTTCATATTATTTTCCTATATAGGTTATTAGAGTGTATTGAGTAGGGTTCTCTGTGCTATACAGTAGGTCCTTGTTGATTATCTATTTTATATATAGTAGTATATATATGTTAATCTCAACCTCCTAATTTATCCCACCACCCACTTTTCTCCTTTGGTAGCCATAAATATATTTTCTAAGGCTGTGAGTCTGTCTCTGTGTTGTAAATAAGTTCATCTGTATCATTTTTTTAGATTCCACATAAAGTGGTATAATATGATATTTGTCTTCCTATGTCTGAATAATTTCACTTAGTATGATCATCTCTATGTCCATCCATGTTGCTGGAAATGGCATTATTGCATTATTTTTATGGCTGAGTAATATTGTATATATGTATCAAATCTCTTTTATTCTTCTGGCAATGAGCATTTATGTTGCATCCATGTCTTGGGTATTGTACAGTAGTGCTGCTATGAACATTGGGGTGCATGTATCTTTTCGAATTATGGTTTTCTCTGGATATATGCCCAGGAGTGGAAACTCTATTATTAGTTTTTTAAGGAACCTTTATACTGTTCTCCATAGTGGCTGTATCAATTTACATTCCCTGCAACAGTATATGAGTGTTCCCTTTTCTCCAGCATTTATTGTTTGTAGGTTTTTTGATGATGGCCATTCTGACTGGTATGAGGTGATATCTCATGGTAGTTTTGATTTGCGTTTCTCTAACATCGCATCTTTTCGTGTACTTATTGGCCATCTGTATGTCTTCTTTGAAGAAATGTCTGTTTAGATCTTTTGCCCATTTTTTGATTGAGTTGTTTGTTTTATTGATATTGAGCTGCATGAGTTGTTTGTATATTTTAGAGATTAATTCCTTGTCAATCACATCATTTGCAAATATTTTCTCCTATTCTGTGTGTTGTCTTTTTGCATTTTTTATGGTTTCCTTTGCTATGCAGAATATTTTAAGTTTAATTAAGTCCCATTTGTTTATTTTTATTCTTTGTTTATTACTCTAGGAGGTGAATCCAAAAAGATATTGCTGCGATTTATGTCAGAGAGTGTTCTGCCTATCTTTTCCTCTAAGAGTTTTTGATTATCTGGTCTTACATTTAGATATTTAATCCATTTTGAATTTATTGTTTTATATGGCAGTTGAGAATGTTCTAATTTCATTATTTCACATGTAGCTGTCCTGGTTTTCCAGCACCAGTTATTAAAAAACTGTCTTTTCTCTGTTATATATTCTTGCCTCCTTTGTCATAGATTAATTGAGCAAAGGTGCATGGGTTTATTTCTGGGCTTTCTATCATGTTCCAATGATATATAAGTCAAACAATTAGAGAAGAATTAACACCTATCCTTCTGAAACTATTTTTAAAAACTGAAGAGGAAGGAGCACTCCCAAACTCATTCAATGAGGCTATCATCACCCTGATACCAAAGCCAAAGATACTACAAAAAAAGAATATTACAGACAATATCTTTGATGAACATAGACACAAAAATCCTCAATAAAATGACAGCAAACTGAGCCCAACATCACATTAAAAGGATCATAAAGCGTGATCAAGTGGGATTTATACCAGGGATGCAAGGATTCTTCAATATATGCAAATTAATCAATGAGATACACCATATTAACAAATCAAAGTATTAAAAACCATATGATCATCTCAATAGATGCAGAAGAAGCTTTTGACATAATTCAACACCCATTTATAATAAAGAACTCTCCAGGAAATGAGCATAGAGGGAACATACCTCAACATAAAAAAGGTCTATATGATGAACCCACAACTAGCATCCTAGCTGAAAACATTTCCCCTAAGATCAGGAACAAGACAAGGATGTCCACTCTTATCACTTTTATTCAATATAGTTTTGGCAGTCCTAGTCATGGCAATCAGAGAATAAAAAGAAAAGCAACACCTGTTCATAGAGGCACCTTCTATCCCAGGCATGTGTAGGTGTAGGGAGGGGGAACAAGAGCTATAAAACATAATTCTTGTCTATAGGAGTTTAAAGTTTAGGGGCATTGAGGGCCCTCAGTGACTCAACGAGGATGATCCTGATGCAGGTGGTTACAAGGTCACCCTTGAATAAACTCTGCTTTAGGAAAAAAAAAAGAATCCAAGTTGTGAACAAGGAAGTAAAACTCTCACTGTTTGCACATGACATGATACTATACATAGAAAATCCTAAAGACGCTACCAGAAGACTACTAGAGCTCATCAATGAATTTGGTAAATTTGCAGGATACAAAATTTTCAGAAATCTCCTGCATTTCTATACATTACAAATGAAAGATCAGAAAGAGAAATTAAGGAAACAATCCCATTTACCATCACATCAAAAAGCATAAAATACATAGGAATAAACCTACCTAAGGAGACAAAAGACCTATACTCTGAAAACTATCAGATTCTGATGAAAGAAATTGAATATGACACAATCAGATGGAAAGATATACCATGTTATTGGATTGGGAGAATCAATATTGTCAAAATGACTACACTACCCAAGGAAATCTGCAGATTCAATGGCATTTTTTCACAGATCTAGACCAAACAATTATTTAATTCATATGGAAACACAAAAGACCCCAAATAGCCAAAGCAATTTTGAGGAAAAAGAGAAAAAGATGCAGCTGCAGGAATTAGGTTCCCTGACTTCAGACTATGATATAAACCTACAGTAATCAAAACAGTATGGTATTGGCACAAATCCACCTATTCCTTTTTATACCCTTCTCCTTCTTTCCCCTACAACCTCAGTACCTAAGGTAATGCTAGGTTCTAAATAAACACTCTTACTTGGCTTAGCTTATGTTTTACTAATTGCAAGGTAGCACACGTACATCACATAAAATGTACAAAATATCCAAATGGTAAAATAATGATCAACTGCCATATCATTCATTTTGTCTTGGAGTTATTGTTTGTAAATATATTTTCAAAATTAATCTTCCTCTATTATAAATCCAACATCATTTCGAAGAGATGGCCATTTTTAATAATGCAGTACCTTTGTAGTATATTTTATATTTCATATTTTTTATTTTGTATATTATATAAAATATTTTATATATTATATATTTTATAGTACCTTTTTCTTACATACACATAAATGTACATGTATGCATATACACATCTAATCCTTCTTTTATAAAAATAGGATTGCACTATTTTTATATTGCATAAATTGCTTTTTTCACCATAATCAAAATGCTATGAACATTTTCTCAGGTTACTTAATGTAAAGCTACTTCACTTATTTTAACATTTTCATAGTATTTGATACATTTATTTATTTATTTATTTATTTAGTGGTATGTGGGCCTCTCACAGTTGTGGCATCTCCTGTTGTGGAGCACAGGCTCTGGATGTGCAGGCTCAGCGGCCATGGCTCACGAGCCCAGCTGCTCCACGGCATGTGGGATCTTCCCGGACCGGGGCACGAACCCATGTCCCTTGCATCGGCAGGCAGACTCTCAATCACTGTGCCACCAGGGAAGCCCTGATACATATTTTTGAGCTTATGAGTTTATTACCTAATTAGTAAATAAATAACTTTTGGCTAACATCTTATTGCATTTTATTAGAAATGAATAGGAATGTAATTAAATGGATATGACTATTATTTGTTATAGGATAATAGAATTCCAGAATTATTTCTTATTCTGGCTTAGGATATAGAATTTCTTTTTCAGAAACTAGCCAAATTATTACTGGTTTCCAATGATAGGGAAAAACATGGCTTTATACATCCTCCCCAAACTTAATAGATGTAAAATTCCTTTCAGCTAGTTTTAAGTGTCCCACTTCATTTTGTCAAGCCACTAGACTGACTAAAATTTTTCTGATACGTCAGAGGGTCTGCCACCTGCCCTGTGTTTCAGACAGCAGGACTCCAAATCCCACTGCCATTACAATAACAATAACAATAGACACAGTGGTTATGTTTTAATGACACTACTTAATGTATGCTATGAGACAAGAATAATTGTGAGAAACCTCAAGGTCAGCAATATTACTTTGAGAAGCATCCAGCAATAGCTCTGAGCAGCCCTTCAAGTGCATCCAGTATCTATCTGCTCTGCCTGCAGTTAACCAAGATTTCCTTTTCTTTTCCATCATCCTCAGTAGTATATGTGAAGCAAAATAATTTCAATCCAAAAAAGTGATAGCCCTTGATGTTATCATAACAAACTTGGGTTCAAATGAAAGGTTAAAAGAAAACAGACAAGATTATATTCTAACAATTTTCCCATAGATATAGGGTGATAATTTGTACCAATAAGTTTGTTTTCAACAACAACAAAGAAGGATTCTCCAAGTAACCTTGGTAGAAAGTCTAAAATTATGGAAAAGATGATAAAAGTCACTTGGAGCTACTCTGTCCAGAGATTTGAGGGTATTCATTGTCCCCAGTGAATCACATCTAAAATTAGAAATCTAGGAGCAAACAAACAAAAGCTAACTACTTCCTGCAAAGGATAATAGAGTTTGTAATAAATTCCTAGGAAAACAGTTAAGCATGAATATGTTCAGCCAATTTCATGAGGAAACTAAAAATGACAAAGAAATAGAATGAGAAAGAATCAATCCTAAGTTAAGATTAAAAACTTCTTTGTGAGGAGAGAAAAGACTAGATAGTCTGCAAATTTTCTATATAGTTAACCATTTTCAGTTTTTAAAAGTGCCAGGAAACATCTCTGAATGCATTCCATGCATCTGTTAAAATTCTTTCTCATGTATCTACCTAACATTATTATGTGGTAGAGAGAGGAAGAGAGTTATTATGCATTCTTATTCTCTCTCTCTCTCTCTCTCTCTCTCTCTCTCTCTCTCTCTCTCTCTCTCTCTCTCTCCTTCTCCCCTTCTCTTGCTCTGCGTGACTGTTTGTCTGTCTGTATGTCTCTCTCCACAATGCAGGCGTCCTTCCAAAAGTAACTCTGGTTGGTTTAGAGGTGGCTTGCTCAAGGCCATACACCAAGTCAACACATGATAAAAGGATCAAGAGAACAGAGAATGTTTTTCAGCTATTAAATCTAAACTATTGCACACTGTAGCATCACAAATTCTTAGAGATGAAATGTAACTTAGAGACTCATTTCTTCATTTTCTGGATGAAACTGAGGACCAGCAAGTTAAATACAAAAATCCAAATTATCCAACTAGTTAGTGGCGGATCTGTCCTACTTTTTTACATGGTAAGATTTGAGTGGTGCTGCAAGGCCCTCTGAAATATCCTACACCGTATTCCAGAGGTCTTGAAATTCCAAAGTTCAGAATCTTTCATCTGAATTATTAATATTCTTCTGTCCCAATTGTTATCATGGATGAACTAGCCATAAGTTTTATCTAAAGTCAATTCTCTCCTCTTTTGCACAAGATCTCATCTCTGCTCACCTATTCCAGCAATTAATCATCTCTCTCCATTTCTTGTGGTCTATTTTTCCTTCTTTAATGGATCATTCCCATCAGCATGCTTTTATTATTCTCTTATGCTTTTGTTAATCCCTTCCTGAAAATATATATTTTAAAATCCTCTTTTGGCCCTGCTTCCTTTGCCAATTATAGTTCCAATTCTCTGTTCCCCTTGGCTGAAAAACTCCCTGGAAGAGTTCTCTGCATTTGCTCTAGAAGTCCCGCCTTCCTATTCTCTTTTAAACACAATCCAACCAGAGTTTACCCCTAGCTACTCCACCAAAATTCTCTTGTTGAAATTTTAAATGATCATCTCTCATCTAACTTCACCTATCAGCAGTATTTGACAAATCAATAACTCCCTCTTCCTTGATACATTTTCTTCACTTAACTTCCAAGATATCACATTGTCATGATTTACCTTCTAGCTACTCAGTTATTCCTTCCTAGTTGCTTTTGCTAGTTCTTTTTTCTATTCCCAACTGCTTAGTGTTGGAATCCCCTGGGGTTCAGGTCAACCTGGAGATCTCATCCACTCTTATAGTTTAAAATAACATCTCTATGTCAATAATGCCTGTATTTATATCTGTAGGTCAGACAGCTCTCCCAAATTCAAGACTCATTTATCCAACTACCTTCCGAACATTTCCACTTAGGTATCTAACTGATAGTTCATTTCCAAAAGTGAATTTCTAACCTTCTTCACACCTTCATTTTCTCCACCTTCAACCTTCTATCATTCTGTAACAACCAAGTCAATTTTGATGGGCCCTATTACAGGGTATACTTATGCAATAATTGCTTTGAGCAGTAGGAATGAATTGAGAGTCAGGTAGTAGAATAAAAATATTTCATATATATAGAAATAAAAAGTATGTAATAGAAAAAATTGTATGTACATTTTATATATTAAGCTCCATATGCATAAAGTCTAGGACTATTGGAACACAGCATGATTTCTATTCCTCTTAAGTCATATGTATGTGTGTATGTCTGTGTATTTTCTAGCTAATTGTAGAATTTTACTTTTGCTTATCATAATTCAAAACTTTTAAAGTGTGGACATCTTTCCATTTACTATAGAAGACCTTTTAAATTTCTAGTCTGTAGACTTTTTTTAGCTAAATCTGAAGTGAGAAGGAAAGTCCAAGTGTGGAAAATTTTAAACATTGATTTCTGGAGTCTGAATTTTAACAGGTTCTGTCAGGATACACAGATATATTATTAATGATGATAATGATCATTTATTGAGTGCTTACTTTGTAACAGACACTTTACAAAGCACTTAATTTACAAGTGTTTTTAATGGATTACCTTACTTAACTATCATGAAGGTCTATGAATTAAGTACCACTATTTTGACCATTTTATAGATTAGGAAATTGTGGAACAGAGTCATTTAATAACTTGCTCATGTGTAGTTTCAAGCCCCACATGTTAAAATCAAGGGCTCAGCTTCTAGTCAATGTATCATGAATGACTGAAGTAGCATAAACCCTCTAATTTCCTGTCAAGTAATTTTGATTTTTTTTCTATAAAATATTTACAAGAAACAAAGCAGAATATTGCAATCAGTGTTTAGTAATTTAGGCAGTGCTTCATTTATTTACATAATGCCATTTATAAAATGTCACTTGAGTATTGTCTGTCCATGTATTTTGGCAAAATGAATTCATGCTTAGAATCCTTCAAACAAATACTTTGTCATCTCTGAGGATGATTGAAAAGAAATTAAATGTTAATTCAATGAAAATAGAATAATCAAAATACATGGGTCATCTTATATTTTTCTAGTTTGTTGATTCCAAATTTTAATTCCTCATTTTACTGAGATTTCAGCATTATGTATTCTTTTCAGTCTCTCCTTTAGTAAGTTTAATATATGGTAACATTTTGAGAAGTACAATTGTTCTTTTTCAACAACAAAAGTAAATCACACTATTATGAAGCTGTCTCACCTTAATACCTTGCTAAGTTGTTTACCAGTGACACCATATTGAGGATGTTTCAGTTTAAAGAGTATAGGAATAATAAGGACAGAAAAATATAATACAGTAAAGTTGTATGAAATATATAATTCATGAGTTGTGTTGAATATGACATCTTATTTCAAGTAAAACGTGATCCAGTTCTGACCTTTCTATTAAGCCCTTAGCTTATTCTCCAATTGGAATTTCAGTTCACTTTCGCCTTTTTAGACTCTAAGTGGCAAACAGATGAAACTCCGACTGAAATGCTGCGCTAATTGGAAAAGTACAGCTGGGCTCATGACTTCTAAGGTATGGCCTGTACTCTACAGTGGGCTTTAGTCACAAGGGTGTTCTTAAAGCCAAATGAGATATTCAACACAGTCAAAGTATAATACTTTAGATTTCTAAGCATAAACAACAAACTTCAAATGAATTCAGACACATTTTCTATTGAAATGTACCAGTGTAGTGTCCTTAAGTCACTTATGACACATTATTCATATACCGTTTTGGAACAGTATCTGTCACGTACTTACCCACCTTTAAGACCTTAACCTCCTTAATTTCCTTGCCTGCTGTCTTTCATTTCCTATTCGACTCTCTCTTATAGCCATACCTTCAAACTTGACATTTACCTAGGATATATGATTTTTTCAAAAACATTCCGTGCATGTGCAGTCACTGATGTTAATATTAGATCCTGCTAAAATATTTGTTGTTTTCTTCAATTAAGACTATGAATCAGGAATGGCAGGGCACATCTGAAAATAAGTGTAGTCTCCTCCTAGTACAATCTTAGAAGCAAAAGTGTTTTCAGAATTGATCCAGAATAAATAGCTACCCATCCAATGTGCTAATCCCCTCTGCAACATGCTATGCAGCAGGTCACCCAAACTCAGCTAAATCATTTCCAGGGATGAGGAAGCTTACATGCTATGAGAAGCAGAATATTCCATTGCTAGGCTTTAGAAATTTGTTTTTACTCAACTTAAATCTGGCTCCCTGTAATTTACATCTATTTTTCTATGCTCCATTTTTTTAAAACAATACAGACTAAGTCTAAATCTAACATATGATAGTATAATTTGAATTCTAGGAAATAGTTATCAAGCACTCTTCTCAAAATTTCTCTTCTTCTGGCTAAACTTCCTCTAGTCTTTTAAGTTCCTCAGACAACATTCCTTTTTATCAGTAAGTTTCTCATCTTTCTCTGAGCACAAGTTTTTCCTAAAATATGGTACCCAAATGATGACTTCCAGTATCCACCACACAATCTATCATGTAAGCATAAATTACATGTTTGCATTAAGGTCTTCATTTTTAAAGTTCATCTTGATAAAGTCAAATACAGAGTTTGGGGGTACATTACCAGAATTTAGCCTTCATATTGTAATTCTTTTGGTATATAGTAATCCAATCAACCTTATCCAGCCCATGTACATAAATCTTTTCCACTAGGTTATAACAAGAAATTTTGTCCAATGTATTCCTAGAATCAAGAATAAATATAAGTCTAGCAAGCATTCCATAAAAGGAAATGAAATAGGGTGTGACATCAGCAAGATGGTAAAGAGGAAGCCCTGGACTCTGCTTTCTCCCATGAACACATCTATTCAGCAACAATTCATGGACAAATTACCTTTGTGAGCAATCCAGAAACTAATAGAAAGTCTCCTGCACCCCTGGTAAACATGAAACCAGGTTCACTGAAGCCAGTAGGGAGATTCAGGACACTCTCTCAACAGGATCCCTACTCCTAGCATAGTGACATATGATCAGGAAGAGATCACCTAGCAACCAGCTTCTCCCAGGGTAGAGAAAGTGTTGGTTAACACATGCAGTGCCCCAACTTTTCCAGTAAGTCTCCTCAGAGGACTGGATTCTATCTTGTCGCTCTTGGAGCTCTGACAGATACAGCCACTATAGAAGACTTAGCTCTTCACTACTGCTCAGTACAGAATAAGTGGATGAACAAATTCCCAGCTTTCAACTTCTCTCTGGGAAGGGAAAATGTTGATCCATGCATACAGTGTCCCAATTTTTCTAAGGCTGTCCAAAGAACTGGCATCTGTCTTAGCATTTTTGGAGCTCTGACAGGCCCAGCACAGTCTGTCAGCCTTGGGGAGAATTGAAACAGTGGCTTGGGATGCTAAAAGACATGGCTATTCTCCCTGGCTCAGTATAGAGTAAGCAGACAAAAAATGAGAGCTGTCTGCTTCTCCCTGAAGGGGGAAAATGTTGGTTTGGTCATCCAAAGCTACAACTTTTCTGAGGGCTGCCCAAAGGACTGGCTTCTGACTTGCCTTCCTCAGAGTGATGAAGGGATCTGACATAACCTAGCCCCTGTGGGAAAGTGAGAGCAGAGATGAATATTTGGGATGGCAGTTGACATCAACCCACCACCACTGCCACCTAGTTCAGCACAGATTGAGCAGACAAAAACCCAGCTCCCAGATTCTCCCAGCAGAAGGAAAGAGTTAGATGAGTTATCCAATGACCAAATTTTTCTGGGGAACTGGTTTTAGTCTCTCTTGACACAGTGCACTGATGGGACATAGCATACCCTAGATCCAAGAAGGCTGCACAGAAAAACAAACGTGTGTTAAACTAGCAGAAAGTTTTCAAAGCCTTCCAGAATCCCTAGCTGAGCTGATTGGTAAGAATCTTCTCCTGTATGAGTCCGGGAGGTGGCTTCTTTGCCTAATGCACAGACTCTAACACAGAGATTCAAGGAAAGTGAAAAATTAGGCAAAGATCTTCCAAACAAAGGAATAAGATGAATTGCCAGAAACAGACTCTATTGAAATAGAATTATATGGGTTTACCTGACAGAGAATTCAAAATAACAGTCATAGTGAAGCTCACTGAGGTCAGGAAACAATGCATGAACAAAGTAAATATTTCAACAAAGGGATAGAAAATATTTTAAAATGTACCAATCAGAAATCATGCCCCTGAAGAACATAATTGAATGAAAAAAATCACTAAAGGAATTCAACAGCAGACTAGATCAAGCAGAAGAAAATATCTAGGAAGTTGAAGACAGTTTATTGCAGTAGATGATAAAAAAAGAGTTAAGAAAATTTACGGAACTTAAGGGAGAGCATCAAGTATTGTGGAAGGTACACAGATTGAGGAGAGAGAGAGAGATGAGAGACCCAGAAAGCTTATTCAAAGAAATAATGAGTGAAAATTTCCCAAATCTGGGGAATGAAATGGATGTCCAGTTCCAAAAAACCTAACGAAACCAAACAAGATGAATCAAAATAAATTCACACTGAGACACGATGCAATGAAATTGTCAAAAGTCAAAGACAGAGAATTTTGAAAACAGTAAGAGAAAAGTGACTTTTCATGTATAAGGGAAACTGCATAAGACTGGCATTGGGTTTTTCAGCAGAAACCATGCAGAACAGAAGGGAGTGGGATGATGTATTAAAAGTGCTGAAAAATGCTAGCCAAAATACTACACTCAGAAAAACTCTCCTTCAAAAATAAAAGAAAGATAAAGACCTTCCTAGAAAAACAAAAGCTGAAGTAATTTATCACAACACCTTCCTTATAAGAAATGCTAAAGAAAGTTCTTCAAATTGAAACAAAAGGAAGCAAAACAGAACCTTAATAACATAAGAAATGATGAAACTCATTGGTAAAGGTTAAATATATAGACAAATGCAGCATGTAATGGTGGTGAGCAAATCACCTTTAATTCTAGTATAAAAGTTAAAAATAAGGTTAAAAGACAAACAATGACTATAACTAAAAATATATTAAAGGACACACAAAATAGATTTTTGACAATAAAACCATACATAATGTGTTATAAGTATAAGGTATTTTATGTAAGTCTCAAGGTATCCACAGAACAAAATACATAGAGAAGTTACATAAAAGAAAAATAGCAAGAAATTAAACATATTGATAGAAAAATAAAAGCACAACAAAACACAGAGGAAGAGAGCAAGACAGGAAAAGACAAAGAACCACAAGACTAACAGAAAACAATTAAAATGGCAGTATTAAATATTTCAATCAATAATTACTTTAAATATAAATAGATTAAATTCTCCAATGAAAAGTCCAAGAGAGGCTAAAAGGATATAAAATCAAGACCCAATTACATGCTGTCCACAAGAAACTCACATTACATTTAAAGATACATAGGCTGAAAGTGAAGGGATAGAAAAGATATTCCAAGCAAATGGCAAACAAAAGAGAGAAGTGACTATGTTTACATCAGACCAAATAGACTTTAAGTCAAAAGGTGTCACAAAAGATAAAGCACATTATATAATGATAAAAGGGCCAATCCACTAAGAAGATATCAAAATTATAAACATATATTCACACAACATCAGAACACTTAACTATATCGAGCACACATTGACACAACTGAAGGTAGAAGTAAGCAACAGTATAATAATTGAAACACAGAATAACAAAACTTATAGAATACAGCAAAAATAGTGTTAGGAGGAAGTTTATAAAGATAAACATCTATACTAAAAAGGAAGAAAGATCTCAAATACACATTGTAGCATTACACCCAAAGGAGATAGAAAAAAGAACAAATTAAGGCTAAATTCAGCATAGAAAAGAAATAACAAAGCCTAGAGCAGAAATAAATGAAATAATGAAAAGAAAAATAATAGAAAAAAGTCAATGACACTAAAGAGTTCTTTTTTTGAAAAGGTAAACAAAATTGAAAAACCATTAGATAGACTAAGTAAAAAAGAGAGATTAGAATGAATAAAATCAGATATTAAAAACAGACATTACAACTGATGCCACATAAATAAAAGGATCATAAGAGACTACTATGAACAGTTATATGCAAACTGGATAATTGAAAAGAAATAGATAAAGTCATAGAACGATACAACCTACCAAGACTGAATCCTAAAGAAATAGAGTCTGAACAGACCTATAACTAGTAGGGAAATCAAATCAGTAATCGAATATCTCCCAACAAAGAAAAGCCCAGGCTCAATGATTTCACTCGTGAATTCTCCAAAACATTTGAAAAGGAAATAATGCCAATTCTTTTCAAACTCTTCCAAAATCTAGAGGAGGGAATACTTCCAAACTCATTTTATGAAGCCAAAATTACCATGATAAAAACACTACAGAACCAGACAAAACACTACAAGGAAAGAGAACTACAGTCCCATAACCTTGATGAATATAGATGAAAAATTCTCAACAAAACTAAATTCAACAGCACATTAAAACTATCATACACCACAATAAAGTGAGATTTATTCTTGAGAAGCAAGGATATTTAAAAATATGAAAATCAATTATTGTGATGCACCACATTAGCAGAATAAAGGGAAAAAGTCAAATGATTGTCTCAAAACGTGCAGGAAGACATTTAATAACATTCAACACCCTTTCATGATAAAAACCCAAAAATTAGAATAGAAGGAATATATGTCAACATAATAAAGGTCATATATTAAAAGTCCACAAATTACTACTCAGCTATAATAAAGAACAAAAGAATGCCATTTGCAGCAACATGAATGCAACTAGAGATTACCATGCTAAGTGAAGTAAGTCAGAAAGAGAAAGACAAATACCATATGATATCACTTATATGTGGAATCTAAAATATGGCACAAATGAACCTATATACAAAACAGAAACAGACACATGGAGAACAGACTTGTAAACAGACTTGACAAGGGGCAGGGGGGAGAGAGAGAGGTGGACTGGGAGTTTGGGGGTGGTAGATGTAAACTATTACATTTAGAATGAATAGAAAACAAGGTCTTGATGTATAGTTCAGGGAACTATTCAATATCCTGTGATAAACCATAATGGAAAAGAATATAAAAAATAATGTATAAAAATAAAATTTATTAAATATCCTAAAAATATAAAAGTCCACAGTTAATCATATTCAATGGTGAAAAACTGAAAATTTAGCCTACAGGTTCAGGAAAAAGGCAAAGATGCTCACTCTTGCTACATCTATCCAATATAATTCTGGAACAGTTAGCCAGAGCAATTAGGAAAGAAAAGAAAATAAAAGGCATCCACATCAGAAAGCAAAAAGTAAAATTCTCCCTGTTTGTAGATGACATGACCTCATATAAAGAAAACCCTAAAGATGCCAGTTTAAAAAATATATATTAGAACAACTAAATTCAGCAAAGGTTCAGGATGCAAAATCAACACACAAAAATCAGTTGCATTTTTATACACCAACAACAAATTATCAGAAAAAGATATTAAGAAAATGCCACTTACAATAACATCAAAGAGAATCAAAGAATTAAAATACTTAGGAATGAACTTAACTAAGGTGGTGAAGATTTGTATACTGAAAAGTAGAACACATTGATGAAAGAAATTAAAGAAGACACAAAAAACTGAAAGGCATCCTGTGTTCATAGACTGAAAGACTTAATATTGTTAGTGTCCATACTACTCAAAGTAATCTACAGATTAAATGTAATCCCTATCAAGATCACAATGACATTTTTTACATAAATAGAAAAAATAATTCTAAATTCATATGAAACCATAAACAACCATGAATAGCCAAATCAATCTTGAGGAAAAACATACTGGAGGCATTTCACTTACTGATTTCAAAACATATTATAAAGCTACAGTATAACCAAATCACTTTGCTGTACACCAGAAGCTAATACAACATTGTAAATCAACTATACTTTAAAAAAAAAAGCTTACAATTAAAAAAAAAAACACTATGGTACTGGCATAAACACAGACATATAAACCAATGGACCAGAAGACCAGAAATAGATCTGCTCATCTATGGGCAAATGATCTTTGACAAAGGTGCCAAGAAGACATGATGGGGAAAGGACAGTCTCTTCAAAAAATGGTGTTGGGAAGGGTGGATATTCACATGCAAAAGAATGAAATTGGGACTTCATCTTATACCATTCACAAAAATTAACTCAAGTTGTTAAGACAGTATTATAAATCCTAAGATTTCTCATCTCAAGGAAAAAATATTTTTCCTATTTATTTAATGTTGCATCTATATGAAATGACAGATGCTCATTAAACATACTGTGGTAATCATTCTCTGATGTATAAAATTCAAATTATTATGTTGTATACCTTAAATTTTATAATACAGTATGTCAATTATATCTCAATGAAACTGGAAGGAATAAAATGGACTCACATTGGATTAAAGACTTAAACATAAGAACTGAAACTTTAAAACTCCTAAAATAAAACATATGGGTATTGAGTCTGCTCAATACTCTGTAATAACCTAAATGAGAAAAGAATTTGAAAAAGAATAGATACATGTATATGTATAACTGAATCACTTTGCTGTACACCTGAAACTAACACAACATTGCTAATCAACCATAGTCCACTATAAAATAAAAATTTGTTAAAAATAAAAATAATAAAATGTGAATTATATTGCAAAATAAAAAACATGAGAAAGTTTTCACAGTCTTGGCGATGACTTCATGGGTATGTCACCAAAACCACAGGCAAAAAGAGACAAATGGAACTACATCAAACTGTAAAAAGATTCTCCACAGCAAAGGAAATAATCAACACAGTAAAAGGTAACCTATGGAATGAGAAAATATTTACAAACCATATATATGATAAGAGATTAATCTGAAAAATATATAAAGAACTCCTACAACTCAACAGCAAAGCAACTAATAGCCTGATTTTTAAAAATGGACTAAGAACTTGAATAGACATCTCTCCAAAAATATATACAAATGGCCAGTGGACATATGAAATAATGTTCAACATCAGTAATCATCAGGGAGTTGTAAATCAAAACAACAATGAGTTTTCATCTCACACCTCTCAGGATGGCTGTTTATCAAAAATAAAGAAATAAAAATAAAACAGAAGACTAAAAGTAAGAATGTGGAGAAATTGACCCTTATATACTATTTTGGGGAATATAGGATGTTTTAGCTACTATGGAAAACCATCTGGAAGTTTCTCAGAAAATTACAAATAGAACTACCATATGATCCAGAAACCCCACTTTTGAGCATTTACCCAAAAGAGCTGAAATCAGGATTTTGAAGAGAAATTAGGACTCTCATGTTCATTGCAGCACTATTTGCAATAGCCAAGATGTGGAAACCACATATCTGTACCTCAATAGACTAATGGATAAAGAAAATGTGGCATATACATACAATGGAATATTATTCAGCCTTAATAAAGAATTAATTTTTTTAATAAACAAGGAAATTCTTCAATATTCAACAGCACGGATAAAGCTTGAGGTCATTACCCTAAGTTAAATAAATCAATTATAGAAAGACGAATACTGCATTATTCCATTTATATGAGATGTCTAATATGGTCAACTTCATAAAATCAAAGGGTTCTGATGGTTTCCAGGGGTTGTGTGTGTGTGGGGGGGGTGGGGGAATGGAGAGTTGCTAATCAATGGGAATAAAATTTCAGTTAAACAAAATGAATAAGTTATAGACATCTGCTGTCCAACACTTTACCTATAGTTAACAATATTGTATTGTGCACTTTAAAATTTAAAATATATCACATGTTAACTATTACTACTACAGTAAAATAAAATATAAAAAGGAAATTGCCTAAGTTTGGCATGTCATTTTCTAAGTCAGTTTGCAGTGGTTTTATTAATCACTGCTCTCTGTTTAATAAAGTAATTCTAAAATTTGACAGTGAATAATCTGTATGACATACCATGTCTGGTTTTCCATCACCACACTGCTGATATCTCTGTGTATGACATGGATTCTCAAAGACATCACCCTTTTACTGGAAGAAATCACATGGTACAGATATACTTTAGCTGATTTTGGAAATTTAAACTATTTTAAGTGCATTAAAAGTAGTCAAGATGTACACAACTATATTTTGCTAAGTAGTCTTCAGATAGTAGCTTAAATGTTCACATTTCATAGAAAAATGGTAAGCAGCATAGTGAAAACAGTAGAGTCTATTTACCAATGTATAGAAGTGAGCATCATCAGGAGTAATTATGGCTAAATACTAAGCTAACATCTGAATGCATTGTCCAATTTAGTGTCCAAGTAGAAACCACCAGATGGAAACAAGAATCATCTACAGTAGCTGTGCCATGCAAAATGTCATGGGAAGCTCTCCATTCTCCATGCTTTCACCTTAAAGCAAGGAAAGTACTCCTGAGGGATTCCTACAGAGGGAATTCTACAAGATCCTACTGAGGCAAAAATGACCAGTAAGCATGTTTATTTATTTGTTTATTGCCTCATTTGAATACCATATTTTGTGAACACATAAAATTTTGACATAAACATTTTCAAAATCAAATGAAAACCCAACCAAATACCTTTTTGCTACCTAACAGATGTAAGATTGAAAATGTAGACAGTTATAAATAGTCCTTAATATTGAAATTAATCATCACTTTTAGATGAATCTGTATTCTTTATAGACATTTTGATGTTAAAGAAATAAAATTAAGTCTAAAACAGGTAAATTTAGTGGCATTCATGTTGTAATTCACTAACTATGAGAATCTTTTTCATTTCCACATTTAGCTTTCACCTCTTGCAAATAACTCAGATATTATTTTTCAAATGGTCACAACTGCACCTAAATGCTGCTGGTGAAAGAAAATTTTCCAAAAACCTCTGTGAAGATGATAGTTAATGTCCTGCCCTCAATCATTCACTTAGATTTTATGAAAGGGTGAGGTCATATCTCAATTTACAAGCAAGTGTTTCATGTATGCAATAAATAAGGCATGGGCTAATCAAACAGAGGAGTGCAATTAAGGAACTAATTTAAGAGCTAAAGCCGTATTGTCAATGAGATTATTATAAAAACTGATGTAAGTATATTCAAAAGATCAGGAACCAGTTCAAACCAAAGTTATATAAATTGTAGAAGCTTCCTAATAAAATATTTATGGCTCTCTGCAGTGTTTGAAAAATTAAATTATTAAAAGCAAATATTGTAGCAAATAGGTTCTCATCAATCTCAATAAAAGTTACATTTCACTATCACTGTCACATTATTACTGTTTTGCTTTCAGTCTTTTAAGATTGAAGAGAATTGTAACAAATTCTGGTAACAAATCAAAGCTTTTCAATGTAATTTACTTTGTGAGTAATTTCTAATTGATTCAGACTGATGGAACTGCACAGCTTGATGTACTGCTTAAGCAGGTGATACTTTGGACCAAGTAAATTTATAAGCTCCTCTTCTTGGGAGAAAAATGGCTGCTATATTTCATGTTGCCATTTTTTAGTTGTAACAATGTAGTTGTATACCTGTATTGATTGTTACAAAAGAATACCAAACAATGTGTACACTTGTAACTGTCTCACCCACCTATCAATTTCAGATTCTGCATGCCCAACCTTCTACTTGCTCAAAGTGAAGGATTTAAACAAAGTGAAGAATTAACCCAACAGGGCCAATCTCATATATAAAAAGCAAAGTTGCCTAGCAACATCATTCATCCACCTGCAGTTCAGAGTTCATATCTTCTTAACATCAATAGAATTAGAACAATACAGTGGTTTGGTTTTGTGTCTTGGTTAGATCATTTCTGTTACTGTTGAGACCTCCTCTGTGCATTGCTCAAAAATCCTGAACATTATTTTCTAAAACATTATTCTAGACATGGTTCCTGTGTTTTGAAAATGGCGGGGGTGGGGAGAGATTGTGCTTGTGTGTCTTAACTGCTCAAAATGTTAGAAGCACTTCACCTCAATTCAGTGACAGATTGCCTTATTTTACAGCAGGTGTAACACTGGAATTTGAAAAGAGCCATGTGTGACATACCTTTGGGTTTTAACTAAAGATCCCCATCCAGTGCGTATGTTTCTTGGCTGATAGCAAATGTGTGTGTGTGTGTGTGTGTTTGTGTGTGTGTGTGTGTGAGGGAAAAGGATAAAAACAACAATTTTTAATATGTTCTTATGTCATCCATTCCAGGATGGAATATCCCCAGAGGCCTGAGTCTGAAGGGCTTTCTTCACATCTCACAACACAATGGAAACCTCTCTACAGAGATCTTTGTCCCCTTCAGCTACGCATTGTACCATCTGACTGAGGAGCCACCTGTTATTTCTGCTGTTCCCTGATATGTTATAACAAGAGGTGCCCCTAGGCCTAGATAAAGATTTGAGATGCAGTGAGTTAAGACACTCTTTAGAGGCCTCCAGTATATCAAAGGTTGTAACAATACTAGCAAGGCATTGATGAATAACTGTGGAACCATAATAGGATTTCAAGACCTTCTCATGACCCAGTTCCTTGTAATTCCAAACAGTGTCTTGTCATTAAATGTGAAACTCTTGATGTTTGAGTGTTGGGGTCTAATAGACAATAGGATAGATGATGAAGACAATTCTTTATAAAATTTAGAAAAGTAAACTGTATTCTCTGCTTAAAATAAACATTTTAGGCATTCTTTATTATAAGTAAACCAAATTCCCTCTCCATTCCTCCCATCCTCGCCCATTGCCATACTCCTTTTCTAATAGGACCACTATTTTGAAATTTAAAACTCTGAATTCATTTTTGAATCTTTCTTTTTCTTAATCCCTCTATCAAACTTAATCCCTCTATCAAAAAAATCATATCATTTCTTCTTCCAGAAATGTCTCAGATTAACTTCTTCTCCATTCCCACAGTGCTAGTCCAGAATGTCCCAAAACCCATATCTGATTTATTGCCAGTGACATCTAATGTTTTTCCCAGGAATCAAGGTTCTTTTATCTGCAGTCCATTTTATTTAGCGCCATCAGGATGCATTTCCTAATTCACTTGCAAGCATGAATATGCTCCACATTGACTTCTGCATGAAGACTAGACAGCTTTGCCTTATTATCCTTCATACTCATCATGCTTAATCCTGTGCTTTTTTTGTGATGCTACCCTCAACTGAAATGCCATAAATCTTAACGTTCACTTTCTTATGGTTGACAATTCCTCAAGGTCTGAGTTAAGCCTCACTTTCACAAAATCTTATATTTCAATCCACATTAACTTTCCTACACATAAACCTAGCACGGTAGTGAGTACTAAATGCTTTTTTGTAGAAGAATTTAATTATATGATTTCAACATATTTAAATTTTCTGTTATATTATTTATTATATGTGGAATATATTGCTTTATATTAATAAAGATTCAGAATTAAAATGTGTTTAGATTTAGTTTAAAAAGAAAAGGAACAAGTTACAGAGAAAAGCTACACATAGGAACATATATTTATGAAAACACATAGGAAAAGAACAGGAAGGATGCTGGCTTCAAATTATAAACAGTGGTACTTCCAAGGAAAGAAGCAAGATTGACAAAAAAGTTAGTAAAGGAGATCTGTCAAGTTTTATGTTAAATATAACTATGCTGCTAGAGAATTTCCAAGAAATATACTCAGATTTTAATTGTGAGATTTAAAAAATATTTAGGTGAAGAGAGGACTTGAGGACACAGGGAGGGGGAAGGGTAAGCTGGAATGAAGTGAGAGAGTAGCACCGACATACATACACTACCAAATGTAAAATAGATAGCTAGTGGGAAACAGCTGCATAGCACAGGGAGATCACCTCGGTGCTTTGTGACCACCTAGAGGGGTAGGATAGGGAGGGTGAGTGGGAGACCCAAGAGGGAGGGGATATGGGGATATATGTATACATATAGCTGATTCACTTTGTTATACAGCAGAAACTAACAAAACATTGTAAAGCAATTATACTCCAATAAAAATGTTAAAAAATATTTAGGTGAAGGGAAAAATAAAGGTCTCAGAGGTCATCCTAAAGCCTCAAGAAATGTACTTTACCATTCCTCTTATATATATGTACAGAAGAGGCATTCCCCTTTTATTCATAGCCTGTTGCATCCTGAGACAGCATTCTAAAATAGCCTTGTATCTTTGCTGTTTCTGTATCCACTTCCCTTCAGCTCAGACCAACTTGTTCCCTACTCAAAATCAGTAGACTTAATAACTTCCTGGGAAACATAGTTCAAACACCTAAAAGAGCTTCATTTTTCTTGCTGCAGGAAACTCAGGCAGGGGATTGATAAAAGCTGAGTAACTTTCAATCCAGTGAATTCCATTAAGATATGAATTTCTCCCTTAAACCTAAAATTATTGTTGTTTCCTCCCTCAAACAACAAAAAATGAAAATTCTTTCCTATTTTTCCTACACATTTATATAGTTATTTTTTGAATATCATTTTAGAGCTATTGGCTTTCCGCTAAATATATGATTTTAAAATATTTTTTTCTTTGATTTTGGTCTTGGGGAGAAAGCCTCTTCTGTTGTTTACTCTCTTTTCTTTTTCGCAGATTTATTTAATTATAATTGACATGTAGCATTGTCTAAGTTTAAGTTGTACAAAGTGATGGTTTAATGCACATATATATTGTGAAATATTTACCACAGTAAGGTTAGTTAACACATCCTTACACCTCACACAATTAATATTTTTTGTTCTTATTGTGAGAACATTTAAAATCTACTCCTTTAGCAACTTTCAACTATTCAACACAGTATTGTCAACTATAGTCACCATGCTGTATGTTAGATCCCTGGAACTTGTTCCTCTTACAACTGGAAGTTTGTATACTTTGACCAATATGACCTCATTTCCTCTACCCCAAAGACCCTGGCAACCACTACTCTACTATCTGCTTCTATGAGTTTGGCTTTTTTAGATTCCACATGTAAGTTATATCACAACGTATGTGCCTTTCTCTGTCAGACTTATTTCACCTAGTGTAATGCTCTCGAGGTCTATCCATGTTGTTGTTGCAAAAGGCAGGATTTCCTTCTTTTTATGACTGAATAATATTCTATTATATATCTATATCTTTATATCTGAATCACATTTTCTTTATTCATTTATCCATCAAAGGACACTTAGTTCACTTCTGTGACTTACTATTGTGATAATGCTCCCGAGAATGTGTGTATGTGTGAGTGCAGATATATACTCGAGATAGTGATTTCATTTCATTTGGATATACATCCAGAAGTGGGATTGCTGAATCATATAGTAGCTCTATTTTTTAGTCTTTTGAGGAACCTCCATATTGTTTTTGATAGTGGCTGCACAAACTTACAGTCTCACCAGCAGTGCTTGGAGTATCCGTTTTCCTCAAAATCAGCAGCATTTCTTATGTCTTTTTAATAATAACTATTGTAACAGGTGTGAGGTGTTACTCATAGTGGTTTTGATTTGCATTTCCCTAATTATTTGTAATGCTGAGCATCTTTTCATGTACTTGTTGGCCATTTGAATTTTTTTGAAAAGTATCTTTTTAGTTCCTCTACCTATTTTTAACTGGATAGTTTTGGGGGTTTCTTTGTTTTGCTATTGAGCTTATGAATTTCTTATATATTTTGAATATTAGCCTGTTATCAGATGCTTGTTTTGCAAATACTCTCTCCTATTCCATAGGTTGCCTCTTCCTTTTGATGTTTCAACTACCTGATTTTTGTTTCAAAAACTCCTATGTATCCTGGCTCCTCCCTTACCTATTTGTAGCACTCCCTCAGAGCTATATGAGAGGCTGTCTTCTGTGCTTAAGTCCTCAGAAAGTCTGCTGAATAAAACATAATTCTTGGGACATCCCTGATGGCGCAGTTGTTAAGAATCCACCTGCCAATGCAGGGGACACGTGTTTGATCCCTGGTCCAGGAAGACCCCACATGCCGCGGAGCAACTAAGCCCTTGCGCCACAACTACTGAGCCTGTGCTCAGAGCCTACACTATTGAGCTTATGAATTTCTTATATATTTTGAATATTAGCCTGTTATCAGATGCTTGTTTTGCAAATACTCTCTCCTATTCCATAGGTTGCCTCTTCCTTTTGATGTTTCAACTACCTGATTTTTGTTTCAAAAACTCCTATGTATCCTGGCTCCTCCCTTACCTATTTGTAGCACTCCCTCAGAGCTATATGAGAGGCTGTCTTCTGTGCTTAAGTCCTCAGAAAGTCTGCTGAATAAAACATAATTCTTGGGACATCCCTGATGGCGCAGTTGTTAAGAATCCACCTGCCAATGCAGGGGACACGTGTTTGATCCCTGGTCCAGGAAGATCCCACATGCCGCGGAGCAACTAAGCCCTTGCGCCACAACTACTGAGCCTGTGCTCTAGAGCCTACATGCCACAACTACTGAGCCTGTGTACCACAACTACTGAAGCCCGTGTGCCTAGATCCTGTGCTCTGCAACAAGAGAGGTCATCACTCACCACAACTAGAGAAAGCCCGCGCACAGCAAGGAGGACCCAACACAGCTAACAAACAAACAAACAAACAAACAAAAAAACACCCAAAAACCATAATTCTCAACTTTTAGGTTGTGCATTGTTTTTCAGTTGACACATTCTAGTTGCTGCAGTGAAGATTTTCTAAAGCAGGCAAAGGGTGAAATTGGGGGAAGGAAATGAGAAATTGTTGCAATAGTCCCAGTAAGAGAAGATGATGGTTTGAGCCATGTAGTAAGAGTGGAGGTTGTGAGATGTAATCAGTTTCAAGAAGTCAAGATGACTTGGACTGAAGATGACTCTAAGGTTTTTGTCCTGAGAAACAGGAAGAAATGAATTTGTCATTAATTGAGATAGGGAAGAATGAAAAGAAAACATGTTTGAGAGGAATGAAAAATAAGAAGTTTGATTTTAGGCATGCTAATTTTGAGCTGTCTATTTGTATCCTCAAAAGGAGATGTTGAATAGACAATTGGATATATGAGTCTGGTATTTTAGGGAGGAATCAGGACAGGGTATATATATTTGGGAGTCTTGTATATGGAAGGTATTTAAAGCCATGAGAATGGATGTTAAATATGGCTTAACACAATAGAGAAGAGTACAATTGCTATAGTGAAAAAAGGACTTGGTGATACGGAAATGTAAACAAGGGGTGTCCACCTTGTAATGACAGCCAGTTTTGAGAGAAAGTTTGAGGAAGTCAGGAGAAAAGTTGTCGTATATGCTGAGAACAGAAAAATAACAGTAGGAATCAGCTAAAAGAAAAATTGAGGAAAGCATTTTAAGATTGTGCAATGGCCTGGAGGTAGCATGATCATGGTGCAGTGGGAAGAAGTGAAAAAATAATTCAGACTGGCAGCTAGATAGACTATAAGACATCGGGGTCCTTGGAGGAAGTAAAGAAGTGTGGTGCAAAAGAGGCTAGAGAGAAAAGACGGGACAGATTATCAAAAATGTTGAAAGCCATAATAAAGAGACTGAATTTTAGAAAAGAATTAATAACGGTGTTTGGAGATAACATCTATGTAGGTACAACCTCTTGACAATGATGCTGAATGATGCCCCCCTAACAAAAACTTAATGCAACACTATAGATGCATATATATATTCCTTAGACCATAGGACTGAGTTCACTTTCCCTTACAATTTATTTCTCCCTTACAGTTTATTTCTGCCAATCTCAAGAAATAAATTTTCTTACTTCCCTTTCCACTGCCAACACCTGCTGCTTCAAAGATTCTTTCCTTCTTGACCTTTTTAACCTAAATTGTATGAAGTGGGAAGAACACAAATGGGGAAGCTCTTTGTCATACGCCCTTATCTTCATCAGTTTCATCATCACTAGTGTGATTAAGTACTTCCCTAGGTTGGTACTTAAGCAACATAGGAGTTAAGAAGGAGGGTAGGATGAAGAAGAAGCTCCAGGGATTTCCTATCTATGTGGAGTTAGATACATTGTATCATCTCAAAATAAATGAAATTTTAAGAAAATCAGATTATAGTGTGAAGCTATCTCCTGCCAAGTTTGCAATGAAATAATTTTAAGGACTTGAGAAAAAAATGAATTCTTATATTTAATTGTTATTCATATTTATTATAAAAAGAAATGGATGTAAAACTTGAGTGTAGCATTGTGGCCCTCAGGATCATAGAACTTTAGAGATAAAAGGGATATAGAGATGCTTTCATACAATCTTCTCATCTTCTCATTTCCCAGATGAGTAAACTGAGACCCAGAAATGTTGATGTAAAATCTGCTGGCAGTCCTTCATAGGATGAGCTCTCTGGCTTTGAATTATTTCTCCCTTATAGGATTGTTTTAGAGGAGTCAGGGATCAAATGGTCCCAGTGGAGAGTGAGTACTGATGAATGAATCAGAATCTGTATTGCTTGCAGTGGCTTGGATGTTAACTGATTAAAATTTAAAAAAAGAAAGAAAAAACTCCTTTATGTAGGTGGTTAGACAGCACCATTGAAATTTAAGGAA
The DNA here is from genome assembly GCF_000442215.2 of Lipotes vexillifer. Taxonomy (NCBI): domain Eukaryota; kingdom Metazoa; phylum Chordata; class Mammalia; order Artiodactyla; family Lipotidae; genus Lipotes; species Lipotes vexillifer. The sequence goes on along the minus strand of NW_006778103.1, from coordinate 112,386 downwards.
AATATGTTTAGTGGTTTGAGATTTCACTGTTGTATTATCTCTATACTGTTCTTGTTATGTCTTCATTTTGAGTCTGTTGGCACTAGACTTCAGAACTATTGCTGATATGCTGCCTACTCCATCACAACAAGTTACAGTAAAATCTCTTAGGGTGAAAGACTTTGTCTTTAATAATATAAATTCTCATTAGTGAGCTTTTAGTGCTCCATGCACAGATATTTTGAATTTACAAAGTGACACTAGTTGGTCCTATTAGCAAATTCTGTTATGTGAGTAACTCAATATTCTCACTTTGCTTTTTCTGACATGTAGGTGAGGAGATTAAGAAAGTTTAAAACAGGAGATTCTGGAAAACTTTCAGCACTACAAGTAACGGGGGATAGAAGGATAGGCTTAGAGGTTTTTGGAAATAATATTATGTTAGCACTGGAGTTGCTCTCTACTCAAATATTCAATTACAAATTTTATATATAGAAAATGGATACATATAGCATGTACTTGTACATATGTGAATATGCATTTGATGTTTTGTTTGAAGACAAATAGTGTCATTTATTACTGAGTGATATATAAGACTAGAGGGGTCTATAAAATCATTTGCCTTTTCTGTCCCATCTCCCTACAGTGAAAGACACACATAAAAGTCCTGTAAAAGGATTAGATTACAGTTAACAGCCTGATAACATTTGGTAGAATCCAGCTGCACAACTGCAGGTGTACATAGACCAGGAAAGAGTCATCTAGAAAAGGGAATAAATGATGATGAAAAGTAATAATTTATGATGATGTAACATACATATATTTCAAGATTAACAGACCCTTTGTTCCCTTTCTGAAGGCATTATAGAGGAAAATAACAGTGGTTTGTATGCTCCTACTCTTATATACACATCATTACATGAAAATAATTTGGAGATTAAAAACAGTACCTATCTCCTGAAAGCATGTTGAAAGCATAAGCATGTTTCTTATAGTGGGGTTAATATTTCCTATTTGTACATGGAGAAAGGAGCTCAATAAAATATTGCATGAATACTAAATGGTTACATGCCTCAGCAATATATAAACATAATGATTTATAGTCAACATGAGTTCATCCTAAAGAGTTCCTGGTAAAGGGAAACAACAGAATCTATTTCACGAAATCCAGAGTTTAACATATATCCCTTTGACTGTTAGTGAAATTCCAGTATGTGTGGTTTTCCAGAGAGTTAGATATTTTAACTATAAAAAGTTATCTCTACACACTCTCATTTCTTTGCAAAAGCTGCTTTTTAATTGCATATTTTTCATAAGATGACCAATTAAAGTTGAAATTGAAGGAGCTCTGCATGTAAGATGTGTATAATCTACACGGATTTTGTCCACATAAGATGTGTATATACTAGGTGGATTATTTCCAAGACTTTTCTTTTAGAACCATATATTGGACAGATTCCCTATACACTAAGTATGATTCTTAGTATGTGGTGGAAATATGATATTGGTAAATAAATTTTAAAATAAATATGTAATCAAGAAATGTACAATTTTGTTTCTCAAGCACTGTGCATTTGTCAAAAACATTTGGAAATATTTCCCAAAGAGGACTTATAAAATGATTGAAGGGTTTGGGAAAAGGCATCACTTGCCGCTCATTCTTGCCTAACCCACGTTCCAGCCTGCAGTTGGGTGGAGAGTTATAATCAGCCTCCTATCAGATTGTGTAGCTTAGTGAGATTTCAGTGCATCACTGGAAATGAAGAACTGCATTTCATCCTCATATGACAACATCCTTTAAAAAAAATGCTTGTCAATCAGGGCTTCTCACACTCTTTATAAAAATAGAAGCTTAAATAGAAAACAGCAGCAGCAACAGGTGGCATGGATTCCAGAATGGGCTTGCACCCAAGAGGAGAAACAACACTGATTCATAAGCATATTTACAGGGACTGGTGCCAAGTCAGATTCAAATCCCTCTGATTTTAGAACAGCTTTTAATTTTTTTATCATCATATGAAATGGGAATGAATTAGATGCTGATGACTGGCAGCACTGTTGCCTTTCTTTGCCACAGTGGCGTTTATCCAGGTGTGTCAGCAGTGCCCATGGCCACATGCTTAAAATCTAATCTGGAGAAATAGCCTTTAGGATCCTTTTACTCTGCCTGAGTCTAACATGAGTCCAGAGATGATGGGTTTTTCTGCCTCACAAAAACAGTTGCTTACTCAAGAACTAGGCTGGAGCACATAAACTTTGTTTCACTGAGATCATCATGATACAGCTTTTCTAAGGGATTCCCTTTTTACTTTCTCTTAACCTGAGGGTAATATGCTTTAAAAGTTGCATGCAAACGATTTATCAAAAGATAATTTGAATGCTTCAAAAATGAAAATTTATCTCAGATTATTAGGGTAATTTCTCCAATGAGTGGATTGTATATGAATGTCTTTATGTTCTTGAAAAAGACACAGAGCTGGGTAACTTGTTCCCAGCTCTACTCACAAATTACTTTGGAATTATTTGTAAGTTGTTGGCCAACGACCCTGCAGTTCACAAAGAGTAAAGCAACAATAGAATTAAAATTTGAAGGATCAAATAAAAAGAAAAAAATGGAAGAGGAAAGAGACACAAATTTAAGTAGAAAAAAAA
>NW_006778103.1:103198-109745 GCF_000442215.2 Lipotes vexillifer | reverse complement strand
AGAGTGGAATTGTTTCTGTGTGGCCTTGAGGATGTTTTGTAACCTCTCTCTGCTTTACTTTCCTTATTCCTCATCTGAAAAAGGAGACTAAAACAGTACTTATTTCATAGTTTTGTTTTGAAGGTTATTTGTATTTATATCATATATAGAACATCACAGTTCCTGACTCATGCTAAGCATTTAATAAATTTTAGCAAAAATAATAATTATTAATTAAATGATAATTATGCACAGGCTCTGTGCTTGTTGCAATGTAATATTTAATATTATATCACTTAATCTTCACAATATTTCTTCTGATCTTTTTAAAGATGAGGAAACTTAGGTAACTTACATAGGGAACACAGTTGGCAAATAGCAAAGCAAAAATTAACACCCAGCACTCATGCCTTCTAGATCAAGCTACATCTATTATTACTAAACAGTATTTTACACTCTATCTCTTCTGTAAAAGAAAAATGAATCATCCTCAAAAATGTAAACAAAAATATTGTATTTAGTAAATTTTACACATTGCTTATGTTATACTAAATGTATCAATCTACTCTTAGGCATTAAATTAGATATGATGGTTTAGTGGAATCTCCAGAAGAAGTGATCTGGAGTCTGTTACACATCATTAGTGCAAGGAAATTAGGTAGCATTTTATGGTATCTGTCAATATTCTTATCTGCTAGTAATAGTAATGAACTCTAGCTATTCTAGGAAATAAAAAGGGATTTGTCAGAAGCTTATATTGGATACTATTATATTGGCTGAGAAAACACACTTCTAAGTCTGGCAGAAACCAAATGAGGTTTGGAAGGATACAAAGCAAAGAACAAAACAATCATTTTTAGCTTTAAAAATCTGTCCTGGACAGAGACACTGATGCTTGTAGGTCTCCACATCCTCTTAACACCACCACTACTACCACTAGAAACGGTAGTAGCTTCCCAAAATTAATTATCCATCATTTCAATCTTGTGTTACTCACTTTAGATCCATAGTTTGCATAGTAGCATCCAATTAGCTGAGCCTAGGTTACATACCCATAACCTGGTTGCCAGGGGAAAAGAAAGCCTTTGATTCTGAATGGAAGATGAGATACAGTGTCCAGTTAGTACATTACCCAATGAATAGTTGGACAATGGACAGCCAAAAGAGCAACAAGTTTCTACTACATCTATTCAGGTGGCCCTGGATCCTTTTCCCCAGTGGCTTTCATATTAAAGGGTTAGTTATTTCCTAAACTACCAGGTTTAATTTAAAAATTGAAGATATACCACATTGTACATACTGCTATTTGCAATGGTTTCCTGGAACTGATTATGAACCAAAGAGCATGCCTCTTGTATTGGCATATAGATCATGAGGTTTTAAGCCTAACACACTCTCAGAAAATGAGCTAAAAGATAACAATTTGAGTGCATGTATCATTCAAACCTCTTTTCCATATGCTTCCAATTTTTCTTTCCATGTCATTTGAACAGCAATAACAATCTATATCTGGGCCTGTATCTTAAAAATTTGGCATTATTTTATGTTTGTAAGGATATTTAAATTCCATTACTGACAATGCTCAACCACACAACCACTTTTTCATCTTTACCATAGTTCACCTTAAGTGTAGAAAATAATCTTTTTCTACTTATACACCTCTCTGTTGTTGTGTTAAATGTTCCGAAAAATTGAAATACTATTCATAGGAAGAATTAAAATAATTAATTTATAGATATACTGGGACCTTAGAACATAGGCAGGTTATACAGCACCCATGGACAGAATATTAATTCAAAGTTTAAGAAAGATTTAAGTATCTACTATGTAGTATCTAGAAACATAAAATATTATTGAAATATGTCCTTTCTCACTGGATTTGAAAGATATGAAATTGTCTAATTTTTATATGACATCATTTCTTAATAATATGCTTGGATTATAAATGATGCATCTCCTGAGACCAGCATGAGCAGACAAGATGAGTTCTGCTTTAAATAGTGAATGATGACAACATCGAAGTGACTGGCTAACTTTTGCTAATTCACTCATTAAAATAATACCATACCATACAATTTCATAGGAATTGCACTAAACATTACTTTTATGCTAAGTAGGTTAAAATTGTACTACCCACTCACCACCTGTCAACTCCTGATGTATTTGATTGAACTTCCAAACTGGTAAAGAGGAATACTGAGGAGAGTGAGGAGAGAGAAGACACCCAAGAGCTTGGATCTAGCTTTACTGTACTACCCTTTGACATTTAAACTTGGCATTTGTATCCAGGATCATTTAAGAGTCCCAAGACAAACTGGGACACAAAGCTAGTATGCTTTTATCTCTGTTGTTTGTCTGCATTCTTTAAAAAAAATGAATGATAGTAAGAAAATAGAGGCATATGAATTCTATCAAGGCATAGTTTTTCAGAACAATGCAGCCCTATTTTATAACAAATTGATCATTCAGCACACATTAATAAGTATATTCAATTAGACTAATAAGAAGTAACTTTAGAAAACTAGGTCCCTACAATATCCCTGTTAGAAAACCATATGCTTAGAGGGAAAAAAAAAATGTTTCACTACACTAGATCCACAAGCATCTCCTCACCAAAGAAGCTTCAAGGATGGAAGAGAAAGCAGTCAGAGAAAATATAGTTGCAGCATCTTTTTTGGTTTGATAAGAAAAAACCAACATTTTGTGAAAGAGGATGCTCACTATTTCTTAAAATGCTGAATTATGTATTACCCAAGAGTATTATGAGGACTATATGATATTTGGTTTAGTTTAATTTATTCTTGACCCATACAATGTTAAAGTTGACTTTTCCCAAAACCTCATAAGGAAGTATACACGATCTCTTAAAATCAGTATGTATAAAGAAAAAGGATGCTACTGAAGCCCCCATATAGAGGTGAATGAAACAAAGAAGAACTATAAAACCAGCAAGGAAAGATATATATGATGTGCCTGTGGCAAATATATGATAGTAGGAGACAAAATTGAGGTACGACACAACCAAAAGAATTGTTTGTTTCTACCTAAAATCATGGAACATTATAAATTTGACTCTCATCACAGATGCATTTGCACTTTACAACAGGGAATCAGCAGAGCAAACTCATATTGGACAGAAATTGTGCACCTGGCTTTCCTTCTTACATGGATTTGTGGAGTGTCTAACAGAAACTAAAAACATATACATAATTTTAAGAAATATGGTTGATATGTGTTTGCTGTATATTACAAAGACTGAAATATGAGCAATTTAGACCAAAAGACAGAAGCATCTTTTAAGGTATCAGATTAACATCAGCCAAGATACAAAGACTGAACAGTCTGATGGGAAGTATGAAATGGCATGGTCAAACACAGAATGTGAAACTCTGTGTGATATAGAACCAAGTCTACGGAAAGGAATACACTACCAGAACCATTAATTTATTCATCCAGCATGTATTTTTTATTGTTTTTTAACATTATATGTTTTACGTGTATACTATTTTTTTCAACTTCTGTACACACTACAACATGCTCTCCACGAAAAGTTTAGTTTCCATCCATCACTACACAGTTGACCTCCTTTACCGCTTTTACTCTATCCCACCTCCCCTTTAGCAACCACTATTCTCCTCTGTATCTATGTGTTTACTTTTGCTTGGTTTGGTTTGTTCATTTATTTATTTATTTATTTATTTATTTATTTATTTTTATTCCACATATAACTGAAATCATATGGTATTTGCCTTTCTCTGTCTAACTTATTTCGCTTAGCATAATGCCATCAAGGTTTATCCATTTGTAGCAAATGGCAAGATTTCATCTTTTTTATGGCTGAGTAGTATTACATTATATATATATTACATTTTATATATATATACACATTATATATATAATATATATTACATTATATATATATAATATATATTATATTATATATATTATATATATTACATTTTATATATATAACATCTTCTTTATCCATTCATCCATTGATGGGAACTTCAGCTGCTTCCACATCTTGGGTGCATATATCTTTTCCAGTTAAGGTTTTCCCATTGTTTGGATAAATACACAGAAGTGAAATAGTTGGATCATATGGTAGTTCTATTCTTAATGTTTTGAGGAATCTCCATACTGTTTCTATAGTGGCTGTACCAATTTACCTTCTCACCTCATCCAGCATGTATTGAGTGATCACCTCTGATAAACTATGCAGTGTGAGAATATGAAAATGAATAAGAGACATTCATGTTCTCCCAGAACTCATGGTGAAAGGAATACAGATAAACACCAATAACTACAACAAAACTTGACAAATTCCCCCTTCACTGCTCCCAGTTAATTAATCCTTCAGTGATAATAGATTAGTAAAAAACATGGGCAACATTTTGGTTATACATGTTTGTTATTTTTATTTGTATGCATGTAAATGACCTACTTAAATAGTGAAAAAAAAAATCTACTCCCAGAAATAATCCCCTTGTACTTGCATAAGATTCTACCAATTACAAAACTGTGAAAAAAAAACCTCCCAAAAGAAACAACGTCCAGTACCAGACAGCTTCACAAAACTTTCAAAGAAGAATTAAAATCAATCCTCCTCAAACTCTTCCAAAATGTAGATGAGAAAGGAACACTTCCAAAGTCATTTTATAAGGCCAGCATTACCCTGAAACCAAAACCAGAAAGGACACCACAGGAAAATAAAATTACAAGCCAATATTCCTGATAAGCAAAGATGCAAAAATCCTCAATAAAATATCAGCAAGCTAAATTCAATAATACATTAAAAGGATCATGCACCACAATTAAGTGAGATTTATTCCAGGGATGCAAAGATGGCTTAATTAAACAATTAAATTAAAAGTTAAAAAAAGTAATTATGCAAAACACCTTTTCTTCTTCCAAGGAGAGAAGTCTTCAGTATCATGATCATATTTTACTCTTTTAACAGTATGTTCATCAGGTGGCATGCTAAAATATAACCCTATGAATACAGATTTCAGTATTATTTCAGTCAGGTACAAAGTATTGTGGGAGAGGACAATAATATTGAAAAATAAATATAAATTTTAAGAAGAAACCAAAGTAATTCAGGAATAATGTGAAATAAATAAATGACGAAAAACTCTAGAAAATGCTAGAACAATTTTAATCATTTAGCAATACCTCATCAGTTACAGAGAGAAAGGGCTGCCTATAGTAGAGCTGAATCAGGCATCAGGGAGAGGATTGAAACCATCAAGCCCATATTAAATAATGTGTGGTGGCAACCTCAGGGAGCTGGCATCTGGAGAAAGCCAGAATGAGTTTTTAAATCACTTTTATTGGAACTCCTTAGCTGCAGGTAATGGCTTAAGTGTTGCCGAATATGCAGATTTGAAGGGAATGCAAACTTACTATTTAGGTTTGTCTCCCTTGACTCCTTGGCAGAAATCCTTGTGAATGTTTCTGCCTCCTGCATGCCCAGCACATTTTCTTGCCTTTCACATATTTCCTCTTCTCCTTCCCAGTATCACTAGATCTTGGAAAGGTAAATCACTCTCACTTACGGTTTTCTTATATTACTCTTCTTCATTTTACATAAAATTTTGCAATTATATAACATAGCACCTAGATGGCATAAAATCCATTGAATCTCTTGTTGAATTTACTTTGAACAAATCACATCTCCCTTAAATTTCTACCTACCAGTGATAATCAGTGTTGTCTGTGGTTATCAATCAACATAAACCTGGCTTCATAATTATTTTTGGTCTTAATAATCCAGCTTGGATCCAGGCTAGTACATAACATAACAGGTAAATGCATAGTATCTCTTAAACCCTTTAGAAGCTATCTTTTGTGGAAAGTACCTTACGTTCAAAGTTTATATTTCCACCCTTAAAATAATAGTAAAACTAATTATGTACATTAGATTTAAAACCAGGGCTTCCCTGGTGGCGCAGTGGTTGAGAGTCCGCCTGCCGATGCAGGGGACACGGGTTCGTGCCCCATTCTGGGAAGAACCCACATGCCACGGAGCGGCTAGGCCACTGAGCCTGCGCATCCGGAGCCTGTGCTCCGCAATGGGAGAGGCCACAACAGTGAGAGGCCTGCGTACCGCAAAAAAAAAAAAAAAAAGACAAAAAAAACCCAGCAAAATTAACAGCAAAACTGTTAATTTATACATAGATTGTTATCTATGTTTGTCTTGATTATTTTAATGAAAACAAGCTGTGTTACATGTGCTGCTGCTTTAACCCTCAGTTATTTTACATTTGTTGTCTTCTCAAAGAACTACCCAACCACGGGCCTGCTTCCAAAGGCTGTTCGGAGGAGACTGAGGGTGTACTGAATAAAAGATAATAAAATAACAACAAGAAGAGAAGCCCTGCCACAGAAAGAGATGGATCATACCAGTAACATTGGCCACCTCAAGGGTTAGGTCAATGTAAGGGAAAGGGACCTTTCACCATCTTTGCTGTCCTGACATTAGAAACGAACTTCCAGATGACCGCTTACTCAGATGTTTTTCTACAACCTGTGTCCCAATTCAAACTTTCATTCATTCATGTCTAGG
>NW_006778103.1:90920-103188 GCF_000442215.2 Lipotes vexillifer | reverse complement strand
GGGAAAGAGATTCTATCAAAATCTGGAGAAAAATCTCAAAATTGGGACTAAAATAAAAAACGTATTAACTTTCCAGTAAGGACACCCAATAAGTAGATCATCTCTCTTTGAATTAAGATTCACAATTATTTACCACTCTTCCTAATTGGTTTACAACTAGTTTTATAATAATTTTTGTCTTGTAAATAGAATTGCACTTGGTCAAGTGCTATTTTTCATTCAGTACAAAATACATGAAGTATTTAAAATGACAGCAGGGTATATAGCCTATTATTGCTGATTGTTATCTACCCACACAGAATTTAAAATCTGAAAGGGAAGCGTAATGGAGAAGTTTATTTTAACACCATCAGTAGCAACTGCAGCAGAAGCATTACAAACAAACGTGTAGTACTATAGAGTTTATGTAGGAAATGCATATCATGATATATATTGATATTAAGCATCAAACACCTTATGAATTAACATGGCAAGGATTACTCTTACCCATTTTTTACAGATGAGTCTCTGAAAAACTTTATATGTAAAATTCAGTATACTTTTGCTGTCATGTTGTTTCCCATACACATGTGAAGAAGCATAAGTATTAGTGATAAAAGCACTTTGAAGAAAAAAATTGAGTCAGGACTTATGCCAGTGTGTAAGTGTGTAATATGTTAGACAGTCCATGACAGCCAAGGAGATTAGCTTCAGTTGCCTAGTAACAACATAGATAAATGATACAATTTTGATAAGGAAAGATTCTGATTTCCATGAAAAATGTGGAAGCCCAATCTTTCACTGAGGCCTTCTGCTCACACTACCTCCAGATAGGCAAAAGCTTCCTCCATTTTTCTGGAAGCTTATGGTCATTCCAGGGAACCAAAATGATACAGTGGTAAGAAAAGATGCTCCAGGTAATGTGATGGTTTGGGTCTTGAAAATTTACTTAGAGATACTATCAAGGAATATCTCTGTTATTGCTGTACCCTTAACCTAAAATCAGTTCAGTTTTCTCTGTTAAGATCAAGTTTTTTAACCCACACACATTGTTTACAGAGTGATGTACATGTACACCAATCTGTGTCTGGGCATAAAATTAGTCAGCTCATACAAACTGGATGATTTGAAGAGAATATGAAATAAGGAATATTTTCAAAGGTGTGGACAGTGTATAGGAATACCACTGGAAATAATAAGGCACACCCCTGGGGTTCAGTAAAGAATGAGGAGAGGTCTAAATGGGCTAGGGGGGGTGAATGATGGCAAAATCTTGAGATGGAGTGGCTGTGTAGCTTCTTTACAGATGCAGCTAATCCATGGTGACCTCAAAGGAAGGTGAGAAACTACTCCAATCTCAGTCTTTATCTGATTGATCTCTTTATTCATTTAAGGTGTCCTTTAAGGTGGACACTCAGGTTGCACTTTCAAGGTGGAAAGGATGGAATGGATATTTGGAGGAACACTTACTGACTTTTAAATTGTTTTTAAATGTAGTTGAGATATAAATTAATTAAAATTAAAACACTGTAAATCTTCCTGGGACATACCTGTACAATAGAAATAGTAACTACATAAATATAAAGCAAGCAATTTCTAGTTTATTAATAGTTTATGTTCCCAAAGTGTTAATAAAATTATGTAAAAACAATGGTATAAATTGCTTTTATATTCGTTGTTCAAATTGCCAAAGGTTATTTCATCCATAATGTCCATCAAATAATGTGCCCAATATAGAAGAAATATTAGATTCTCATTAATTAAAAGTATGGGATTTGGAATCCAACAGACCTGGGTTTGAAATATTACACACCTGTTAATTTATCATGTGATTTTCAGCAAGTTACCTAACTTCTGTAAATTCCACGTCCACATCTATGAATTGGGGGTAATAATAGTAATTATTTCATAGAGCTATGATGATTAAATAAGTTAATTAAGATAAAATGTCTAACAGTTTTCAGTGCAAAAAAATGCCCTCAATCAAGTTTAACTCCCAGTAATATTATTAATAGTAGCTCAACTATATATAATCACTTTGTACATCTAAATGAGATGGCATCTCCCTAGGAAAATTCCATCCCAAATACGGCTCTTACGATGACTGGCATATCCATACTGAGATTCTCTAACATATGACCACAGGTATACTTATAGTTTATTTGTAAGTCAAGTCTCTATTACTCAAAGCCTGTCTACACCTGCAATGAGAGCTAAGCAGCATACCTCTATAATGTGTCAGGGAAGAAAGACAAAGACAATTGTATGAGATTTTTATGGTATGTAGGACGGGCTACCCAGGACACAATCACTTTGTCTCACTAAGCAGTTGCTCTGCATGTGGTGTTTTTGATGTTCCCTGCTGTGATTATGAGTTTCATTTAACAACAACAAAATATTCGGGCAAAATATTTGATTCTGATGTTCTCCATCGTCATTACCACCCAAAAGTGAATTCCAGTTCATGATCTAAAAAGGCTATCTCCAATACTCAGTATTTTATAGATCTCATATCAAATCCCTTTTCTGTAGTTTTAAAGTACAAATAACAAATTTCTTCCTACTACTTGCAACAGAGGATCAATCTCTCTTTATCCAGGCGGACTGATTAATCTCAACAAATCCTCTGGTTTGTGGCTTATTAAGAATTGCAAATCCTTCTATTTCAACGTGTTCAGCCATTGCATTGCTCATTAGCACCCATGCCAAAGGGCATGAAAAGGAACAGAGTAAAATGAAATGCTAACCAACCTGGTGGACTATTATTTTTACTCTTGGTAAATATGAGAGTTTAAGGGGTGGTAACCACTGATTAAAATTAAATTGGTAGAATTGCTACTGATTGGGCACATCCATGTCACTCTGCCTCAGGAGATTTTTTTTTTTTTACAACTTTATTGGAGTATAATTGCTTTACAATGTTGTGTTAGTTTCTGCTTTATAACAAAGTGAATCAGTTACACATATGTCCTCATATCTCTTCCCTCTTGAGTTTCCTTCCCTCCCACCCTCCCTATCCCACCCCTCTAGGTGGTCACAAAGCACCGAGCTGATCTCCCTATTCTATGCGGCTGCTTCCCACTAGCTATCTATTTTAAGTTTGGTAGTGTATATATGTGCATGCCAATCTCTCACTGTGTCACAGCTTACCCTTCCCCCTCCCCATATCCTCAAGTCCATTCTCTAGTAGGTCTGTGTCTTTATTCCAGTCTTACCCCTAGGTTCTTCATGACATTTTTTTTCTTAAATTCCACATATATGTGTTAGCATATGGCATTTGTCTTTCTCTTTCTGACTTACTTCACTCTGTACGACAGACTCTAGGTCCATCCACCTCATTACAAATAGCTCAATTTCGTTTCTTTTTATGGCTGAGTAATGTTCCATTGTATTTATGTGCTATATCTTCTTTATCCATTTGTCCAATGATGGACACATAGGTTGTTTCCATCTCCTGGTTATTGTAAATAGAGCTGCAATGAACATTTTACTACATGACTCTTTGAATTATGGTTTTCTCACAGTATATACCCAGTAGTGGGAGTGCTGGGTGATATGGCAGGTCTATTTGTACTTTTTAAGGACCCTCCATACTGTTCTCCATAGTGGCTGTACCAATTCACATTCCCACCAGCAGTGCAACAGTGTTCCCTTTTCTGCACACCCACTCCAGCATTTATTGTTTCTAGATTTTTTGATGATGGGCATCCAGACTGGTGTGATATGATATCTCATTGTAGTTTTGATTTGCATTTCCCTAATGATCAATGATGTTGAGCATTCTTTCATGTGTTTGTTGGCAGTCTGTATATCATTTTTGGAGAAATGTCTATTTAGGGCTTCAGCCTATTTTTGGATTGGGTTGTTTGTTTTTTGTTTATTGAGTTGCATGAGCTACTTGTAAATTTTAGAGATTAATTCTTTGTCAGTTGCTTCATTTGCAAATATTTTCTCCCATTCTGAGGGTTGTCTTTTGGTCTTGTTTATGGTTTCCTTTGCTGTGCAAAAGCTTTGAAGTTTCATTAGCTCCTATTTGTTTATTTTCATTTTTATTTCCATTTCTCTAGGAGGTGGGTCAAAAAGGATCTTGCTGTGATTTATGTCATAGAGTATTCTGCCTATGTTTTCCTCTAAGACTTTGATAGTCTCTGGCCTTACATTTAGGTCTTAATTAGTTCTTTAATCATTTAGGTCTTTAATCGATTTTGAGCTTATTTTTGTGTATGGTGTTAGGAAGTTATCTAATCTCATACTTTTACATGTACCTGTCCAGTTTTCCCAGCACCACTTACTGAAGAGGCTGTCCTTTCTCCACTGTATATTCCTGCCTCCTTTATAAAAGATAAGGTGACCATATGTGCATGGGTTTATCTCTGGGCTTTCTATCCTGTTCCATTGGTCTATAAGTCTGTGTTTGAGCCAGTATCATACTGCCTTGATTACTGTAGTTTTGTAGTATAGTCTGAAGTCAGGCAGTCTGATTCCTCCAGCTGCATTTTTCATTCTCAAGACTGCTTTGGCTCTTTGGGTTTTTTTGTGTTTCAATACAAATTGTGAAATTTTTTGTTCTAGTTCTGTGAAATATGCAAGTGGTAGTTTGATAGGGATTGCATTGAATCTGTAGATTGCTTTGGGTAATAGAGTCATTTTCAAAATGTTGATTCTTCCAATCCAAGAACATGATATATCTCTCCATCTATTTGTATCATATTTAACTTCTTTCATCAGTGTTTTATAATTTTCTGCCTACAGGTCTTTTGTGTCCTTAGGTAGGTTTATTCCTAGATATTTTATTCTTTTGGTTGCAATGGTAAATGGGAGTGTTTTCTTGATTTCATGTTCACATTTTTCATAATTAGTGTATAGGAATGCCAGAAATTTATATGCATTAATTTTGGATCCTGCTACTTTACCAAATTCATTGATTAGCTCTAGTAGTTTTCTGGTAGCATCTTTAGGATTCCCTTTGTATAGTATCATGTCATCTGTAACAAGTGACAGCAATATTTCTTCTTTTCCAATTTGGATTATTTTTCTTTCCTTTTCTTCTCTGATTGCTGTGGCTAAAACTTCCAAAACTATGTTGAATAAGAGTGGTGAGTGTGGGCAACCTTGTCTTGTTCATGATCTCAGTGTAAATGCTTTCAGTTTTTCACCACTGAGGACGATGTTGGCTGTGGGTTTGTCATACATGGCTTTTATTATGTTGAGGAAAGTTTCCTCTGTGCCTACTTTCTGGAGGGTTCTTATCATAAATGGTGTTGAATTTTGTTGAAAGCTTTCTCTGCATCTATTGAGATGATCATATATTTTTTCTCCTTCAATTTGTTAATATGGTGTATCATTTGATTGATTTGCATATATTGAAGAATCCTTGAATTCCTGGAATAAACCCCACTTGATCATGGTCATGATCTTTTTAAAGTGTTGTTGGATTCTGTTTTCTAGTATTTTGTTGCAGATTTTTGCATCTATGTTCATCAGTGATATGGGCCTGTAATATTCTTTCTTTGTGACATCCTTGTCTGGTTTTGGTATCAAGGTGATGGTGGCCTCGTAGAATGAGTTTGGGAGTGTTCCTCCCTCTGCTATATTTTACAAGAGTTTGAGAAGGGTAGGTGTTAGCTATTCTCTAAATGTTTGAAAGAATTTGCCAGTGAAGCCATCTGGTCCTGGACTTTAGTTTGTTTGAAGATTTTTAATCACAGTTTCAATTTCAGTGTTTGCGATTGGTCTTTTCATATTTTCTGTTTCTTCCTGATTCAGTCTTGGCAGGTTGTGCGTTCCTAAGAATTTGTCCATTTCTTCCAGATTGTCCATTTTATTGGCATACAGTTGGTTGCAGTAATCTCTCATGATCTTTTGTATTTCTGCAGTGTCAGTTGTTACTTCTCCCTTTTCATTTCTAATTCTATTGATTTGAGTCTTCTCCCTTTTTTTCTTGGTGAGTCTGGCTAATGATTTATCAATTTCATTTAGCTTCTCAAAGAACCATCTTTTAGTTTTATTGATCTTTGCTATCGTTTCCTTCATTTCTTTTTCATTTATTTCTGATCTGAACCTTAAGATTTCTTTCCTTCTGCTAACTTTGGGGTTTTTTGTTCTTCTTTCTCTCATTGCTTTAGGTGCAAGGTTAGGTTGTTTATTTGAGATGTTTCCTGTTTCATAAGGTAGGACTGTATTGCTATAAACTTCCCTCTTAGAACTGCTTTTGCTGCATCCCATAGGTTTTGGGTCGTCGTGTCTCCATTGTCATTTGTTCCTAGGTATTTTTTTAATTTCCTCCTTGATTTCTTCAGTGATTACATCGCTATTAAGTAGTGTATTGTTTAGCCTCCATGTGTTTGTAATTTTTACAGATCTTTTCCTGTAACTGATATCTAGTCTCAAAGCATTGCGGTCAGAAAGATACTTGATACGATTTCAATTTTCTTAAATTTTCCAAGGCTAGATTTGTGACCAAAGATTGGTCTGTCCTGGAAGATGTTCCAAGAGCACTTGAGAAAAATATGTATTCTGTTGTTTTTGGACGGAATGTCCTGTAAATATCAATTAAGTCCATCTTGTTTAATGTATCATTTAAAGCTTGTGTTTCCTTATTAATTTTCATTTTGGATGATCTGTCCATTGGAGAAAGTGGGGTGTTGAAGTCCCCCACTATGAATGTGTTACTGTCGATTTCCCCTTTTATGGCTGTTAGTATTTGCCTTATGTATTTAGGTGCTCCTATGTTGGGTGCATAAATATTTACAATTGTTATATCTTCTTCTTAGATCGATCCCTTGATCATTATGTAGTGTCTTTCTTTGTCTCTTCTAATAGTCTTTATTTTAAAGTCTATTTTGTCTGATATGAGAATTGCTACCCCAGCTTTCTTTTGGTTTCCATTTGCATGGAATATCTTTTTGCATCCCCTCACTTTCAGTCTGTATGTGTCTCTAGGTCTGAAGTGGGTCTCTTGTAGACAGCATATATATGGGTCTTGTTTTTCTATCCATTCAGCCAGTCTCTGTCTTTTGGTGGGAGCATTTAATCCATTTCCATTTACAGTAATTATCGATATGTACGTTCCTTTTCCCATTTTCCTAATGGTTTTGGGTTTGTTTTTACATGTCTTTTCCTTCTCTTGCATTTCTTGCCTAGAGAAGATTCTTTAGCATTTGTTGTAAAGCTGGTTTGGTGGTGCTGAACTCTCTCAGCTTGTTCTTGTTTGTAAAGGTTTTAATTTCTCCATCAAATCTGAATGAGACCCTTGCTGGGTAGAGTAATCTTGGTTGCAGGTTTTTCTCCTTCATCACTTTAAATATGTCCTGCCAGTCCCTTCTGGCTTGCAGAGTTTCTGCTGAAAGATCAGCTGTTAACCTTATGGGGATTCCCTTGTGTGTTATTTGTTGTTTTTCCCTTGCTGCTTTTAATAGTCTTTCTTTGTATTTAATTTTTGACTGTTTGATTAATATGTGTCTTCACATGTTTTCCTTGGATTTATCCTGTATGGGACTCTCTGTGCTTCTCTGACTTGAATAACTATTTCCTTTCCCATATTAGGGAAATTTTCAACTATAATCTCTTCAACTATTTTCTCAGTCCCTTTATTTTCCTCTTCTTCTTTTGGAACCCCTATAGTTCAAATGTTGTTGCATTTAATATTGTCCCAGAGGTCTCTGAGACTGCCCTCAGTTCTTTTCATTCTTTTTTCTTTATTCTGCTCTGCAGTAGTTATTTCCACATCTTTATCTTTCAGGTCACTTTTCCGTTCTTCTGCCTCTGTTATTCTGCTATTTAACCCTTCTAGAGTATTTTTAATTTCATTTATTGTGTTGCTCATTATTGCTTCTTTCCTCTTTAGTTCTTCTATGTCATTGTTAAATGTTTCTTACATTTTCTCTATTCTATTTCTAATATTTTGGATCATCTTTACTATCATTATTCTGAATTCTTTTTCAGGTAGACTGCCTACTTCCTCTTCATATTTTAGCTTTGCTGGGTTTTTATATTTCTCCTTCATGTGCTCTGTGTTTTTCTGTCTTCTCATTTTGCTTATCTTACTGTGTTTGGGGTCTCCATTTTGCAGGCTGCAGGTACATAGTTCCCATTGTTTTTGGTGTCTGTCCCCAGTGGCTAAAGTTGGTTCAGTGGGCTGTGTAGGCTTCCTTGTGAGGGGACTAGTGCCTGTGTCTGGTGAATGAGGCTGGATCTTGTCTTTCTGGTGGGATGGTCCACATTGGGTGGTGTGTTTTGGGGTGTCTGCGGACTTATGATTTTACGCAGCCTCTCTGCTAATGGGTGTTGTTGTGTTCCTGTTTTGCTAGTTGTTTGGCATAGGGTTTCCAGAACTGTAGCTTGCTGGTCATGGAGTGAATCTGGGTGTTGGTGTTGAGATGGAGATCTTTGGGAGATTTTTGCCATTTGATATTATGTGGAGCTAGAAGGTCTCTTTTGGACCTGTGTCCTGAATTTGGCTCTACCACCTCAGAGGCACAGCACTGACTCTTGGCTACAGTACCAAGAGCCTTTCATCCACATGGCTCAGAATAAAAGGGAGAAAAAGTAGAAAGATTGAGGATCAAGGAAAATAAAATAAAGTAAGGTAAAATATAATAAAATTATTAAAATAAAAAATAATTATTAAGGGCTTCCTTGGTGGCGCAGTGGTTGAGAGTCCACCTGCTGATGCAGGGGACGGGGGTTCATGCCCCGGTCTGGGAGGATCCCACGTGCCACAGAGTGGCTGGGCCCGTGAACCATGACCCCTGAACCTGCACGTCTGGAGCCTGTGTTCCGCATCTGGAGAGACCACAGCAGTGAGAGTCCCGCATACCACAAAAAAAAAGAAAAAACAAACAAACAAAATAATAATAATTATTAAGAGAAAAAAAAAATTTTTTAAGTAAAAATATAAAAAATAAGGACGGATTTAACCCTAGGACAAATGGTGAAAGCAAAGCTATACAGACAAAATCTCACACAGAAGCATACACATACACACTCACAAAAAAAGGAAAAAGGGGAAAAAATACTAAATCTTGCTCTCAAAGTCCACCTTCTCAATTTGGGATGATTTGTTGTCTATTCAGGTATTCCACAGTTGCAGGGTACATCAAGTTGATTGTGGAGATTTAATTCACTGCTCCTGAGGCTGCTGGGAGAGATTTCCATTTCTCTTTGTTCACACAGCTCCCGGGGTTCAGGTTTGGATTTGGCCACGCCTCTGCGTGTAGGTCGCCAAAGGGCATATCTTCTTCACTCAGAAAAGGCGGGGTTAAAGCAGCCGCTGATTCGGGGGCTCTGGCTCACTCAGGCCGGGGGAGGGAGGGGTAGGGAGTGTGGGGCGAGCCTGCGGCGGTAGAGGCCAGCGTGACGTTGCACCAGCCTGAGGTGCACCGTGCATTCTCCTGGGGAAGTTGTCCCTGGGTCCTGGGACCCTGGCAGTGGCGGGCTGCACCGGCTCCACAGAAGGGAGGTGTGGATAGTGACCTGTGCTCTCACACAGGCTTCTTGGTGGCGGCAGCAGCAGCCTTAGTGTCTCATGCCTGTCTCTGGTGTCCACGCTGTTATCCGTGGCTTGTGCCCATCTCTGGAGCTCCTTTAAGCAGTGCTCTTAATCCCCTCTCTTCACGCACCAGGAAACAAAAAGGGAAGAAAAAAGTCTCTTTCCTCTTCAGCAGTTCCATACTTTTTCCCAGACTCCCTCTCGGCTAGCCGTTGTGCACTAACCCCTTCAGGCTGTGTTCAAGCTGCCAGTCCTCTCCCAGTGCTCCGACTGAAGCCTGAGCCTCAGGTCTCAGCCCTGCCCTCCCCGGCGGGCGAGCAGACAAGGCTCTCGGGCTGGTGAGTGCTGGTCAGCACTGATCCTCTGTGAAGAAATCTCTCCGCTTTGTCCTCTGTACCCCTGTTGTTGCGCTCTCCTCTGCAGCTCCGAAGCTCACCCCCTCTGCCACCCACAGTCTCTGCCCATGAAGGGACTTCTAGTGTATGGAAACCTTTCCTCCTTCATGGCTCCCTCCCAGTGGTGCAGGTCCCGTCCCTATCATTTGTCTCTGTTTATTCTTGTGCCCTACCCATGTACGTGGGGAGTTTCTTGCCTTTTGGGAGGTCTGAAGTCTTCTGCCAGCGTTCAGTAAGTGTTCTGTAGGAGTTGTTCCACGTGTAGATGTATTTCTGATGTATCTGTGGGGAGGAAGATGATCTCCATGTCTTACTCTTCTGCCATCTTCCCCCTCTCCCTCCTGCCTCAGGAGTTTTAAACATCTGATCCAATTACCAAAAAACATCTAACAATAGCCATCTTCTTAGGGTCTTAAATTTTAATCAAATTTTGAGTCAAGATACACCCCTAGAATGAATGAATAAATGATTAAAGAATGAATGAAATTTAATAATCATGAAAAATATAAAAAGTAAGTTTCAAATCACCCCCAAATCTCTTAAATATAATATATACTCTTATATGTACGTATGTCTATATATCTATGCATGCTTATATATGTATGTCTGTAAAACACTGACCCTCACAGCTCAAACCGTACTTTCCAGAGGAAAGCATTGTGGACATCTTGGTTTTTATCCTTCCTATTTTTTCCCTATGGTTTCATAAGCAAAAAATTATTTTCATTTGGCATCAATAACTATATAGAGATGTTTAGCCATAGATATGCAAAAATATATGCTTTATTTACAAAAATGGATTCATATTATAATTTTCCATTCTCATTAACAATATGAACACCTTTCCAGTATGACACATATAGCTCTACACCATTCTTTTATAATGGCCACATACTATTCCATTGAATGGCTATATCATCCCTTTTTAATGAACATTTAAATTCTTCCCAGTTTTTGGTATGTTTTTGTTTAATTATCAAAAAATACTTTAATAGCTATCCTTGCACATAAATATTTTTACTTATCTATATTGTTACTGCTTTTTCTATGAATGGAATCTTATAGATGAGACTGCTTATTGATTGCATAATATATTTTGAAATTTAATAAATACTTCCCAATTGCTTTCAAAGAATTTGTATCAATTTAAACTCACTCCCTGCCAAGAGTGTATGAAAGAACCCTGGCACTTGTGCTTTGCTGAGTTAGAAAACATCCCCTTTCTATCTCAGAGATTACACTGGTACAGATATTATCTCTGTATGTGGAGTAATCAGTATATTTGTGTGTGTGTGTTCTATTGCATCTCCACGTTTATATACTTTACATGTTTGGTAATATTTTAAATGTGTTGGGAGTATGGACTATGTCTAACACTAATGGTGTAAACCCCATGGTGTCAACCATTCTATACTGTCATGCATTCTGTGGACAACTCTGCAACTGTTTGCTTTGATGTTGAGAACAACATTCTGCCAGAGTCTGTGCCAACAGACAACATTAGTTATCCAGTCTGTTCCACAGGACTGAATTGTTTGTTGAAATAATTCATTAAGAGTAATAAAGCAATGTGAAACTAAGATAATTTTTCTTGAATTTGCTAATGCTAAATAAACACATACTCTGTCAAGACAACCAGTAAACAGTATGAGACCTGCTGCTTATTTGTGTTCACAGGTGACAGCTAAATCAATTAGCCTCTTCTACCCATAACAAGTTACTGATATTGACCCACTTTATAAAACTACATGACATTAAATTGGTTTAAACAAATATTTCATTCTGTATTTTATGTAGAAATTATCACAACTAATCCAGCTTTCTATGCCTCATTGTAATAAAAACAACTTGATTTAATAGCCTAACTTTCTCTGAGGTACCCAGAAGTCTTTTATCAATACTATCTCAGGGCTCACCAACTTTGATCAATACACAATATGTGCTGCTCTTGGGGAACTAATAAAGACTAAAAATGGACTTGATGTTATACTCATCTTTAAAATAAAGTCAGGGCTTCCCTGTTGGCGCAGTGGTTGAGAGTCTGCCTGCCGATGCAGGGGACACGGGTTCATGACCGGGTCTGGGAAGATCCCACATGCTGTGGAGCAGCTAAGCCCGTGAGTCATGGCCACTGAGCCTGCACGTCCAGAGCCTGTTCTCCACAACAGGAGAGGCCACAACAGTGAGAGGTCCGCATATCTCAAAAAATAATAATAATAAAACAAATAAAGGCAAAACCCTTATTGAGTTATTTATTATCTTTGTAGCAGCATCATTTAAAAATTTCATTATGTTAGCCACAACGTTAATATCCAGAGGTTATTTATTGATTAAATAATGGCACAGGCTAAGAAGGAAATATTTTGAAGTCATTATTAGTAAAAAGTGATACATTGAAAGAGTG
>NW_006778103.1:62249-90887 GCF_000442215.2 Lipotes vexillifer | reverse complement strand
AAAGAGTGTCTTATGAAATGGAGACATTTTAGCTTACAAAAAGAGTATGTTGAAATAAAATATGTGTCATAGGATTTAGTTCTGTAGAACAAAATGTACTTAAATACCCATAAATACAACTATAGGTTAACAGTA
Organism: Lipotes vexillifer; assembly: GCF_000442215.2. Classification (NCBI taxonomy): domain Eukaryota; kingdom Metazoa; phylum Chordata; class Mammalia; order Artiodactyla; family Lipotidae; genus Lipotes; species Lipotes vexillifer. The sequence continues at coordinate 90,752 of NW_006778103.1, read as the reverse complement.
GTTATTGTTGGGTTGTAAAGTTGTGAAAGTTTTATATTTTCTTCTTTTAGTTTTTTCAAACATTCTAAAGTAAGTAATTCCAAATGTGTTTCTATAAGACATAAGGTGGAACATTTTAATCTTCAAATGAAAAGACACTGGAATGGGCTATCAAAGAAAGTTATAAAGTTTCCATCCTGGGGATTTTTGAAGATGATAATAGGCTTAGACCTATTTTTTTATCTGAGTGTGGATAACTTGGACTTGGTGTTTTACATGGGCTTTGGTACCAGACCTGGGTACAAATCCCAGCTCTGACATTTACAGCTTAAATTACTTTGGGCCAAATTTATCCCCAGTTTGAGCTACGCTTTTCTCATCTACTAAATAGGTTTAATAAAACCAGTCTTTCACAGTTTCTGTGGGAATTAAACAATAAAATCTAAGAAAAATCACTACTTAGCACATGCCTGGCACATATTAGGTATGGCAGAGATGGGATATCTATCCACAAAGCCTGTTTCCCTATCCTTAGGTACATAGCTAGTCTACATTTCTTAGCCTCAATTTCATTTAAGCGTAGTAACTTTACAGAGTTGTGGCTATTGTAATATAGGTGGATGTGTTGTATGCCAATTACAGTTCTGCCTTATAAAAACCTCCTGAAAAATCCTCCACTCTCTCTGTATGTGTTAGATTGAAGGCAGTGCCACTTGTTGAAGGTTGCAGAGCCTCTAACAGCCTGGGTTTTTAAATTACTAAATCAGAAACGCCCCACTTCCTTCACCCTAATGAATATTACAAGAGCAATGAAATCTATAGTGTGAAGCCACTGGAATTCTTAAATTTATATTTTTATGTCATCTAGTGTTACCTTAACTAACAGAAAGTACCCAGTAACTGATAGGTATAATAACTACTAGCCTCTCTCCTAATTCTAAGATTTTCCTATTTACAATTGAGTTGAAATGCAAGGAAGTAGAGTGGGGGTAAGGGCCAAAATTAAAAAGAGAGTTGATAGTAAGCCTGGAACATGATCTACGGTGGCTAGCTCATCACCTGATTCCCAAAATAGAAAGGAAAATCTCATACAGAAATGTGGTCTAGTGAAGCAAGTGCTTCAAAGAAGGTACATGATATCTTGTCATATCCATCCTAAGGTTAACACAAAAGTCTCTTACTCAAAGAGAAAGCTCACAAACCGATCTCCAAAAATATGTTCTAGGTACTGCTATCCAGTTGAAACATGTGACCTTTTCCTTTCTGCAGATATAGAGTCAAACTCTTGCAAAATCAACGTATGTGTTGCCTTTGTCTAGAAGGAGTCGTAAGCTCAAAGGTCTGTTTAGCTGTGGTCATGAAAGATTCCCAAGACTCATCCCCAGAGCAAGACACCTTTCAGTGTTGAGGTAATTCCTGCACATGCATAGTTTGTAAAGCCCTTTGGGATGCAAAGCCTTCTGTAATTTTCAGATGTTCTTTAGATTTTTAGACAGGACGGCAGGATAAAAGTGGTTCTAAATGCTACAAGTCTCGAAGGACATAGGCAATGCTCTGTAATGAAAATTGAAGTAAGCCATGCAAACCCTCTGGTACAGGCACTGTAACAGAAGTTCAGCTTTTGATTATCCTTCCTGTAAAGTCTTAGTCTTATTTAGGCATAGAATCCATGGCTTAAGTTGGTATACAATGTTCAGATGTTGATAATTTCAGCTATTTTTAAAACCTGGTGGAAGTGTCTACTACTTCCAGACACTTGAAGTGAACACTTTAAATCCCCATAAGAATGATGTATGTAATTGCATAACTGTATAATAAGTGCAGTTGTGAGATGAAATGGAACAGCTTTCAGGAGAAAAGTTCAAGAATTTCAGTACATAGTTTTACATTCTCAGTTCTGCAGTTCAAAAAGAGGTATGACACAGACTTCCAACGATCCACACTAGAGAAAAAAAAAAAAAGCCTCAAGCAATAGACTGATGCAATGAGTGGTAACAAAAATATCTGAATGCTACACTGTGATTATCAAATTCTGTGCTTAATATGGGCACCAGCATCCCCAAACAGGGTCAAAAGTTTAAAGAGAACATTATAGAAAATTAGACACTAGAGAAAGTTGCAACTAACTAGGTCAGAAGTGTTCAGAGTGTCAAAAATCAGAATATCTATAGAAGGGCAGAGAAATGTCACCAGCCTACAACAAGCAAGTGATGACTCCATAAAATTTCATTATTCTAAAATATGGGATTGTTGGGAGTAAGCAAGAAAGTTGATTCCTGACATTTAAAAAGTAAAAATAAAGATAACTTACCTGCCCTAGAGGTTTCCGTAAAATTATACACTAAATAAATTAAAGCAATTACCAGGCCAGTAGCTGTGAAAATTGTGCTGAAGAAGGATCCCCTTTCTAAATACTTCTTCATTTTTTTCTATCTGTCAGGACTCTACCTTCTTGTTGTGAAGTCACTGCATACTGTCATTTGAAAATCCTGTTGTGATTTGTTTAAATGTACTTTTTAAAGTTTAGAATGAAAGCTACCTAATTATGCCTATATCTTTGTATTTCTCTACTTCTTGATTTAATAGTTCATTGCTTCAGGTTTAACTAAATATCACATCTTTGTTATTAAAAACAGAAAGAACCCATTTTATAGAAAAAACTATTACTTACAAAGCATGTACGAAGTTCTTTCTTGCAGTATTTTGAATTTATAACTCCTCAAATAGACATATCTGATCATTTTGAAGGGGACTTATAGGAGAGAATTAGAAATATAAAAGATCATTTGGTCCGGGAAGCTTAATCTGCTGGTACTTATCAGACAAAAGGACTGCTGGGGTCTGTCAGTGGCCCAAATAAACAGCGTCTCTCTTCATCGCCTTAATTTCTTTTAAAAGCTAATTTGAAAGCAAAACAGCTTTCTAGTATTCAATCTTAGAATCAGTCAGTTTGCCACCACCCCCAGTCATACCAGTGCCCCCACTTGGGAGTGGAAGTGAATGCATTCACTTTGCAGTAAGGCAGACTACCTAGGGAAAGCAGAAGCTAAGTGGATCTTGCTCAACTTACTGTTTCCAAATTTACCATTAAATGTATCCAGCAGAGGAATGAGTGTGGGGACAAAGAGAAGCCCAGAGTGATATAGCTAGTAAAACTTCCACCACATGGAAGAAACCATCAGAGTATAGAATAAACATTCCCACCTTATAGTGTCCAAAAATTTAAGCAGTCTTTGAAGAGTAGCCTTGACAATTCAAACATATAAACATCAATCTCCAACCACCCCTTGCTGCTGCCACCTGAGGTCACAGCACTGAAGAATCAAAACTCAGTATCTTGATGTGTTTTAACTTCTAGAGTTCAAAGAAAAGCCAGGTACAATTTTTGAAAAGACAAAGTTAGCAGATAGGTGACCTGCTTTGTGCTCCACTCAGGATCCTGGAACACAATTCATTCAGATGGTTTACAAAAACATACTTTAATGTGGGTTCTATTTCTAAAGGTGTGGGCAGGGTGTCTTTGTCAGCTCAGACTGCTATAACAAAATTCCATAGATTGCGTGTACAGGTCTTCTATTTATGCATAATAAATTACCACAAACTTAGCAACTTAAAATGACATAAATTTATTACCTCACAGTTTCCATAGATCAGGAATACAGCAGGACATATCCTGAAATCAAGGTGTTGTCTAGGCTTTCTTATTTGGAGGATGTAGGGCAAAAACCTCTACCATACTCATTCTCACTGTTGGCAGAATTTGGTTCCTAGTGACTGTAGGACTGAGGTCTACTTTTCTTTACTGGCTATCAGTCACATTCCTTGCCATGTGCTCCCCTTCATCTTCAAGCCATCAACATTGCACCAAATCCTTCTCATGCTTCAAATCTCTGACTTCTTCACTCTAAATTCTAGATCCAGTTGTAAGTGATTAACTCAGGCCCATCTAAATCATCTCCCGACCTTAAGCAGAACTAGTTGGGGATCTTAATTACATCTGAAAAATCCTTTTTACCACATAATGTAACATAAGCAAGAGAATGATATCTCATTATATTCACAGGTTCCACCCACACTGAAGAGGAGGAGATTATACAGGGTATGTACACCAGAGGGCAGAAATTTGGGGAGTCATATAACAATTCTGTGTACCACAGTATGAAAGATCAATAAATTCTTATCAGTTACCCTAATTCCTTCCTTAATTCTGAATTTTCCTGTCCTTCAGCCTCCAGGAAAACAAAACATATTAGCTGATTATCATCTTTAAAATGTACCATCCTGTTCTTGCAAACTTATTAAATTATAACTCAAAACTTTTGAATGTATGATTAAATAATTTCAACTCCTGTAACCTCTTTCCATATGCCTGCTTTCAAATACATTCATATTGCAATTTATCTCCTCTCAATCTTCTTCAGTTTTTTCATATGTCTCTCACATTGGGAATCAAGGTTTGTTCTTAAAATCACTTATATAAGTGCAAGCCTTCTTGACCAATTGATTCTTGTTCTAATGGTTGTTTTAGTCCTTTAAAAAGGAGGATATAGGCATTGGAAACTTAAATTGAGTAATTAAGGAAACTCGTTTTTTATCAAGTAACTGAAAATGTTGATGAAATACAATTACTGTGGCAGAGAGAGTGAAAAAGTAAACATGTGACCGCGCTAGGAATCAAGAGCTTTGCAAATTACCTTTCATGGTGCCACTGAGTCACCAAGTGATGCTGGAGAATGTCTGAGACCTTTGTTCATCTCAGTTGCTTCATCTCTGAAACTGTTTTTCATGATTTCCTATTCTTGTTAACATTTCTTTTTTAAAAGATATTTATTAGAGTATAGTTGATTTACAGTGTTGTATTAGTTTCAGGTGTACAGTGAAGTGAATCAGTTATACGTATACATAACACTTCTTAATTGCCTTGAGGATAAGAGAAAAAAATCTATGGATAAGTGTATCAAACTCATGTTTTTAACTAAAATTGAATAATCAGTTTAAATCGCTTAAGGTAACAATTTAATTATAGTGAAAACTGATCTAAGAATAGTTTCTCTTCTGCCTCAATTAATGATTGATAGATTTAAACTATTGGCTCCCTGGGATCTGTAAATTAGGGTTCAGGTGGAAAATAATAAATTTCTTCAGAAAGCATCATCTAATCCAACTGCCAATGATTACATTCTTCTTGATAATTTTAGTTGACAGTCCATAACACACCACCCCCTGTGAGGGAAGGCATGTCAAACACTGTCTTACTATTTTGGCAGAAATTTCTGTTATTCTACAAGATTTACATTCATGCCTTGAGGTGTTCCAAAGAGAAAACCTTCATACAAAGTATTTTCAATGTTTTCTTTTTGTATTTGTTAAAAGATTAGCTTTTGCTGTGGAACATAGGGTGTCACAATTAAAACCAATCCTAGTTGCGGTTTCCAGGCTACATTTAAATATTGAATTATCTGGGCCAAAAAAGTCCTTACTCAGTGTGAAGTATGGAAAATGTGCAGCAATTCTTGCTTGGGAGATTATTATATAAAGAGTAAGACAGTGTATAAATATGACATAACATTTCAAACAAAAGTGTTCTGAGTTGCTTTTCTAAAGTAGGCAAAAGAAAGAATAGATAATGAGAAACAGAGTCATTAAACTCTGAATCATTTGTTCAAACCCAAACCAAATCAGTAGTGACCTGAAGCGTTTACTAAGTGATAATGTGTTTTGACCTATGATAAATGAGCCTGTACAGTTCCTAATCTACATCCATTGGCACTGTTTTTGGAATGAATGGGCAGATACTTAACATCCTCCTCACCTCTAGGGGTTGACTTTTTTTGATGGGGTTATGGCTGATTGATATGACAGTGGAAAATATTGCATGCAGATGCATCTGTGTGACTGTCTATGAGCAGTTGACCCATAGCCAAAATTTCAGTTGACCCAGGGTCATCTAAAAAGGTTGATTAAATTAGTGCACTTAGTTATGAATAATGCATGATTTCCTTTCCCAAATGAGTTGAAGAAAACTTTACAGAGGGACACAAGGGAAAGACAAGAAATGCTAATCAATGTTTTATCAGCTACCTGTGGATGACTAAGAATTATTAAAGTTCCGCTCAACTATAGAAAAAAACTGCAATACTGTGACTCCAACTGTTAACTTTCATTAGAGGCAAGAACAATTAGACTTGTACATATATAGATACAAAGGAAAAGGTACCTGTTTCCAATATACTGAAAAGTACACACACACATACACACACATCAGGTAGGGATTAAAATTCATTCTGTGGGAGGCTACTACTAACAGATTTTAACTACAGTTTCTATCACTCTTCAGGCCATCTTGAAAGAATTAAACCAGAACATTGCACTGGATGCACCCCTCTCTCTGTTTTCCCCAGCAGAGAAATCCCTGCCAAAGAGATTTGTCTTGGTGCTGAGCTATATTGACTTGGGGGACAAGAAGACACAGGCAAAAGTAAAATTGCTCTTCCTATACGTTTCAATGTGGCCCTTCTCTGTCCTGTGATCTTCTGGGGTTCTCCCAGAGGTATTCTAGTTCAAATATAGTTGTTAACAGAATTTCTGTGGGGGAATAAGGGCCAGGGTGTAGAAAAATTGAAACCTTGTACACTGTAAAATTAAGGAATGTAAATTAGTGTTGCCACTATGGAAAACAGTTCAACAAAAAATTAAAAATAGGAAATTCCCTGGCAGTCCAGTGCTTAGGACTCCATGCTTTCACTGCTGAGGGCCCTAATACAATCCCAAGTCAAAGAAATAAGATCCCGCAAGCCACACGGTGGGCTGAAAAAAAAAGAAGAAAGAAAAAAATTAAAAATAGAACTACTACATGTTCCATCAATCCTGAATCTTGAATATATATTCAAAATAAATGAAATCAGGGTCTTAAATGGAACTCTGCACTCCAATATTCATTGCAGCTTTATTCACAGTAGCCAAGATATGGACATAAGCCACATGTTCGTGGACAGACAAATGGATCAAGAAGATGCTGTATATACATGCAATGGAATAGTATAGGGCCTCAAAAAAGGAAGAACTCCTACTATTTGCAACATGGATGGATCTAGAAAACATTATGCTAAATGAAATAAGCCAGTCACTGAAGGACAATTGCTATATGATTCTACTTATATGAGGTATCTAAAATAATCAAACTGATAGAAGTATAGAATAGAATGGTGATTTCCAGGGGATGGGAGGAAGAGGGAATAGAGAGTTACTTTTCAATGAGTAAGAAGTTAAATTTGTATAAGATGAATAAGTTTTAGAGATCTGCTTTACAACATAGTGCCCATAATTTAACTATAGAGTGTTGTGCACTTAATAATTTGTTAAGGGGTTAGATCTCATGTTAACTGTTCTTGCCACACACAAAAAAGCAAAGGGACACAAGGAAACTTTTGGAGGTGATGGATATGTTTATTACCTTGATTGTGATGATGGTATCCTGGGTATACACCTATGTCCAAACTCATCAAATTATGCACATTAAATATGTGAATTTTAAAAAAATGGAATATTGCAGAATTATGGCCTTTGATGCTCCTCCTGTTTTAAGTAGACGAGCACACTTAAAGACAATAATGTGGGTATTAAGTAGATGAATTTGTCAACCTCTGAAAGACAAAAAGCCAAGACTGGAAACTGCATTTCTTTTGGCTGAACTTAGGCAGGGCTTGTAATCTCCAGTTTATCACAGGCTCCACTGCTCCCTATTATCCTGCACCAGGCTTCCCACATGCAAAATATATGTCTGGCCATTAAGGCTTTTGGCTTGCATTCCTAGAAATAAAAGTGTTTCAGACTTTCTTGTCACACACTGACTGTGCTCCTTCTTGCTCTTCTTTGGAAGCCTTGCATACATTCCATGGATATGGCTTCAGACATTGCTGAGTTTCAAACCTGACTTTTTCACTTACTAACTACATGATTTACTAACTACAAGAGACTCAAAACTTATAAGCCTCAGTTTCCCTGACTATAAAATGAGAATGGAGATAATGTTAATACCTAACTCATACGTTGTTGTAAGAATTAAAGTGTAGTTGAGATAGTGACTGGAACAGAGTGAGCACTGTATAAATGTTTGTTATTATTTTTCTGTTAAGGAAGAGGTAGGGTGCTGGTGAACTGCCTGGACGCCAGAAGGTTGTGATATAGGAGGGCAGAGGAAGCCAAAAGAGAATAAGTCTTGATTTGATTAATTGTATGTGGGTCAAGAATGAATACCAGTACCAATGAACATGAGGTCAAACTAGTGTTTCTGTAAATGAAGACATTAAAACTTATTTCAGATTCCTTGAGCCTTTTATAAGATTTTAAGAGAAACGGATTCTCCCACTGAAGGCAGCTTTTTATCCATTTCATTGTCAGCATAAATGATATCACTCATCTGAATGTACTCATGAGACCTATCTGACAGTTTTTTCTCCAGAAGAAATTTTTTTTATTACATGTGTTTTTATCATATAAATTTTCTTGCTATTGGGAATCAAGACATGTCCAAAAACAATCTAATTTTTGAGTTTTACTTTTAATGGAAGTTTCAATGCCAATAATTTATCAAAGAATACAGAGCAGTTTAGAAACCTATTTCAGAGTGACTGAGAAAGTATTCATTCATGCCAGCAATATTCCAATGTTCTTTGTATGAGACATATATGGAAATGGTTGCAGTAGCTTACAATAGTGATTTCCCAAACTAGTAAAAAGAAGTCATCATGAATTATAGTGACACTTTTTAAAAAAGAGATAGAGCCATAAAGTGAAATAAGTCAGACAGAGAAAGACAAATACAGTATGATATCACTTATATGTGGAATCTAAAAGATACAACAAACTAGTGAGTGAATATAATAAAAAAAAAAAGCAGACTCACAGATATAGAAAACAAACTAGTGGTTACCAGTGGGGAGAAGGAAGGGAGGAGGGGCCATATAGGAGTATGGGATTAAGAGGTAAAAATTATTATGTATAAAATAAGTTACAAGGATATATTGTATAACACAGGGAACATAGCCAATATTTTATAATAACTATAAATGGGACATAACCCTTAAAAATTGTAAATCACTCTATTGTACACCGGTAACATATAATATTGTACATCAAGTATACTTCAATTTTAAAAAAGAGAGCGTGAGATAGTAAGCTATCAAATTTCTAAATATGATGTGTGGTCTCTTCCACTTTGGTAAAGGAGGATGCTATATCAGTCAGCATGATCTAGGTTATGATGAGGGAACAAACAACCTCAAAGTTATGTGGCTTGACACAATAAATGTTTTATTTCTTGCTTATGCTACAGGTCCAGCACAGGTCAGATGAAGGCATTGCTTTTTGTAGTCACTCGGGACCCCACTGACAGAGATTCTTTCTCAACAGAGTGGAAAATCATGTACTAGCTATTAAGGTTTCTGCTTTGAAAAAACACATGTCAATTCAGCTTACATTTCATTAGTTGCAATCAGTCACATGGCCATGCTTAACTTCAAGAGGACTGGGAAGTGCAATATTACCATGTGCTGAGAATGATGAGATCTAAAATATTTATGAACAGTCCTAATTACTACCACAGATGCTCATAAAATTTACAGGAAAATCAGAAGTCTGTGTCAGATTGCAGCATTTTTAGAAAAATTAGGTCTGATTGCTTTTGCTTCAATACCTTTTCTTATCCTGTGTTCCCAGAAAGTAAACTCTGATGCAAAAGTTCTGTGTTACTAAAGTTTTAGAAAGTGCAAATTCTAGGTAGCCAGGATGAGGGAAAATGGAAATGAGGTAGGAGAATAAGAGTAAATATGAGAGAATGCATTAGTATATGTTTGCTAATGGGTATCAAGCCCAACAGATTACTTAATCTTTTGGTACCATCATCTGAGAAGTCATAAATTATTGCACCACAGGACTATGTAGCAGAGAAAGGATGAATAATTTTATGCACTGGTTCCCATCTCCCATTGACCTAATTTTACTCCAAGTGTCATTTAATCCCTAGCACTATAGCTTGTGTACACATAGCCACTGATCAGGACCTGTGGCACCTCATGCCTCACCTATAATGCAGAATTCCCGGAGCAGGATTTTAGAGGTAAGTGATCCGAGCATGAGATAAAGTGTTTGGTTGTGTCAGCATGAAGTTGAGTGGTTTTCCCTTCAACTTGGCCATCAAAGCTGTGGCTAGGGTAGAATAAATGGCTATAAACCCAGTAGATAAATGATACCAAGATGATGTAATGTGGCACCTAAGAGGTTTCTAAAACAGCATTCAACCCTCCCCAAAAGGACACAACTCTCTTGAAAACTATGATTTCTCAATCAAAATTCAAACAACATAGTTTTCATATTTGGCCCAAATAATTGACCCTGAGAGAAAGGTTAGAGTAAACAAACAAGAAAGTGCTTAACTTACTAGAGAGTCTCGAATAGTAAACTGTTAAACTTCCCAAACCTTCAATAAATATTTACAAACTAATAAATATTTGTAAATGAATAATGGTTGCAAGACACTCATTTTTCTAAAAAGAAGCTCAACCTGTCATTTTTGGTAGGTAAAAAATAAAGTAAAATATTAATATGTCTGAATCATTTTATTTTTTTAACATCTTTCCTGGAGTATAATTGCTTTCCAATGTGTCAGTTTCTGCTTTATAAAAAAGTGAATCAGCTATATGTATACATACATCCACATATGCCCTCCCTCTTGAGCCTCCCTCCCACACTCTGTATCCCACCCTTCTAGGTGGTCACAAAGCACAGAGCTGATGTCCCTGTGCTATGCTGCCACTTCCACAAGCTATCCATTTTAGAATTAGTAGTGTATATATGTCAATGCTACTCTCTCACTTCGTCCCAGCTTACCCTTCCCCCTCCCCATATCTTCAAGTCCATTCTTTATGTCTGCCTCTTTATTCCTGTCCTGCCACTAGGTTCGTCAGAACTTTTTTTTTCCTAGATTCCATGTATATGTGTTAGCATACGTTATTTTTTTTTTCTCTTTCTGACTTACTCACTCTGTATGACAGACTCCAAGTCCATCCACCTCACTAAAAATAATTGAATTTCATTATTTATGGCCGAGTAATATTCCATTGTGTATATGTGCCACATCTCCTTTATCCATTCATCTGTCGATGGACAATTAGGTTGCTTCCATCTCGTGGCTATTGTAAATAAAGCTGCAATGAACATTTTGATACATGACTCTTTTCGAATTATGGTTTTGTCAGGGTATATGCCCAGTAGTGGGATGGCTAGGTCATATGGTAGTTCTATTTTTAGTTTTTTAAGGAAACTATATACTGTTATAAATAGTGGCTATATCAATTTACATTCTCACACACATTGCAAGAGGATTCCCTTTTCTCCACACCCTCTCCAGCATTTATTTCTTATAGATTTTTTGATGATGGCCATTTGGACCATTGTGAGGTGATTCCTCATTGTGGTTTTCAATTGAATTTCTCTAATGATTAGTGATGTTGAGCATTATTTCATGTGCTTCTTGGCAATCTATCTTCACTGGAGAAATATTTATTTAGGTCTACCTCCCATTTTTGGAATAGTTGTTTTTTTTTTTGATATTGAGCTGCCTGAGCTTCTTGTAAAATTTGGAGATTAATTCTTTGTCAACTGCTTCATTTGCAAATATTTTCTCCCATTCTGAGGGGCTGTCTTTTGATCTTGTTTATGGTTACCTTTTCTGTGCAAAAACTTTTAAGTTTCATTATGTCCCATTTTGTTTATTTATTTGTTTTTATTTCCGTTTCTCTAGGAGGTGGGTCAAAAAGGATCTTGCTGTGATTTATGTCATAAAGTGTTCTGCCTATGTTTTCCTCTAAGAGTTTGATAGTGTCTGGCCTTACATTTAGGTCTTTAATCCATTTTGAGCTTATTTTTGTGCATGGTGTTAGGAAGTGTTCTAATTTCATTCTTTTATATGTAGTTGTCCAGGTTTCCCAGCACCACTTATTGAAGAGGTTATCTTTTCTCCATTGTATATTCTTGCCTCCTTTGTCAAAGTTAAGGTGACCATATGTGCATGGGCTTATCTGTGGGCTTTCTATCCTGCTCCATTGATCTATATTTCTGTTTTTGTGCCAGGACAATACTGTTTTGATTACTGTAGCTTTGTAGTATAGTCTGAGGTGATGGAGCCTGATTCTTCCAGCTCCATTTTTCTTTCTCATTATTGCTTTCGCTATTTGGAATCTTTCCTGTTTCCATACAAAGTGTAAAATTTTCTGTCTTGCTCTGTGAATAATGTGATTGGTAGCTTGATGGGGATTGCATTGAATCTGTAGATTGCTTTGGGTGGTATAGTCATTTTCAGAATGTTGCTTCTTCCAATCCAAGAACATGGTATATCTCTCCATCTGTTGTGTCATCTTTAGTTTCTTTCATCAGTGTCTAATAGTTTTCTGCATAAAGGTCTTTTGTCTCCTTAGCTAGGCTTATTCCTAGGTATTTTATTCTTTTACTTGCAATGGTAAATGGGAGTTCCTCCTTAATTTCTGTTTCAAATTTTTCATTTTTTGTCTACAGGAATGCAAGAGATTTCTGTGCATTAATTTTGTACCCTGTGACCCTACCAGATTCATTGAATTAGCTCTAATAATTTTCTGGTAGCATCTTTAGGATTCTCTATGTATAGTATCATGTCATCTGCAAACAGTGAAAGTTTTATTTCTTTTCTGATTGGGATTCTTCTGTCTCTTTTTCTTCTCTGATTGCTGTGTCTAAAACTTCCAAAACTACATTGAATAAGAGTGTACATCCTTGTCTTGTTCCTGATCTTAGTGGAAGTGGTTTCAGTTTTTCACCATTGAGAATAATGTTTGCTGTGGGTTTGTCATATATGGCCTTTATTATGTTGAGATAAATTCCCTCTGTGCCCACTTTCTGGAGAGCTTTTATCATAAATGGGTGTTGAATTTTGTTGAAAGCTTTTTCTGCATTTATTCAGATTACCATATAATTTTTATCCTTCACTTTGTTAATATGGCATATCACATTGATTGATTTGCATATATTGAAGAATCCTTGCATTCCTGGGATAAACCCCACTTGATCATGGGGTATGATCCTTTTAACGTGCTGTTGGATTCTGTTTGCTAGTATTGTGTTCAAGATTTTTGCATCTATGTTCATCAGTGATATTGGCCTGTAGTTTTCTTTCTTTGTGACACTTTTCTCTGGTTTTGGTATCACAGTGATGGTGGCCTTGTCGAATGGGTTTGGGAGCATTCCTCCCTCTGCTATAGTTTGGAAGAGTTTGTGAAGGATAGGTGTTAGCTGTTCTCTAAATGTTTGATAGAATTCACCTGTGAAGCCATCTGGTCCTGGGCTTTTGTGTGATAGAAAATTTTTATTCACAGTTTCAATTTCAGTGCTCACAATTGGTCTGTTCATATTTTTATTTCTTCCTGGTTCAGTCTTGGAATGTTGTGCTTTTGTATGAATTTCTCCATTTTTTCCAGATTGTCCATGTTATTGGCATATAGCTGCTTTTAGTAGTCTCTCATGATCCTTTGTATTTCTGTAGTGTCAGTTGTTGTTTCTACTTTTTCATTTCTAATTCTGTTGATTTGAGTCTTCTCCCTTATTTTCTTGATGAGTCTGGCTAATGGTTTATCAATTTTGTTTATCTTCTCAAAGAACCAGCTTTTAGTTTTATTGATCTTTGCTCTTTATTGTTTCCTTAATATCTTTTTCATTTATTTCTGATCTGATCTTTATGATTTTTTTCCTTCTGCTAACTTTGTTTTTTTATTTTTTATTTTTTCTTCTTTCTCTAATTGCTTGAGATGTAAGTTTCAGTTATTTATTTGAGATTTTTCTTATATTTTGAGGTAGGAATGTATTGCATTAAACTTCCCTCTTAGAACTTCTTTTGCTGCAGCCCATAAGTTTTGGGTCATCCAGTTTTCATTGTCATTTTTTTCTATGAATTTTTCGATTTCCTCTTTGATTTCTTTAGTGATCTCTTGGCTATTTAGTAGTGTATTGTTTAGCCTCCTTGTGTTTGTATGTTTTACAATTTTTTTTCTGAATCATTTTAATAACTCTCATTTACCACAGCCAGTGAGGAAAAAGGAAAAAAATCCCAAAGGAGGAGTTTCACAATGTGGAGAAGTGAAAAGGGCATAGCATGGAAGTAATGATATACTAATATATGTGCATATTAGTGATGGTAGCAAATGGGATCAGAACTACCTCATAGGTTTCCACTCCATCTTCAAGCTTTGATATTTTGTAAAAAGCTATTTTCTAAAATGATAGTATCTTTGAATCTCTTCATAGACTTTTCTCAGCTTAAGTGTTTAAAATTTCATACGACTGTAACCTAACTCAATATCCCTTTATCTAAATAGCTATGAGCCGTTTTTAGTATATAAAGGAACAATTTCCTCTTAAAACTGGCAAATATTTTTACTTGTTAAAGGAAAAAAACATTCTGTTTTCCTCTTTTCTATGATCTAACAGCTGGTAGACAAAGAAAGGGAGAATAATAAATTTTAATTATACCTTTCAAACCCAACACATTTGAAACTATTCAGCAACTACATGAGAGATTTCTCAACATTAACTTGTAGGTGGTTAAGAAATGTTAGTTCTTGTTCTTGAAGTTGAGATGGCCAGACTTGTACAATCCACCATAATAAAATTTACAAATTTTCAACACTTTATAATGATTATTTTCTTCAGGGTCTTAGTGTCTCTGTTTTTGCTTTCCACTCTCTCTTTTCCATACTTAAGACTGGCCCAATAAAGAAAGCAACACTGTAAATCATCACACAGGTTTTCTCCTCCAATTACATTAATATCAGATGTCAAAATAGAGCACACACCAAGTAAGGATATAAGATTATAATATCTTCTACTGTAGACAGGGAGTAAGGGAGAACAAAAATGGGAGAAAGTTTGATGGTGTAAATAGTCTTTTAAAATTCATTCCTTGGGTTTGAGAGGAAAAAAAAATATTGCATTTGTGGACTAATAGAACAGAATTGAAAGCCCAGAAATAAACATATACAGACATGGTCAATTAATATTTGATAATAGAGCCAAGAATACTCAATGGGGACTGATAGTCTTTTCAATAAAAATGTTGGGAAAACTGGATAACCACATGCAAAAGAATGAAATTGGAACATTACCTTACATGACTCACAAAAGTTAACTCAAAATGGATTAAAGACTTAAATGTGAGAACTGAAACTGTAAAACTCCTAGAAGAAAAATTAAGAAGCAGGGGGTGCCTTCAACATGGCAGAAGGGTAAGATGTGTAGATCACCTTCCTCTCCACAAATACATCAAAACTACATCTACATGTGGAACAACACCTACAGAACACCTACTGCATGTTGGCAGAAGGCTTCCAGCTTCCCCAAAGGCAAGAAACTCCCCACATACCTGGGTAGGGCAAAAGATATAAAGGAAAAACAGAGTCAAAATAATAGGGATGGGACATGCACCTTGGGGAGGGAGCTGTGAAGGAGGAAATGTTTCCACAGACAAAGAAGTCCCTTCACTGGCAGAGATGGGGAGCAGGTTGGAGGGGGAAGCTTCAGAACCATGGAGGAGTGCATAGCAATAGGGGTGCAGAGGGCAAAGTGGAGAGATTTTCACTCAGAGGATCACTGCCAACTAGCACTCCCCAGCCTGAGAGGCTTGTCTGATCACCCACTGGGGTAGGTGGGGCCTGGGAGCAGAGGCTCTGGTTTTGGAGTTCAAATCCCAGGGAAAGGACTGGGGTTGGCTACATGAACACAGCCTGAAGGGGGTTACTGCGCCACAGCTAGCTGGGAGGGAGTCCAGGAAAATGTCTGGACCTGTCTAAGAGTCAAGAGACCATTGTTTCGGGGTGTGTGAGGAGAGTGGATTCGGAGCACTACCTAAACGAGCTCCAGAGATGGGTGTGAGCCACGGCTATCAGTGCAGACCCCAAAGATGGGTATGAGATTCTAACGCTGCTAATACAGCCACCAAGAAGTCTGTGTGCAAGCACAGGTCACTATCTACACCTCCTCTTTCAGGAGCCTGTGCAGCCTGCCACTGCCAGGATCCCATGATCCAGGGACAATTTCCCCAGCAGAACATGGTGTGACTCAGGCTGTTGCCATGCCATGCCAAACTCTGCCCCTGCAGGCTCGCCCCCACATTCCATACCCCTCCTTCCCCCCAGCCTGAGTGAGTCAGAGACCCCCTAATCAGCCACTCTATTAACCACATCCTGTCTGGGGGGGAACAGATGACCTCAGGTGACCTACACACAGAGGAGGGGCCAAATCCAAAACTGTACCCCAGGAGTTGTGTGAAAAAAAAAAGAGAAAGGGAAATTTCTCCCAGCAGCCTCAGGAGCACTGAATTAAATCTCCACAATCAACTACATGTACCTTCATCTCTAGAATACTTGAAGACAACATATCATCCAAAAATTGAGGCAGTGGACGTTGGGAGAAACTTAGACTTGGGGTGGCTTTCTTCATCTAATTTGTTTCTGGTATTATGTTTATCTTAGTTTAGTATTTGGAGCTTATTATCATTGGTAGATTTCTTTATTGATTGGGTTGCTGTCTTCCTTTTTTAATTTTATATATATATATTTTTCCCTTTTCCTCTTTTTGTAAGTGTGCATGTTTCTTTGTGTGATTTTGTCTATATAGCTTTGCTTTTGCCTTTTGTCCTAGGGTTCTGACTGTCTTTTCTGTGTGTTTTTTTTTTTTTTTTGTATAGTTTTTAGAGCTTGTTATCATTGGAGGATTTGTTTTTTGGTTTTGTTGCTCTCTTGTTTCTTGCTCTCTTTATAATCATTTTATTTTTCATATTTTTTCTATTTAAATAACTTTATTTTATTTTATTTTATTCTCTCTTTCTTTCATTTTATTTCACCCCGTTCTTCTGAGCTGAGTGGCTGACAGTGTCTTGGTGCTCTGGCCGGGTGACAGGCCTGAGACACTGAGCGGGGAGAGCTGAGTTCATGTCATTGGTCCACCAAAGACCTCCTAGACCCCTGTAATATCAAATGACGAAAGTTCTCCCAGAGATCTCTATCTCAACGCTAAGACCCAGCTCCACTCAACAACCAGCAAGCTACAGTGATGGACACCCTATGTCAAACAACTAGCAAGACAGGAACACAAAATCACCCATTAACAGAGAGACTGCCTAAAATCATAATAAGTTCACAGACATCACAAAACATACCACCAGTCATGGTACTGCCCACCAAAAGAAAAAATCCAGCTTAATCCACCAGAACACAGGCTCCAGTCCCCTCCATGAAGAAGCCTACACAACCCACTGAACCAAACTTACAGACTGGGAGCAGACAAAAAAACCCAGGAACTACAAACTTGCAGTCTGTGAAATGGAGACCCCAAACACAGTAAGTTAAGAAAATGAGAAGACAGAGAAATATGCAGCAGATGAAGGAGCAAGGTAAAAACACACCAAACCAAACAAATGAAGAGGAAACAGGCAGTCTGACTGAAAAAGAATTCAGAGTAATGATAGTAAAGATGATCCAAAATCTTGGAAAAAGAATGGAAAAATACAAGAAACGTTTAACACGGACCTAGAAGAACTAAAGAGCAAACAAACAATGATGAACAAGAAAATAAATATTAAAAATACCCTAGGGGCTTCCCTGGTGGTGCAGTGGTTGGGAATCTGCCTACTAATACAGGGGACATGGGTTTGAACTCTGGTCTTGGAAGATCCCACATGCTGTGGAGCAAATAGGCCCATGAGCCACAACTACTGAGCCTGCGCGTCTGGAGCCTGTGCTCCGCAACAAGAGAGACCACAATAGTGAGAGTCCCGCACACCATGATGAAGAGTGTCCCCCAATTGCCACAACTAGAGAGAGCCCTCGCAAAGTAACGAAGACCCAACACAGAAAAAATAAATAAATTAATTAATAAACTCCTACCCCTAACATCTAAAAAAAATAATAATTCTCTAGAAGGAATCAGTAGCACAATAACTGAGGCAGAAGAATGGATAAGTGACCTGGAAGATAAAATAGTGGAAATAACTACCACAGAACAGAATAAAGAAAAAAGAAAGAAAAGAAATGAGGACAATATCAGAGACCTCTGGGACAATATTAAAAGTATCAACATTCGAATTATATGGGTTCCAGAAGAAGAGAAATAAAAAGGGACTGAAAATATTTGAAGAGGCTATAGTTGAAAAGTTCCCTAATATGGGTAAGGAAATAGTCAATCAAGTCCAGGAAGCAGAGAGAGGACCATACAGGATAAATCCAAGGAGAAACACACCAAGACACATATTAATCAAACTATCAAATATTAAATATGAAGAAAAAATATCAAAAGCAGCAAATATCATAGAAGGTAATCCCCATAAGTTTAATGGCAGATCTTTCAGCAGAAACCCTGCAAGGCAGAAGGGACTGGAAGAATATATTTAAAGTGATGAAAGGGAAAAACCCACAAGAAGATTACTCTACCCAGTAAGGATCTCATTCAGATTTGATGGAGAAATTAAAACCTTTACAGACAAGCAAAAGCAAAGAGAATTCAGCACCACCAAACCAGCTTTACAAAAAATGCTAAAGGAACTTCTCTAGGCAGGAAACACAAGAGAAGGAAAAGATTTACAATAATAAACCCAAAACAATTAAGAAAAATGGTAATAGGAACATACATATCAATAACTACCTCACATGTAAATGGATTAAATGTTCCAACCAAAAGACATAGACTGGCTGAATAGATAAAAAAACAAGACCCATACATATGTTGCCCACAAGAGACCCACTTCAGACCTAGGACACATACACACTGAAAGTGAAGGGATGGAAAAAGATATTCCATGCAAATGGAAATCAAAAGAAACCTGGAGTAGGAATTCTCATATCAGGACAAATGCACTTTACACAAAGACTACTACAAGAGAAAAAGGACACTACATAATGATCAAGGGATGATTCCAAGAAAAAGATATAACAATTGTAAATATTTATGCACCCCACATAGGAGCACCTCAATACATAAGCCAAATGCAAACAGCCATAAAAGAGGAAATTGACAATAACACAATCATAGCAGGGGATTTTATCACCCCACATTCACCAATGGACAGATCATACAAAATGAAAATAAAAAAGGAAACACAAGCTTTAAATGATACATTAAACAAGATGGACTTAACTGATATTTATAGGACATTCCATCCAAAAACAATAGAATACACTTTCTTTTCAAGTGCACATGGAACATGTTCCAAGATAGATGACATCTTGGGTCACAAATCAACCCATGGTAAAATTAAGAAAATTGAAATTGTATCAAGTACCTTTTCCAACCACAATGCTGTGAGACTAGATATCAATTACAGGAAAAATAACCTGTAAAAAATAAAAACACATAGAAGCTAAACAATACACTAATAAATAACCAAGAGATCACTGAAGAAACCAAACAGGAAATCAAAAATTACCTAGAAACAAATGACAATGAAAAGACAATGACCCAAAACATATGGATACAGCAAAACAAGTCCTAAGAGGGAAGTTTATAGCAACACAATCCTACTTCAAGAAACAAGGAAAACCTCAAATAAACAACCAAATCTTACAGATAAAGGAATTAGAGAAAACCTAAAATTAAGAGAAGGAAAGAAATCATAAAGATCAGAAGTAAATGAATAATAAATGAAGGAAATGATAGCAAATATCAATAAAACTAAAAGCTGTTTTTTTGAGAAGGTGAACAAAATTGATAAACCATTAGCCAGTCTCATCAAGAAAAAAAGGGAGAAGATTTATATCAATAGAATTAGAAAGGAAACAGGAGAAGTGACAACTGACACTACAGAAGTACAAAGGATCATGAGAGATTACTACAAGCAACAATATGCCAATAAAATGGACCACCTACAAGGAATGGACAAATTCTTAGAAAAGCACAACCTTGCGAGACTGAACCAGAAAGAAAGAGAAAATATAAACAGATCAATCACAAGCCCTGAAATTGAAACTGTGATTAAAAGTCTTCCAAAAAAAAAAGCCCAGGATCAGATGGCTTCACAGGTGAATTCTATCAAACATTCAGAGAAGATCTAACACCTATTCTCAAACTCTTCCAAAATATAGCAGATGGGGGAACACTCCCAAACTCATTCTACGAGGCCACCATTGCCCTGATACCAGAACCAGACAAAGATGTCACCAAAACAGAAAAGTACAGCCAGTATCACTGATGAACATAGATGCAAAAATCCTCAAAAAAAACTAGCAAACAGAATCCAACAGCAAATTAAAAAGATAATAAACCATAATCAAGTGGGATTTATCCCAGGAATGCAAGGATTCTTCAATATATACAAATCAATCAATGTGATAAATAATATTAACAAATTGAAGGAGAAAAAAACATGATCAACTCAATAGATGCAGAAAAAGCTTTCAACAACATTCACCTCCCATTTATGATAAAAACTCTCTAGAAAGTCAGCATAGAGGGAACTTACCTCAACATAATTAAGTCCATGTATGAGAAACCTACAGCCAACATCGTTCTCAATGGTGAAAAAGTGAAACCATTTCCACTAAGATCCAGAAAGAGACAAGGTTGCCCACTCTTAACACAATTATTCAAAATAGCTTTGGAAGTTTTAGCCCCAGCAATCAGAGTAGAAATAGAAATAAAAGGAATCCAGATGAGAAATGAAGAAGTAAAACAGTCACTGTTTGCAGATGAAATGATACTATATAGAGAGAATCCTATAGATGCTACCAGAAAACTACTAGAGCTAATCAATGAATTTGGTATAGTAGCAGGATACAAAATTAATGCACAGAAATTTATTGCATTCCTATACACTAATGATGAAAAGTCTGAAAGAGAAATTAAGAATCACTCCCATTTACCACTGCAACAAAAATAATAAAATACCTAAGAATAAACCTACCAAAGGATATGAAAATTCTGTATGCAGAAAACTATAAGACACTGATGAAAGAAATTAAAGATGATACAAACAGATGGAGAGATGTACCAGGTTCTTGTATTGGAAGAATCAACATTGTGAAAATGACTCTACTACCCAAAGCAATCTACAGATTCAGTGCAATCCCTATCAAACTCCAATGTCATTTTTCACAGAACTAGAACAAAATATTTTACCATTTGTGTGGAAACACAACAGACCCGGAATAGCCAAATCAATCTTAAGAAAAACAGAGCTGGAGGAATTAGGCTTTCTGACTTCAGACTATACTACACAGATACAGTAATCAAGGCAGTATGGTACTGGCACTAAAACTGAATTATAGATCAATGGAACAGGATAGGAAGACCAGAGATAAACCCACACACATATGGTCACCTTATCTTTGATAAAGGATACAAGAATATACAATGGGGAAAAGTCAGCCTCTTCAATAAGTGGTGCTGGGAGGGAGAACTGGAGAGCTACCTGTAAAAGAATGAAATTAGAACACTCCCTAACACCCTACAAAAAATAAACTCAAAATGGATTAAAGGCCTAAATGTAAGGCCAGACACTATAAAACTCTTAGAGGAAAACATAGGCAGAACACTCTATGACGTAAATCACAGCAGGATCCTTTTTGACCCACCTCCTAGAAAAATGGAAATAAAAACAAAATTAAACAAATGAAACCTGATGAAACTTAAAAGCTTTTGCACAGCAAAGGAAACCATAAACAAGACAAAAAGTTAACCTTCAGAATGGGAGAAAATATTTGCAAACAAAGCAACTGACAAACGATTCATCTCCAAATTATGCACGCAGCTCATGCAGCTCAGTATCAAAAAAAAAAAGACAACAACCTAATCCAAAAATGGACAGAAGACCTAAATAGACACTTCTCCATGGAAGATATACAGATTGCCAACAAACACATGAAAGGATGCTCAACATCACTAATCATTCGTGAAATGCAAATCAAAACTACAATGAGGTATCACCTCACACCAGTTCAGAATGGCCATCATCAAGAAATCTACAAACAACAAATGCTGGAGAAAAGGGAACCCTCATACACTGCAAGGAATGTAAATTGATACAGCCACTATGGAGAACAGTATAGAGGTTCCTTAAAAAAAACTAAAAATAAACCACCATATGACCAAGCAATCTCACTACTGGATGTATACCCTGAGAAAACCATAATTCAAAAAGAGTCATGTACCACAATGTCCATTGCAGCTCTATTTACAATAGCCAGAACATGGAAGCAACCTACGTGTCCATTGACAAGTGAATGGATAAAGAAGATGTGGCACATATATACAATGGAATATTACTCAGCCATAAAAATGAACGAAATTGAGTTATTTGTAGTGAGGTGGATGGACCTAGAGACTGTCATAAAGAGTGAAGTAAGTCAGGAAGAGGAAAACAAATATGGTATGCTAACACATATATATGGAATATATTTTAAAAAATGGTTCTCAAGAACCTAGTGGCAAGACAGGAATAAAGACGCAGATGTAGATAATGGACTTGAGGACAAGGGGAGGGGGAAGGGCAACCTGAGATGAAGTGAGAGAGTGGCAATGACATATATACACTACCAAATATAAAATAGATAGCTAGTGAGAAGCAGCCGTATAGTACAGGGACATCAGCTCAGTGCTTTTTGTCCACCTAGAGGGGTGGGATCAGGAATGTGAGAGGGAGGAGATATGCAGATGTATGTATATGTAAAGTTGATTCACTTTATTATACAGCAGGAACTAACACACCATTAGAAAGTTGTTATACTCCAATAAAGATGTTTAATAAATAAATAAATCAGGAAAAAATAAAGAAATCTTAAGAAAAAATCTCCTTGACATTAGTCTTGGCAACAATTTTTGCCTTTGACACCAAAAGCACCAGCAACATAAGCAAAAATCAACAAGTAGAATTATAATCTAACTAAAATGTTTCTGCATAGCAGAGTAAAAAGTCAACAAAATGAAGAAACAATCTTTATAATGGGAGAAACTATTTGCAAATCATATCTTATAAAAAGTTAGTATTCAAAATATGTGATGAATTCATACAACTCAAAAAAATTCAATTTGAAAATGGGCAGAGGAACTGGCTAGACATTTTTCCAAAGAAGATATACAAATGGCCAACAGGCACATGAAAAGTTATTCAATATTACTAAACATCATAGAAATGTAAATGAAAACCACAATGAGCTATAACTTTACAACTGTTAGAATGGCTGTCACCAAAAAATAAATAAATAAATAAATAACAACTGTTGACAAGGTGTGTGGAGAAAATGGAAACCTGTTCCCTGTTGGTGGGAATATAAATTGGTAGAGCCACTATGGAAAAATGTATGGAGATTCCTCAAAAAAATAAAATAGGACTACCATATAATCCAGCATTCCCACTTCTGGGTATATATATAAAGGCATTGAAACCAGGATCTTTAAGTGATATGTGCCCTCCTATATTCATTATGGCATTATTCCAATAGGTACGATATGGAAGCAAGCTAATTGGTGTCCATCAATGGATGAATAAATATATATATATATATATATATATATATATATATAACCATTATTCAGCCATAAAAGAAGGAAAGCCTGTCATTGTTACAACATGGATGGAACTTGAAGGTATTATGCTAAATGAAATAAATCAGTGAAAGGCAAGTACGGTATGACCTCACTTATACGTTTATCTAGAAAAAGTCAAATTTATGGAAACAGAGATTAGAATGGTGGTTTCCAGGACCTGGAGGGAGAGGGAAATGAGGAGATATTAGTCAAAGTTTACAAAGTTCCGGTTGTAATTTGAATAAATTCTGGGAATCTAGTATACATCCTTATGACTATAATTAATGATACTGTATTTTATACTTGCAAATTGCTAAAAGAGTAAAACTTAAATGTCTTAAAAACATAGTATTTATGTGAGGTGATGAATGTGTTAACTAACCTTATGATGGTAATCATTTTGCAATATATACATGTATCAAATCATCACATTGCACACCTTAAATTTACATGGTGTTATATGTCAATTATATCTCAGTAAAGCTGGAGAAGAAAAATTAGTTTAGGAAGTCTACTCTTCATAAAAGTTCCCATACTTTTGCTTAATATAGATTGATCAGCAAAATCCTACTCAGGTAACTATCATAACAATTACATAAAGTTTTCCAGTTTACAATATGGCTCAGTAGTATGTTTCCCATAGAGTTTAGGGGAAAAAATCTGCATGTGTTAACATGGTCTATATAGGAGCTAGCCCTGCCTTCCTATCTAAACTCATCTTCTACCATTGTCTCCCTCACTCAGTAACCCAGCCATATGGGTCATCTTTCTGCTCATCAATGAATGCAAACTTATTTTTACCCCTACTGGTAAATCTCTTTCCCCAGCTCTTCATTGGGTTAACTCCTTCCTATCATTTAGGTCTTTGATCAAATATGACTTGCTCATTAAGACCTTAGCTGAACACTCTATCCCACATAATTCACCCTTCCATCTCATCCATCACTCTCTATTCCCTTATCCTGCTTTATTTTTTTCATAACACTTATCTCTGCATGACACTTTATTATGCATATGTTTATTAGTTTATTGTCCTTTTCCTCTCCTGGAATGTATGTTCCATAAGAGGAGGAACCAAGTTCGTTTCTGTTGCAAACAGGAAACTGGATCTGTGTCCAGTATATAATATGTGATAAATGAATAGCTATTGACTTAGTCAAAAATTATTGACTTAGTCATAATTTTACAGTTCCTGATCTTTAATTCCTTTGATGAAATATCAGCCTCTCAATTATTAATCCACTCACTTATCTTAGGTGTGTAGTATGGTTCTTCACACTTGCATTTCCAACTTTCTCTTGAATTCTTTGCTGGAGCTTTTCACTAAGGAATTAGTCATGACACTCATATCTCTTGGACCAACTTGTTAAGTTTTTGCTACTTAGGAGGACTGCCTTAGAACCTGAAATATTTATATCATTCAATTTACTCCATATCTTAAGCTGAAAAGTCAGGCAAAATTTACTAGGTACATATTAGCCACTTAATAGCACCCAGAGAACATTGCTTGTGTGTAGGCTCTTTCTCAATATTAAACTAAGATAGGATAGATATAGTGACTATCAAACAAGTTTTACAACCCTCAAGTCAAATCACAATGAAATAAAAGAAGAGACTAGTACCCATATATTTTATTTGACTAGCTGCAGGTCTGGTACCTAGAAGTCAGTATGATAACTCAGACAACTGCCTTAAAAGCATGCACTATTGGGGCTTCCCTGGTGGTGCAATGATTGAGAGTCTGCCTGCCAATGCAGGGGACACGGGTTCGTGTCCCGGCCCGGGAAGATCCCACATGCTGCGGAGCGGCTGGGCCCGTGAGCCATGGCCGTTGAGCCTGCGGGTCCGGAGCCTGTGCTGCGCAACAGGAGAGGCCACAGTAGTGAGAGGCCCACATACCAAAAAAAAAAAAAAAAAAGCATGCACTATCCATTCCATTAGTGTGCTGGCCCCACATCTACCATCATTGTCTCTCACTTCCCAATAATTTACTACTGTCCCTTAAATGCTTCCATTACCCATACCTTCAAAAATATTACCTATTTCCCTTATAATGCAGCAATATCAGTGAAGCAAAGAAGTGAGCCAAAGCTGGCTATGAATTTTAGGAGCTTGAAGAAAACAGAGGTAGTAGGGAGCAGTCTTCTGAACTCCTATTTGGTATTTTGTAATAATATGTAGAAAAGTTTAAATAATGCCATCCTGAAAGATAAAGAATCTGAAGAGGTTAATTTAACGATTGAAACTCAACACTCTACAAACCTTTTCTAAGACTATTTTTCAGCATAGTATCTTTCTCACTGTTTGATCTCTCAGAGACCAGAGATATTTTGTCAGAGAGGCAAATTTCAAGCCATTTATAAATTGCTGTGCATTATAGAGTTAATATATCTCTTATTAAAGAGAAACAAAGTTTTGACTGTGAGTTGAAATAAACATGAAATACAAGGTTTTATCAAAATCTAAGAGTTCTTTATTTACTTAGAGACCATAATTTAGAGTGGCTACTGATAGACTTGTTATATAGCATCTCTTTTCTCATAACCTCTCTGTCTCTGTCCCTCTCTCTCTCCCTAATCGTTAAAGGGAATCAACCAAGTTTACACATTGGTAAGGTTGGCTTTCATGAAAACCTTGCCATTTCCCAAAGTAGGCAACTGAGAAAGAAAACATTTATGGAGACCAGTAATAACCATCTTTTTAAATTTTATTCAGACATACAAGTGTTTGTGTTCTGGCTTGATTACTTACTAGCTCTGTGACATTAGGTAAATTACCTAACTGCTCTGAACCTCAGTTTCCTAAAATATAAATTGTATATAATACTTCTCTGAGCTGTTGTAAAGATAAAACAAGATGAAAGTAAGGCAAGAAGTACAGTGACTGGCACATTAAAAAGGTAGTTTCATTTCCCGTTACCTTTATTCTTTCTTCACTATCTTATTCTTCTTTAAAGAGATATATTATGAGATGCATATATGCAGTAGCTCTTTTTATTTCAAGATGGTAGAATGGTTAGAAGTTTGCGTTTTGAAATCCAACAGATCTAGTTTCTAATTTTAGCTTCTCCATTTGGTGTGTAACATTGAGTCAGTTCCTTAAGCTTTCTAACATTCAGTTTCCTCATCTATAAATGGAGATAATAATAGCATCTACCTCTTAGGTTGTTGTTAAATGGGATAATCAGGTAAAGGACACTGAATGCCCCACTAGCTGGAAGTGCTCAATACATGTTAGCTGTTGTATCTCTATTGTTAATATTTATTACATAATTATTATTACACTTATTTGTATTATTTTAGATCAGTGTTTCCTAACTTCAGGCTGAGGATGAACAAACATTTTAATGTAGGTTTCTTTTCAACTGGTCTCTTAGAGACATTGGTGGTAGCTTTGTTTCCTCTCTCCTACTCCTCGACTTATTGCTAGGGTCTGAAATAGAGAACATAATTAATATAAGGGAGGAAATAATGTTTTGAATGATTGAAACCTGTGAAAATGTGAGTTACTAACAAGGAAATGCCTCTCCATTAACTGGAAAAGCCCTTCTGAGCCTGGCTTACATGAGGCAGACCACATAGAAGGCTCTTTTGTAGTCCCTTCTATCTTCTAAAATAGCAGAAGCCAACTCTAATCTAATAACAAGATAGAGTGCAAGGCTTGGAGGCTCCCTACTCAGTAACACCACCAAAACTCATGGTGTGCTGTCGTTCAATGAAAATGCCACTGTTGCTATCACTGGACACATATCACAGCTTGCCACTGACTACCACCAATTTTGGAAATTGGACATTAAAAATAGACATTGCCTCATGAATTGGTTCAGATGATGCACAGCTAAAAAGAATAATCACCTATTTACATACTAGAATCTCATCTGGCCTATCATACTTCCTCCAACAACACTCTCCACCCCCACCCAATCTCCATGGGCTGAGATTGTGCTGAAAAATCCCTTTCCCCTTTAATTAAAATCTTACCTCTCTTTGTCTTTCTAAATATCTACTTATTTTCTATGTCTAAGCCACTGAGGTAACCGTAAAGATATGTATCTTACCTGGGGTAGTGGCAGCAATGAGCTTGCCCATTAAACAAACCTATTATTTTTCCCTCTCTTTAACGAAGATGGATAAATATTATACTGTAGCTTAACAACATTATTAGCTAAGTTAATTATAGCCTTTTCACTGGAACTCAAGGTAATAACGTAAGGAAAAGGAGCAATGGGTTTAAGGTCACCTTGGTAGGATCTACAAGCAATACCCAATATGGGCATAAGTAATTCATGGTCCATAATCACAAAGCACCAACCAAAGCAACACATTTCACGGAGGGAGGAAGTAGGATGTGGTAGCCTGCTCTGAACTGGAGTGTGAAATAGATACTGATCTCCTGGCGCTGCTGAATGCACACAAGGGAAAATGCAACTTAGAGATAACACACAGCAAGCCTTTTAATCAGTCATTTAGTACTTCAGCAGTAGTAAACACAGTATAACTACTGGGCTGTAGTAAGCCCATGATCCTACTGCTGACAGAGCTTGGCCTTCATAGCTAAAAATCTTTAAAGTCCTCCAAAGATCCCCAGAACTCCATGCCCATCATTCCAAACTAGAAAAGTCCTTAGTTGTGCATTGGCATTTCAAGCTTAGAAACTGGCTCTCTGATGAAGCAATGAGTTAGAAAGTAGGAGGAATAAACTGATTAAGTTCAAAGGCAGAATTAACACCACCAACAACCCCTCCCCAGCAAATCCTAGTACTTTTAAGAAATCTATGGAACAGGAGAGACCTACCTGACAGCATGATGAGGTTTTTTTTTTCTGTTGTGACAGGAAGTTAAAGGAAAGGAAAGGATAGTGACCTGCTGTTGGGGGAAGAAGGATATAAAATTTTACTTAGAAGGCACATAATTTGAAGACATGCCATTTGAT
>NW_006778103.1:0-62239 GCF_000442215.2 Lipotes vexillifer | reverse complement strand
TTCCTGCTATTTTAGCCTTTACTGAAAGAGAAAAAGTGGCATTTTCTATTTCTTGTTGGTTAGTCCCCTGTCTATAATCTCTTTCTCTAAGATTCTCTTTCAAAATTGTAAAGACAGTAGCCTCTAAAATGTTTCTACTCACTTGTTACATAATATAGCAAAGAAAATAAGTATTTTTAAAGCCAACAAGTTACAAGAGAAAAAAAGGATCATTAAGCAAGATCATTAGAATGTTACAAAGAAAGCTTGGCTTTCCCAGGTACAAAGAAAGCTTGGCTTTCCCAGGTGGTGGTCATTTGTTGCTCTTTTGAAACTAATAGTTTGTGCCCTACCTCGTCTTTTGTTTACAGTATAACACTGAATATTGTACTGTCACAGACTGAAGAAAGCTTACAAAATACTTTAAGTCACTAATGGGATGGAAGATAAGTTTTGATGAGTTAAATAAGAAAAAGGGGCCTTTTTTCTTAACCTCAAGATCTATCATCCATGTTCCCCTAAATCCTTATTATCATCTGCCCGCCTTTTCATTTCTATTGCCACAATTCTTGTCCACATCTTCATTGCAGCAGTCTCCCTATCTCCAATTTCTACTCATTGGAATTCATTGCCAACATAGTTGCCCAAGGAACACTACTAAAATATTGCCCTTATTATGACTTCTTATATTCAGAAATATCCAATACTTCTTTATCACTAAATTAAATAAAATCCACATTCCTTAGTCAAAGCTTTCCATGACTTTTTTTTGACTACCTGTCCATCCCATCTGCTGTAAGATGTTACGTCTAATTATTTCAAACTAGAATAACCAATTTTCCAATTCTAATATATTTTCTTTTATCGAAATTTAGAAACAAGCTCAAAATCTACTATCAGTGAAGCCTTTCCTAATGTGATCACTACTCTCTCTATACTATAATAGAATCTTATTTGTACCACTCTTATAGCACTGAAAAATTCTGACTTTTATTAGTTACTCATTTACTCAAAAATATGTTTTAACATAGCCATTGATCAGAAATATTTATTGATATAATAAGTAAGTAAATGTACTTTCAAAGTATTAACTATGCATACGTTTAGACTAGGTACATAGAGGAGACAGGTTATTTTTCTAATTGGGAAGGATCCTGGTACTGGACTGCACAGTCACTGAACAATGCCAGGTTATTTTCCCAGGATCAGACAAAGAGCTGAAATATCATTAACTTGTATCAAAACTTAATACGTGATAGGACTTCAGCATTAGTTTGATGAAAAGTAGAAAGTATGAGCCACATTTGAGGATAAGTTATCCTCTATATATTTTTTCTATTGAATAGAGGAACACTACAGCTAAAATCAGCATTATGAGACATTACAAGCTGAAACAGGTCTCACGTCACAAACTATACAAACTAAGGTTTTCTTTTTTCATTTAATATATGCATAAATATCTCTAGAGCTGATTGCATTACAGATATAGAGCTGTCAGTAATTCTTTCCATTTCTGGAACCCTTCACTTTGAAAATCTACAAATGAGTTATAAGAGGACATTTTTGCAAGCAGACGGCTATAATTTTTATTTTTGCTTTGTAGCTGTATCATTGGCATATACCTTTTCTTTTGCAAGGAATAGTCCCTGTGGGATGAATTCCAATGTGTGTGTGTGGCGGGGGGGAATCAAAAGACAACTGTGCAAAAACAAGAAAACAAACAACTACACTTGTTTCCAGTGCTCAATTCGTCTGTTTCCTAAAACTACAGATTATCAGATAGTGGCAACAAATATGACCCTGTGGATCCAAATCCATTTCACCAATAGAGATCCTGTAACTATTTTTTTTTCTTTTTTTTAGCTAGTGCATACGCTCATGTGGAGGATGAAAGGTGTGCTTCCCTTCAGAACACAGGTACGTTTTCTCCTTCAGAGCAAAGTTATTTTAATATAATCAATTTATGATTTCTTCAAAGTCGTAACCTCTGGAAATCAACTATTCGTCATGTATGATGAGTTATTTCTTGCAGTACATCAAAGTACTCTTCCTCGTCTTTTCATCTTGCTATCATCATAACAATTATTGAATGCCTATAGCATACATAACATCCTACTAAGAAGCAAAGGAGTAGATACGAGGGCAAATTAATTCTATTGAAACATGTTTTCCTGCTCACAAATCTGAGGGGACACAATACCATTGACTGGGGGGTTGGGATAGAACTTAAAAGTGATCCCTTCTAACTGACCTATTATCCTGCCTCCAAACCTAACCCCTGACTTCAAGGATCCCTGTTGTTTCCTCAGAAGACTGTATCTATTAAGATAAGACATATTTGTTAATAAATAATTAATATACAAAACTTTTTCCTGAGTGAGCTTACCCACCCACATATCTTTAATAACACCAGTGTATCATTGACTTCCAAATCTGTACTTCTAATCTTCTGTATACATTTCTCCCATGATCTCTACACTCACAGTTTAAACTGCTTACTAAACAATGTTAATTGAATATCCCATGATTATATCAAACTCACCAAGCATAAAATGAACTCTTTGCTTTCTACACCAAATCTCTTTTTTTTTTTTTTTTTTTTTTTTTTTTTTTCCTTGCGTTATGCGGGCCTCTCACTGTTGTGGCCTCTCCCATTTGCGGAGCACAGGCTCCGGACGCGCAGGCTCAGTGGCCATGGCTCACGGGCCCAGCCGCTCCGCGGCATGTGGGATCTTCCCGAAACGGGGCACGAACCCGCGTCTTCTGCATCGGCAGGCGGACTCTCAAGCACTGCGCCACCGGGGAAGCCCCAAATCTCTTTTTAACCCTGCATTATCTGTTCTATGATATACATATAGATGTAAATACATATAGAGATATTTCATGTATCCAGTTTCCCAAGTTGTAAACCAGAGAGTCATCCTCAATAACATCTCAATCAATCATTAAATCCTATCAAATTTATCTCTTGAATAGCTCAGCAACTGATCCTCTTAGTACTATATTGAATGATGGAGTGGAGGTAGAAGTAGAAAATAAAATATTGAAAATTTAAAATTTGTCAGGTACATTCAATTCAATATGTCTAAAATTTGGCTCATTTCTCAATTATCATCCCCCACCCACTGGCCAAATCTATTTTTTGAACTATGTTTCCAATCTCATTTCCAATTAATGGCACTGTCATAATCCAATAGGTAAGTTAAAGAATTCAGAATCTTTTGTCAGGTTAAAAACTTTAGATCTCAACCTATAGGATATAGGGAGCTATTGAATGATTGCAAAAAGAATGATATCAAACTTTTTTTAAAACCATCACTCTGGCAATGGTGTGAATAACAGACTGAAGGATAGACTAGTGAGAAACCTTTAAGAAGCTGTGGCAATAGTCTTGAACAGAAATGATTAGGGCCTGAACTAAGGCAATGCAGTGGAAATGAAAATGAGGTCTGTTCCACTTGAAATTTGTATATTTAACCTATATTCTATATTGTCCCATCAAGGAAGGTTTCCTGAAAAAGGTATGTTTTGATTTGGATTTTTACAAAATTGAAGATGATACAACACAGGGGCAAAATAATTTGTCCTAGCGATTCCAAAATGATGATTATGTAGCAGGAGAAAATCTACACTGAAACAAAATGGAATGTTTTAAAGGTTCTATTAAAGACTATACTCCATCCATTGATTCTTTGGAGAATCACTGAGAGTCATTCAGTGCATCAATAACAGTCACATATACACTAGACTGGAGAGGATAAATGAGCGACATGAATAGAACCAACTTGGAACTGAGAAAAATAACATGGAATTGAAGATAAAATTTTCCTATAGCACATGTTTAATGAAAAAGTGGAAAACATTATGAAGAGGGTGAATATGAATACCTTAGAAAAAGAAAATTCCTGTGTTAATGGAATAGGGTTTTTTGTTTGTTTTATTTGTTCACAGAATTTTTTCAAGCATAGCCTGAAGAGTAGCTAACACTTATAGTCTTACTATATTCCCAGGTCTATTCTAAGCAATTTACACATTTTAACCATTTGCCTTTCACAATAAAACTGAGAAGTAGATCCAAGTATTATCTTCACTTTACAGAGAAGGAAACTGATATCAGAGCAGTTATGCAGCTAATCCAAGGTCCAACACTTCATGGAACATTGTAGAGGTTTCACCCTCATATATAAGGAAGTTCTTGCTCTGAGGAGATTGTTTTTATAGGTATCTAATTAAAAGAACTATCATGTATGGAGTACTTAGTATGTGCCAGACATTGTGCTAAAACTTTTTCATGGATTTGTTCATTTAATATCTACAACTCTGTGAGATACTTACTGTTTTTTCATTCCCATTTTAGAGATAAGGAAACTGAATCACAAAAGAGCTTAAAAAAACTTGCTCAAGGGCAGAGCTGGTAAGTGGTTCAGTGACTAATTAAATTCAGTTTTTCAAAGTTCATACCCTCAGTCATTATGCTGTACTGCCTCCCTTTCTAGCAGCAATCAGTAGTTCAAAGGACATCAGCCTGAGACATTGATTGGCTGAAATACTGCATAGCTTTTGCTAACAGTATATAGAGAAATTCTGAAAAGCCAGTCACCAGTTATGGGTTGGATTTTGAGATCAATAGAAACTTTTACAGAACAAGCATCAGGTTGGAACTCCTACCTAAAGAATCCCCAAAGGCTGTATTCTCCTGTCAATTCACATAAAGCCATGTTGTCTTCAAGATAACTGTAAACAAGCAAAATCCAACCCAAAGGCAAACTTGATATTCAGTCAATTTGAAAAAGAAGAACTATTTAACATTTATCTGCCACTTTTCTTCTGCAATACTTTCCACAAACCATTACCTTAGGTATTTAATCCAACAGAATTAGATAAACATACTAAAATGAAAGGGACAAGAATGGAAATAGTTAGGGCCTTTTAACCCAGGACTTCAAAACATATTACAAGTATCAATTAAAGCTCACATCAGTCCTCTGAGGTGAGAGCATTTTCACATGCAATTTAGAGATTAAACCGAAAGGCAGAGTTACCTAACTAGTGACCAACACCCAAGGAACAGACAAGAAATCTTGGGCCCCAGTCCTCATGTTCTACCCCTTGCACACCAAATATATTTAGTAGCAGCCTTATTAATAGCACTGATTTTTGTTTTCCTTACTAGCTAAAAATGTATACAATAATCACTCCTAGGTAATATGTATCAGGGATTGCAGTATACTAAGAATTTTGTGGAATCTAAACTGATTTTGAAGTTTAATGTGATTGAACACCTGGTCTTTTTACTTAGTGTATGTGCTGGGGTGTGGACGATGAGACTAAGAAATTTATCTATGGTTGGTTCTGGGAGGGGGATACCATACATAGTGTAAGTATGTGATTATATATAGATATAGACAAATACATACATCTCTCCGAAGTTCTGGTCTCTATCTACATTACACCATGACAGAAATGTTTAAGGCTAAGTAAATTACTGTACAATGCAAAATATGACTACAAACATTTACTGGCAGTAACTGAACTTGTGAAATCCTCTAACATTATTGGAAATAGCCTACTACAATAATTATTTTAAACTTCTATTACACTTCACAGGTTTTATGAGAACATTAAAGGAATGCAACAATCTTGTTATGTTTGCAGGCATCATTTCATGTTCCAAAGGCTAATCTGGGTCTTATTGTTGTTTCTTAAAAGATCTGCAAAAATTGCCCCTTTCAAAGTTACTTAGGGACTATGAACACTGTGAAAGCAATTATGAAACAATATATTTAATTCAAAATTATATGGAGTCTGAAGGGCTGTTTGTGAAGATTAAATGAGATAATGCATTTAAAGGAGCCCAACACAGCGCCTAGTACATGGTGAAACTCAAAAAAAAAAAAAGTTTCTTTTTTATTTCAAATTATGTGACAGAACCTAGGCTGTTATCAATTCTGAAAGTTGATATAGGTGAAGGACACATTTCTATGACTTCTCTGGAATGGACCAGCACTTAATACACTATTTTATTTCTCTCATGGAATATAATATATAGACTCTATTATCTCCTGGGAAGTCTTCATTTGAGGAAACGTGGGAGAAACTATCATTGTTTCCCAGCTATATACATTCCTCATCTTAATTTTTAATTTTTTTTTTTTTTTTTTTGCGGTATGTGGGCCTCTCACTGTTGTGGTCTCTCCCATTGTGGAGCACAGCCTCCGGACGCGCAGGCTCAGCAGCCATGGCTTACGGGCCCAGCGGCTCCGCGGTATGTGGGATCTTCCCGGGCCGGGGCTCGAACCCGTGTCCGTTGCATTGGCAGGCGGACTCTCAACCACTGCGCCACCAGGGAAGCCCCTACATTCCTCATCTTAAAAACTGAAGGGAAGTGTCTGAGATGGCGGCTATGCATAGACCAATTAACGAATCTATAAAAGCCTGGCTTCAAGATGGATATTAAGAGAGTAAATAGATACCAGAATGGACTTATGTACTTCTAGAACAAATCCAATCTCTTCCAAGCATGAGAAGTTGCTGCACAGTTAAGAGTTCTTATCCCTGTTCACTATAGGTAAGCTGGTTGTTGCAGTCTACTATAGTGAAACTTACTATTGGAGGCAAGTTTGGCTTCAATTTTTATTTTTGTACTTTATGTATACTCTACAAGTTGTGTACAGAGCTTTGACCCATTGCCTGGGTATGACCTCTGCTTTCTATTTTTCTTGCTTTAAGTTACCTGTCTAGTATTGACTTTTGACCACGTTCCAACTCTTGGTATTTTATTTTCTTTGGGTTCTAATACTTTTAACATCTCTTTAGACTCTACTATGCCTCCCCAGTTCTGGCTGACATCCTTATTTCTGGGTTCCGCTGGAGAGCAGAATGACATGCACTTATCTTGAAATGCAGGAAACAGTAAAATACATCACATGTAGACAGACCCAGACACAGTGCAGGTGAGAAAGGCTTAAGCATTACGCTTGATCTGTGAACTCAGGCTCTATATAATTAAAAGGAAGGATTGCCTCTCTTGGCATGAAGGACCAAGATTCATCACCTCCATTTTCTCTATGAGATCCTTCATTGCTAGATGCAACATATCTATCTTACCCAATTTTGAAAAAACAATGAAAATAATATTATTACCTATCAGTAGTAGAAGCATTTTAAAGAGTGGTATTTTTTTTTCTTTTCCTTTAATCTTTTTATTTTTTTTTACATCTTTATTGGAGTATAATTGCTTTACAATGGTGTGTTAGTTTCTGCTTTATAACAAAGTGAATCAGTTATACATATACATATGTTACCATATCTCTTCCCTCTTGCGTCTCGCTCCCTCCCTCCCACCCTCCCTATCCCACCCCTCTAGGTGGTCACAGACCACCGACCTGATCTCCCTGTGCTATGCGGCTGCTTCCCACTAGCTATTTATTTTATGTTTGGTACTGTATATATGTCCATGTCACTCTCTCATTTTGTCACAGCTAACATTTATCCCTCCCCATATCCTCAAGTTCATGCCCCTGGGTTCTTCATGAACTTTTTTTTTTAACATGCCATATATATGTGTTAGCATACAGTATTTGATTTTCTCTTTCTGACTTACTTCACTCTG
This sequence comes from Lipotes vexillifer, assembly GCF_000442215.2. NCBI lineage: Eukaryota > Metazoa > Chordata > Mammalia > Artiodactyla > Lipotidae > Lipotes > Lipotes vexillifer. The sequence continues at coordinate 54,648 of NW_006778103.1, read as the reverse complement.
TATGACAGTCTCTAGGTCCATCCACCTCACTACAAATAACTCAGTTTCGTTTCTGTTTATAGCTAAGTAATATTCCATTGTATATATGCACCACAACTTCTTTATCCATTCATCTGTTGATGGGCACTTAGGTTGCTTCCATGACCTGGCTATTGTAAATAGAGCTGCAATGAACATTTTGGTACATGACGCTTTTTGAATTATGATTTTCTTAAGGTACAAGCCCAGTAGTGGGATTGCTGGGCTGTATGGTAGTTATTTTTAGTTTTAAAAAGAACCTCCATACTGTTCTCCATAGCGGCTGTATCAATTTATATTCCCACCAACAGTGCAAGAGTGTTCCCTTTTCTCCATACCCTCTCCAGCATGTATTGTTTCTAGATTTTTGTTGATGGCCATTCTGACCAGTGTGATATGATATCTCATTGTAGTTTCGATTTGCATTTCCCTAATGATCAGTGATGTTAAGCATTCTTTTATGTATTTGTTGGCAATCTGTATATCTTCTTTGGAGAAATGTCTATTTAGGTTTTCTGCCCATTTTTGGATTTGATTTTTTGTTTTTTACATATTGAGCTGGATGAGCTGCTTGTAAATTTTGGAGATTAATCCTTTCTCAGTTGCTTCATTTGCAAATATTTTCTCCCATTCTGAGGGTTGTCTTTTAGCTTTGCTTACGGTTTCCTTTGCTGTGCAAAAGTTTTTTAAGTTTCATTAGATCCCATTTGTTTATTTTTGTTTCCATTTCTCTAGGAAGTGGGTCAAAAAGGATCTTGCAGTTATTTATGTCATACAATGTTCTGTCTCTATTTTCCTCAAGGAGTTTTATAGTGTTTGGCCTTACATTAAGGTATTTAATCCATTTTGACTTTATTTTGGTGTATGCTGTTAGGGAGTGTTCTAATTTAATATGTTTACATGTAGCTGTCCAGGTGCCAGAGCACCACTTATTGAAAAGAATGTCTTTACTCTATGGTATATTCTTGACGTCTTCTTCAAAGTTAAGGTGACCATATGTGTGTGGGTTTATCTCTGGGCTTTCTATCCTGTTCCATTGATCTGTATTTCTGTGTTTGTGCCAGTACCATAGTGTCTTGATTACTGTAACTTTGTAGTATAGTCTCAAGTCAGGGAGTCTGATTGGTCCAACTCCATTTTTCATTCTCAAGATTGCTTTGGCTATTCGGGGTCTTTTGTGTTTCCATACAAATTGTGAATTTTTTTGTTCTAGTTCTGTGAAAAATGCCAGTGGTATTTCGATAGGGATTGCATTGAATCTATAGATTGCTTTGGGAAGTAGAGTCATTTTCACAATGTTTATTCTTCCAATCCAAGAACATGGTATATCTCTCCATCTGTTTGTATCATCTTTAATTTCTTTCATCAGTGTCTTATAATTTTCTGCATATAGGTCTTTTGTCTCCTTAGGTAGGTTTATTCCTAGATATTTTATTCTTTTTGTTGCAATGGTAAATGGGAGTGTTTTCTTGATTTCACTTTCAGATTTTTCATCATTAGTATATAGGAATGCCAGAGATTTCTGTGCATTAATTTTGTATCCTGCTACGTTACCAAATTCATTGATTAGCTCTACTAGTTTGCTGGTAGCATCTTTAGGATTCTCTGTGTATAGAATCTTGTCATCTGCAAACAGTGACAGCTTCACTTCTTTTCCAATTTGGATTCCTTTTATTTCGTTTTCTTCTCTGACTGCTGTGGCTAGAACTTCCAAAACTATGTTGAATAAAAGTGGTGAGAGTGGGCGACGTTGTCTTGTTCCTGATATTAGTGGAAATGGTTTCAGTTTTTCTCCACTGAAGATGATGTTCGCTGTGGGTTTGTCATATATGACCTTTATTATGTTGAAAAAAGTTGCCTCTATGCCTACTTTCTGCAGGGTTTTTATCATAAATGGGTGTTGAATTTTGTCGAAGGCTTTCTCTGCATCTATTGAGATGATCATATTGTTTTTCTCCTTCGTTCCTTAATATGGTGTATCACGTTGATTGATTTGCGCATATAGGAGAATCCTTGCATTCCTGGAGTAAACCCTACTTAATCGTGATGTATGATTCTTTTTTAATGTGCTGTTGGATTCTTTTGGCTAGTATTTTGTTGAGGATTTTTTCATCTATGTTCACCAGTGATATTGGCCTGTAGTTTTCTTTCTTTGCAACATCTTTGTCTGGATTTGGTATCGGGGTGATGGGTGCCTCGTAGAATGAGTTTGGGAGTGTTCCTCCCTCTCCTATATTTTGGAAGAGTTTGAGAAGGATAGGTGTTAGCTCTTCTCTAAATGTTTGAAATAATTCGCATGTGAAACCATCTGGTCCTAGGCTTTTGTTTGTTGAAAGATTTTTAATCAGTTTCAATTTCAGTGGTTGTCATTTTTCTGTTTATCTATTCTCTTTCTTCGTGGTTCAGTCTTGGCAGGTTGTTCATTTCTAAGAATTTGTCCATTTCTTCCAGGTTGTCCATTTTATTGGGATAGAGCTGCTTCTAGTAATCTCTCATGATCCTTTGTATTTCTGCAGTGTCAGTTGTTACTTCTTTTTCGTTTCTAAATCTATTGATTTGAGTCTTCTGCCTTTTTTTCTTAATGAGTCTGGCTAATGGGCAATCAATTTTGTTTATCTTCTCAAAGAACCAGCTTTTAGTTTTATTGATCTTTGCTAAAATTTCCTTCATTTCTTTTTCATTTATTTCTGATATGATCTTTATGATTTCTTTCCTTCTTCTAACTTTGAGGTTTTTTTGTTCTACTTTCTCTAATTGCTTTAAGTGTAAGGTTAGGTTGTTTATTTGAGATGTTTCCTGTTTCTAAAGGTAGGATTGTATTGCTATAAACTCCCCTCTTAGAACTGCTTTTGCTGCATCCCATAGGTTTTGGGTCGTTGTGTCTTCATTTTCATTTGTTTTTAGATATTTTTTGATTTCCTCTTTGATTTCTTCACTGATCACTCATTATTAAGCAGTGTATTCTTTAGCCTCCATGGGTGTGTATTTTTTATATATCTTTTCCTGTAATTGACACCTAGTCTCATAGCATTGTGGTCAGAAATGATACTTGATATGATTTGAATTTTCTTAAATTTACCAAGGCTTGATTTGTGACCCAGGGTATGATCTATCCTGGAGAATGTTCCATGAGCACTTGTGAAAAATGTGTATTCTGTTGCTTTTGGATGGAATGTCCTATAAATATTAATTATGTCCATCTTGTTTAATATAGCAGTTAAAGCTTGTGTTTCCTTAATTATTTTCATTTTGGATATTCTGTCCATTGGTGGAAGTGGGGTGTTAAGTCCCCTACTATGAATATGTTACTGTCGATTTCCCCTTTTATGGCTGTTAGTTTTTCCCTTATGTATTGAGGTGTTCCTATGTTGGGAGCATAAATATTTACAATTTTTACATCTTCTTGGTTCAATCCCTTGCTCATTATGTAAAGTCCTTCTTTGTCTCTTGTAACAGTCTTTATTTTAAAGTCCACTTTTTCTGATATGAGAATTGCTGCTCCAGCTTTCTTTTGATTTCCATTTGCATGGAAAATCTTTTTCCATCCTGTCACTTTCAGTCTGTATGTGTCCCTAGATCTGAAGTGGGTCTCTTGTAAACCGCATATATATGGGTCTTTTTTTTGTATCCATTCAGCCAGTCTGTGTCTTTTGGTGGGTGCATTTAATCCATTTACATTTAAGGTAATTATTGATATGTATGTTCCTTTTCCCATTTTCTAAATTGTTTTGGGTTTGTTATTGTAGGTCTTTTCCTTCTTTTGTTTTTCTTGCCTAAAGAAGATCCTTTAGCATTTGTTGTAAAGCTGGTTTGGTGGTGCTGAACTCTCTCAGCTTTTGCTTGTCTGTAAAGTTTTAAATTTCTCCATCAAATCTGAATAGAATCATTGCTGGGTAGAGTAATCTTGGTTGTAGATTTTCCCCTTTCTTCAGTTTAAATATGCACTGCCACTCCCTTTTGTCTTGCAGAGTTTCTGCTGAAAGATCAACTGTTAACCTTATGGGGATTCCTTTGTATGTTATTTGTTGTTTTACCCTTGTTGCTTTCAATATGTTTTCTTTGTTTTAATTTTTGATAGTTTGATTAATATGTATCTTGGCATGTTTCTCCTTGGATTTATTGTGTATGGGACTCTCTGTGCTTCCTGGACTTGATTAATTATTTCCTTTCCCATATTAGGGAAGTTTTCAACTATAATCTCTTCAAATATTTTCTCAGTCCCTTTCTTGTTCTCTTCTTTTTCTGGGACCCCTATAATTCAAATGTTGTTGTGTTTAATGTTGTCCCAGAGGTCTCTGAGACTGTCCTCAGTTCTTTTCATTCTTTTTCCTTTATTCTGCTCTGCAGTAGTTATTTCCACTATTTTATCTTCCAGGTCATTTATCCGTGCTTCTCCCTCAGTTATTCTGCTATTGATCCTTTCTAGAGTATTTTTAATTTCATTTATTGTGTTGTTCATCATTGCCTGTTTCCTTTTTAGCTCTTCTCGGTCCTTGTTAAATGTTTCTTGCATTTTCTCTGTTCTATTTCCAAGATTTTGGATCATCCTTAATATCATTATTCTGAACTCTTTTTCAGGTAGACTGCCTATTTCCTCTTCATTTGTTTGGTCTGGTGAGTTTTTACCTTGCTCCTTCATCTGCTGTGTTTTTCTGTCTTTTAATTTTGCTTATCTTACTGTTTGGGGTCTCCTTTTCGCAGGCTGCAGGTCCATAGTTCCCATTGTTTTTTTGTGTCTGTCCCCAGTGGCTAAAGTTGGTTCAGTGGGTTGTGTAGGCTTCCTGGTGGAGGGGGACTAGTGCCTGTGTTCTGGTGGATGAGGCTGGATCTTGTCTTTCAGGTGAGCAGGTCCACGTCTGCTGGTGTGTTTGGTGGTGTCCGTGGACTTATTATGATTTTAGGCAGCCTCTCTGCTAATGGATGGGGCTGTGTTCCTGTCTTGCTAGTTTTTTGGCATAGGGTGTCCAGCAGTCTAGCTTGCTGGTCACTGAGTGAAGCTGGGTGTTGGTGTTGAGATGGAGATCTCTGGGAGATTTTCACCATTTGATATTACATGGAGCTGGGAGGTCTCTTGTGGACCAGTGTTCTGAAATTGGCTCTCCCACTTCAGAGGCACAGCACTGACTTCTGGGTGGAGCACCAAGAGCCTTTTATCCATATGGCTCAGAATAAAATGGAGAAAATATAGAAAGAAATAAATAAAGAAAGAGGATAAAATAAATCAAGATAAAATTAAAGAAAGTTGTTAAAAGAAAAAATATATATAATTATTAGGAATAAAATTTTGAAAATTAAAAAAAATGCACAGACAAAACCCTAGAATAAATGGTGAAACCAGTGCTATACAAAATCTCACACTGAAACATACACATACACACTCACAAAAAGAGGAAAAGGGAAAATAATATCTTGCTCCCAAAGTCCACCTCCTCAATTTGAGATGATTCATTGTCTATTCAGATATTCCACAGTTGCAGGGTACATCAAGTTGATTTTAGAGCTTTAATACACTGCTTCTGAGGCTCCTGGAAGAAATTTCCCTGTCTGTTCTTTGTTCACACAGCTCCCGGGCCTCAGCTTTGGATTTGGCCCCGCCTCTAAGTGTAGGTCTCCTGAGGGCATCTGTTCTTCACTCAGACAGGATGGGGTTTAAGGAGCAGCTGATTTGGCAGCTCTGGCTCACTCAGGCCAGGAGGAGGGAGTGGTATGGAGTGTGGGGCGAGCCTGTGGTGGCAGATTCCAGTGTGAAGTTGCACTAGCCTGATGCGCACCGTGCGTTCTCCCAGGATAGTTGTCCCTGTATCAGGGGACCCTGGCAGTGGTGGGCTATACAGGCTCCCAGGAGGGGAAGTGGGGATAGTGTCCTGTGCTCTCACACAGCCTTCAGGGTGGCTTCAGCAGCAGCCTTAGACTCCCAGATCCGTCTCTGTGTTCCACGCTGATAGCCACAGCTTGCACCTGTCTCTGGAGCTCCTTTAAGTGGTGCTCTTAATCCCCTCTCCTCGTGTACCAGGAAACAAGAGGGAAGAAAAAGTCTCTAGCCTCTTAGGCAGGTCCAGACCTTTTCCTGGCCTCCCTCCCAGCTATCCCCCTTAAGGCTGTGTTCTCGCCAACAGTCCTTTCTCTGGGATCCGACGGAAGCCCAAGCCTCAGCTCCCAGTCCCTTCCCATCCCAGCAGGTGAGCAGATAAGCCTCTTGGGCTGGTCAGTGCCGGTCAGCACCAATCCTCTGTGGAGGAATATCTCCACTTTGCCCTACACAACCCTGTGGCTGTGCTCTCTGTGGCTCTGAAGCTTCCCCTTGCGCCACCTGCAGTCTCCACACGCGAAGGGGCTTCTAGTTTGTGGAAACCTTTCCTCCTTCACAGCTCCCTCCCACTGGTGCAGGTCCCATCCCTATTCTTTTGTCTCTTTTTCTTCTTTTTCTTTTGCCCTACTCATGTATGTGGGGAGTTTCTTGCCTTTTGGGAGGTCTGTGATCTTCTGCCAGCATTCAGTGAGTGTTCTATAGGAGCAGTTCCATATGTAGATGTATTTCTTATGTATCTGTGGGGAGGAAGGTGATCTCTGCATCTTACTCTTCTGCCATCTTCCTAAATCCACCATTTTCTTAATTGTTTTGCATTTGTTTTTGTAGAGCTTTTCCTTCCTTGTGTATCCCGCCTAGAGAAGTTACATAAGCATATGTTTCAAAGCTGGTTTTGTGGTGTTGAATTCTCTTAAATTTTGCTTGTCTGTAATGGTTTAATTTCTTTGTGAATCTGAAAGGGATCCTTAGTGGATAGAGTAATCTGGGTTGTGGATTTTTCCCTTTCATCACTTTAATCATATCATGCCTCTCCCTTCTGCCTTGCAGAGTTTCTGCTGAAACATCATCTGTTAACCTTTTGAGGATTCCCTTGTATGTTATTTGTTCCTTTTCATTTGCTGCTGTTAATATATTTTCTTTGTATTTAAATTTTGATAGTTTGATTAATATGTGTCTTGTGTCTTCACATGTTTCTCCTTGGGTTTATCCTCTATGAGACTCTGTGCACTTCCTGGACTTGAATGTCTATTTCCTTTCCCATGTTAGAGAAGTTTTCAACTATAATCTCTTCAAATATTTCCTCAGACCATTTCTTTTTCTCTTAATCTTCTGAGATCCCTATAATTTGAATGTTGGTGTGTTTAATGTCCCAGAAGTCTCAGACTGTCCTCAATTTTTTTCATTCTTTTTTCTTTATTCTGCTCTGTGACAGCTATTTCCACTATTCTGTCTTCCAGGTCACTTATCCATTCTTCTGCTTCAGTTATTCATTCCTTCTAGAATGTTTTTAATTTCAATTATTGTGTTGTTCACCATTGTTTTTTGCTCTTCAGTTCTTCTAGTTTCTTGTTAAACATTTCTTGTATTTTCACCATTCTATTTCCAAGAGTTTGGATTGAGTTTACTATCATTACTCTGAATTCTTTTTCAGATAGACTGCCTATTCCCTCTTCATTTGTTTGGTCTGGTTGGTTTATACCTTGCTTTTTCATCTGCTGCATAATTCTCTGTCTTCTCATTTTGTTGAACTTACTGCATTTGGGGTCTCCTTTTTGCAGGTTACAGGTTCATAGTTCCTCTTATTTCTGGTGTCTGCCCCCAGTGGGTAAGGTTGGTTCTGTGCCTTGTGCAAGCATTCTGATGGGGGAGACTGGTGCCTGTGTTCTGCTTAGTGGGGCTGGATATTATCCCTCTGGTGGGCAGGGCTGCATCCGGTGGTGGATTTTCCAGTGTCTGTGAACTTAGTAGGACTTTGAGCAGCCTCTCAGCTAATGTGTGGGGTTGTGTTCTTGTCTTGCTAGTTGTTTGGCATGGGGCGTCCAGCACTGAAGCTTGCTCACCATTGTTGGAGCTGGGTCTTAGTGTTGAGAAGATCTCTGGGACATCTCTCACCGATTAATATTATATGGAGCCAGGAGGTCTTTGGTTGTCCACCATCCTGGATTCAGCTCTCCCAACTCAAAGGCTCATGTCTGACACCTGGCCAGAGCACTGACACTGCCAGCCACACAGCACAGAAAAAAATGGAAGAAAAAGAAAAAAAAACAAACAGAGGGAACCCCAAAACAAACAGCAAAAAGAAAACTAAACAGACAAAATCACACAAAGAAAAATAAATTCACACATTCAGAAAAAGAAAGAAAAAAAAGTATTGATAGAACGCCAAAAAATTGTAAAAGCAAAAGTAAACAAAATCACACAAAGAAACACACACACACATTCACAAAAAGAAAAAAAGGAAGAGAGCAAACAAACCAATAAACCAACACACAAATGAAAACAAACACTAAAAACTAAACTAAGGTAAACATAAAACCAAAAACAAATCAAATGCAGAAAGCAAACCCCAAGTCAACAGTTGCCCCCCAAATCCCTTGCCTCAATTTTGGGAACTCTTGTTGTCTATTCAGGTATTCCACAGATGCAAGGTTTACCAAGCCATTTGCAGGGATTTAATCCACTGCTTCTGAAGCTACACAGAGAGACTTCCATTTCTCTTCTTTGTTCTCACAGCTCCTGGGATTCAGCCTTGGTTTTGGCCCTGCCTCTGTGTGTAGACTGCCCTCATGCATCTTTTCCCCACCCAGACAGGAGGGGGTTAAAGCAGTGTCTGATTAGCACTCTGTTGCTTACTCATGCTGCAGAGAAGGAGGGGTAAGGTAGTCATAATTAGAATGCGGGGAGGGCCTGTGGTGGCATAGGGTGGTATGTAATTGCAACATCCTGAGGTGCACCATGTGTTATCCCAGGCAAGTTGGCCTTGGATCCTGGGACCCTGGCAGTGGCATGCTGCACAGGCCCCCAGGATGGTGTGGGTAGTGACCTGAACTTGCACATAGGATCCTTAGTGGCAGTGACATCAGTGGTAGTGGTCTGTGCCTGTCTCTGTGATCTGAGATGATAATTGCAGCTTGTGCCCATCTCTGAAGCTCACATAGGTGACTCTCTGTCATCTGTGGTACACAGAGCAGGAAGCCCCTCTCCTTGCACACCCCAAAACAATGGTCTCTTGACTCTCAGGTAGGTTCAGACATTTTCCAGACTCCTTCCTGACTAAGTGTGGCACACTAGCCCCCTTTAGGCTGTCTTCATGCAGCCAACTCTGGTCCTCTCCCTGGGATCTGCCATCTGAAGCTTGAGCCTCAGCTCCCAGCCCCCACCCATCCTGGCAGGTGAGCAGATAAGCTTCTCATGCTGGTGAGTGCTGGTCAACACCCATCCTCTGTGCAGGAATCTTTCCGCTTTGCCCTCTGCACGCTGCTGCTGTGCTCTTCTCTGTGGCTTCAAAGTTTTCCCCACACCACCCCCATCTCCACCAGTAAGGGGCTTTCTAGTGTGTGAAAACTTTTCCTCCTTCACAGCTCCCTCCCAGTGGTGGAGGTCCCATCCCTATCCTTTTGTCTCTGTTTTTTCTTTTTTCTTTTGCCCTACCCAGGTAGGTGGGGAGTTTTTGCCTTTTGGGAAGTCTGAGGTCTTCTGTCAGCATTCATCAAGTGTTCTGTAGGAGTTGTTCCACATGTAGATGTAATTCTGATGTAGTTGTGGGGAGACAAGCAGTAGTTGTGGGGAGGAAGGTGATCTCCATATCCTACTCCTCCACCATCTTGAAGGTCTTGATCTAATTTGTTTTTATCTTGTTTGACTGCTCTGGCTAAGACTTCCAGTACTATGGTAAATAGGAGTGGTGATAGTGGGCACCTTATATTAGAGGAAAAGCTTTCAATATTTCACCACTGAGTATGATGATGGCTCTGGACCTTGGTCTTGGCAATGATTATTTTGTATATGACACCAAAAGCACAAGTAACCAAAGCAAAAATAAATAAGTGGAACTATATAAAACTAAAAAGCCTCTGCACAGCAAAGGAAACAATCAACAAAATGAAAATACAACCTACAGAAGGGAGAAACTATTTGCAAATCATTTATATAATAAAGGGGTTAATATCCAGAATATATAAAGAACTCATACAAGTCCATCACAAAAAACAAACAACCTGATTTAAAAAATGGACAGAGGGGGGCTTCCCTGGTGACGCAGTGGTTGAGAGTCCGCCTGCCGATGCAGGGGACACAGGTTCATGCCCCGGTCCAGGAAGATCCCACATGCCGCAGAGCGACTGGGCCTGTGAGCCATGGCCGCTGAGCCTGCGTGTCCAGAGCCTGTGCTCCACAATGGGAGAGGCCACAACAGTGAGAGGCCAGCGTACCACAAAAAAAAAAATAAATGGACCGAGGACCTGAAGAAACATTTTTCAAAGATGACATACAAATGGCCAACAAGTACATGAAAAAGTGCTCCATATCACGAATCATCAGGGAAATGAAAATCAAAGTGGCAATGACATATCACCTCACACTGGCTAAAATGGCTATCATCAAATAGACAAGCAGTAACAAGTATTGGTGAGAATATGAAAGACAGAATGCTTGTGCACTGTTGGTGGGAATGTAAATTTGTACACCAACTATGGAAAAGAGTATGGAGGTTCTTCAAAAAATTAAAAATAAGACTACCATATGATCCAGCAATCCCACTTCTGGGTATATAGCTAAAGGAATTGTAGTCAGGATCTTAAAGTGATATCTGCACTGTCATGTTCATTGCAGCTTTATTCACAATAGTTAACATATAGGTGGAGTATCATGCTCAGTCTAGACAGATTGATGAAAACAAAGGGTTTCAGAGTTTTGTTTTTGGAAATTGCAGCACAGTTTGCCATGTTCCAATTTTAGTCAGGACCACTACAATTAGATGTAGATAATTCATGTATCCTGTCCCTTATTGTCTAGTATGTCTTGCTACTAGCTTTGTCATCCTCAATAAGTGTGTGCCATGCCTTTCTTTCATCTGGCCTGATAGCTTACAGTATATACCTATTCTTATATCATATCTACCCTCTCTCCTGTTGCTTTCATTCAGCTGATATCTGTGAATCTTCAATCTTCAGGTGCATAGATTTGTATGCAGTTTCCAATCCAAGCTTTGAAATATTCATATATCTTACATTTCTTTGAGTTTCTCTATCACTCTTCCCTAAATAAGGCCCAAGATATCTTTCACACTATGTTGATGTTCCTCAGAGAAAAGATACAGAAGGCATAGTGTGAGATGATAAACTGGGACGAGAGAACAGGATGAATTAAAACAGGAAGAATAGGAAATTTTTTCCCAAACAATGTGAAAAATCATCTTCCCTAACATTTAGTCATTCCTGTTTTTGTATTGCTATGCTATTTTGGTCTGGGTCTTGTGAATGGGTGTTCAGGATGTCATTTTAATTTAGCATCATCATCACAATAAGAGCAGCTGTCCAGAATTCATATTTAAAAAGGATTTTTAAAAAACTCTTTCTAAATAGATGTTCTGAGTGCTGCACTGACAACAAAAATCTATGTGCATGAATGTGCAGTGTTTTTCCCTTTTGGTTTCTATATTTCCAAATGTTTATATTGTTTTTTAGGTTCAATATAGTTTTATGCAATGGATTGTTTCAAACACACACACACACACATACACAAATATACACATATGCACACACTCTTCTTCTCAGCATACTCTACCTGAGCATGGAACAGATATAAAAATAATGAAAGCAACATTTTGTTGTATCACTTAAAATGTAGGGGGAGCTTCAAGATGGCAGAAGAGTAAGACGTGGAGATCACATTCCTCCACAAAAATACATCAGAAATACAACTACATGTGGAACAACACCTACAGAACACTTAATGAATGCTGGCAGAAGACCTCAGACCTCCCAAAAAGCAAGAAATTCCCCACGTACATAGGTAGGGCAAAAGAGAAAAGAAAAAACAAAGACAAAAGAATAGGGATGAGACCTGCACCAGTGTGAGAGAGCTGTGAAGGAGGAAAAGATTCTGCACACTAGAAAGACCCTTTGCAGGTGGAGACTGTGGATAGCGGAGGGGGGAGGCTTCAGAGGCACGGAGGAGAGTGCAGCAACAGCGGTGAAGAGGGCAAAGTGGAGAGATTCCCACACAGAGAATCGGTGGAGACCAGCACTCAGCAGCCCGAGAGGTTTGTCTGCTCATCCACTGGGATGGGTGGGGGCTGGGAGCTGAGGCTCGGGATTCAGAGGTCAGATCCCAGGGAGAAGACTGGTGTTGGCTGCGTAAACACAGCCTGAATGGGGACTAGTGCACAACAGCTAGCCGGGAGGGAGTCTGGGAAAAAGTCTGGAACTGCTGAAGAGGCAAGAGACGTTTTCTTGCTTCTTTGTTTCCTGTTGAGCAAGGAGAAGGGATGAAGAGTGCCATTTAAAGGATCTCCAGAGATGGGCGTGAGCCGCAGCTATCAACACAGACCACAGAGACAGGCATGAGACGCTAAGACTGCAGTTGAAGCCACCAAGAAGCCTGTGTGCAAGCACAGGTCACTATCCACACCTCCCCTCCTGGGAGTCTGGGCATACCAGCACTGCCAGGGTCCCGTGATCCAGGGACAACTTCCCCAGGAGAACACAAGGCAAGCCTCAGGCTGTTGCAAAGTCACACTGGCCTCTGCCTCTGCAGGCTAGCCCTGCATTCCATACACCTCCCGACCCCACCCCACCCCCAGCTTCAGTGAACCAGAAACCTGGAATCAGCTGCTCCTTTAACCCCATCCTTTCTGGGCGGGAACAGATGCCCTCATGCGACCTACATGCAGAGGTGGGGCCAAATCCAAAGCTGAACCCCAGGAGCTGTGTGAAAAAAGAAGAGAAAGAGAAATTTCTCCCAGCAGCCTCAGGAGCAGTGGGCTAAATCTCCACAATCAACTTGATGTACCATACATCTGTGGAATACCTGAATAGACAACAAAACATCCCAAATTGAGGAGGTGGACTTAGGGAGCAATGATATTGATACTTTTTTTCCCTTTTTCTCTTTTTATGAGTGTGTATGTGTATGTTTCTGTGTGTGATTTTGTCTGTATAGATTTGATTTTACCATTAGTCCTAGGGTGTTCTCTATACGATTTTGTTTCTTTTTTGGTATAGTTTTTAGCACTTGTTATCATTGGTGAATGTGTTTTTTGGTTTGGTTGCTCTTTTCTTTCTATTTTTTTATTACTTAAATTTTTTTAATTATTATTATTTTATTTTAATAATTTTATTTTATCTTCTTCTTTCTTTCTTTCTTTTTTTTTTCTCATTTTTTTTCTCAGTCATGTGGATGACAGCCTCTTGGTGCTCCAGCCAGGTGTCAGGGCTGTGCCTCTGAGGTGGGGGAGCCAAGTTCAGTACATTGGTCCACAAGTGACCTCCCAGCTCCACATAATATCAAATGGCAAAAATCTCCCAGAGATCTCCATCTCAATGCCAAGAACCAGCTTCACTCAACGACCAGCAAACCACAGTGCTTGGACACCCTATGCCAAACAACTAGCAAGACAGGAACACAAAACCACCCATCAAAAGAGAGGATACCTAAAATCATAATAAGGCCACAGACACCCCAACACACACCACCAGATGTGGACCTGCCCACCACAAAGACAAGATCCAGCCTCATCCACCAAAACACAGGCACTAGTCCCCTTTACCAGAAAGCCTACAAAACCCACTGAAACAACCTTAGCCAGAGGGCAGACAACAAAAACAATGGGAACTATGAACCTGAAGCCTGTGAACAGGAGACCCCAAACACAGTAAGTTAAGCAAAAATGAGAAGACAGAGAAACACACAGCAGATGAAGGAGCAAGGTAAAAACACAACAGACTTAACAAAGGAAGAGGAAATAGGCAGTCTACAAGAGAAACAATTCAGAACAATGATACAAAGATTATCAAAAATCTTGGAAAGAGAATGGAGAAAATACAAGAAACGTTTAACAAGGACCAAGAAGAACTAAAGAGCAAACAAACAGTGATGAACAACAAAATAAATTAAATTTAAAAATCTCTAGAAGGGATCAATGGCAGAATAACTGAGGCAGAAGAACGGATAAGTGACCTGGAAAATAAAATAGTGGAAATAACTACTGCAGAGCAGAATAAAGAAAAAAGAATGAAAAGAAGTGAGGACAGTCTCACAGACCTCTGGGACAACATTAAATGCAGCAACATTCAAATTATAGGGGTCCAAGAAGAAGAAGAGAAAAAGAAAGAGACTGAGAAAATATTTGAAGGGATTAGAGTTGAAAACTTCCCTAATATGGGAAAGGAAATAGTGAATCAAGTGCAGGAAGGACAGAGAGTCCCATACAGGATAAATCCAAGGAGAAACACGCCAAGACACATATTAATTAAGCTACCAAAAATTCAATACAAAGAAAAAGTATTAAAAGGAGCAATGGAAAACCAACAAAGAGCATACAAGGGAATCCCTATAAGGTTAACAGCTGATCTTTCAGCAGAAACTCTGCAAGCCAGAAGGGACTGGCAGGACATATTTAAAGTGATGAAGGGTAAAAACCTACAACCAAGGTTACTCTACCCAGAGAGAACCTCATTCAGATTTGACAGAGAAATTAAAAACTTTACATACAAGCATAAGCTAAGAGAATTCAGCACCACCAAAAGAGCTTCACAACAAATGCTAAAGGAACTTGTCCAGGCGGGAAACACAAGAGAAGGAAAATACATACAATAACAAATCCAGAACAATTAAGAAAATGGTAATAGGAACATACATATCGATAACTACCTTAAATGTAAATGGGTTAAATGTTCCAACCAAAAGACATAGAATGGGCGATTGGATACAAAAACAAGACCTGCAGAAGTTCTGTCTACAAGAGACCCACTTCAGACTTAGGGACACATACAGAATGATAGTGAGGGGATAGAATAAGATATTCCATGCAAATGGAAATCAAAAGAAAGCTGGAGTAGCAAGTATCATATCAGACAAAATAGACTTTAAAACAAAGACTATTACAAGCAACAAAGAGGGACATTACATAATGATCAAGGGATCAAGCCAAGAAGAGGATATAACAATTTTAAACATTTATACACCCAATATAGGAGTGCCTCAATACATAAAACAGAAACTGACAGCCATAAAAGGGAAAATCAACAGTAACACAATCAGAGTAGGGGACCTAAACACCACACTTTCAACAATGGATGGTAGATGAGCCTAAATGAAAATAAATAAGGAAACACAAGCTTTAAATGATACATTAAACAAGATGGAATTAGTTGATATTTATTGGACATTCCATCTAAAAACAACAGAATACACTTTTTTCTCAAGTGCTCATGGAACATTCTCCAGGGTAGAGCATAACTTGGGTCACAAATCAAGCCTTGGTAAATTTAGCAAAATTGAAATAGTATCAGGCATCTTTTCAGACCACAAGGCTATGACACTGGATATCAATTACAGGAAAAATATCTAAAAAATACAAACACATAGAGACTAAACAATACACTACTTAATAAAGAAGAGATCACTGAAGAACTCAAAGAGGAAATCAAAAATATACTAGAAAGTAATAACAATGAAAACACGACGACCCAAAACCTATGGGATGCAGCAAAAACAGTTCTAAGAAGGAAGTTTAGAGCAATACAATCCTACCTCAAGAAAGAAGAAACATCTCAAATGAACACCCTAAACTTACAACTAAAGCAATTAGAAAAAGAAGAAGAACAACAAAAAAATCAGAAGGAAAGAAATCATAAAGATCAGATCAGAAATAAATGAAAAAGAAATGAAGGAAACTATAGCAAAAGTCAATAAAACTAAAAGCTGGTTCATGTATCAAAATTGATACATGATTACCCAGATTCATCAACATAAAAAGGGAGAAAACTCAAATCAAGAGAATTGGAAATGAAAAAGGAAAAGTAATAACTGACACTGCAGAAACACAAAGTAACTTGAGAGATTACTACAAGCAATTATATGTCAATAAAACGGACAACCTGGAAGAAATGGACATATTCTTAGAAAGACATAACCTTCCAAGACTGAAACAGGAAGAAATAGAAAATATGAAGAGACCAATCACAAACACTGAAATTGAAACTGTGATTAAAAATCTTCCCACAAAATCCCAGGACCAGATTCCTACACAGGTGAATTCTATCAAACATTTAGAGAAGAGATAACACCTATGCTTCTCAAACTCTTCCAAAATATAGCAGAGGGTGGAACACTCCCAAACTCCTTCTTTGGATCCACCATCACCCTGATACCAAAACCAGACAAAGATGTCATAAAGAAAGAAAACTACATGCCAATATCACTGATGAACATAGATGCAAATTCCTCAAAAAAATCCTAGCAAACAGAATCCAACAGCACACTAAAAGGATTATATAGCATGATCAAGTGTATATTATTCCAGGAATGCAAGGACTCTTCAATATACTCAAGTAAATCAATATGATACACCATGTTGACTAAGTGAAGAAGAAATACCATATGATCATCTCAATAGATGCAGTAAAAGCTTTTGACAAAATTCAACACCAATTTATGATAAAAACGCTGCAGAAAGTAGGCATAGAGGGAACTTTCCTCAACATAATAAAGGCCATATATGACAAACCCACAACAAACATCGTTCTCAATGGTGAAAAACTGAAAGCATTCCACTAAGATGAAGAATAAGACAAGGTTGCCTACTCTCACCACTATTGTTCAACATTGTATAGGAAGTTTTAATCACAGCAATCAAAGAAAAATAAATAAAATAAATCTAAATTGGAACAGAAGTAAAGCTGTCACTGATTGCAAATGACATGACACTATACACAGAGAATCCTAAAGATGCTACCAGAAAACTACTAGAGCTTATCAATGAATTTGGTAAAGTAGCAGGATACAAAATTAATGTACAGAAATCTCTTATATTCATATACACTAATGATGAAAAATCTGAAAGTGAAATTAAGAAAACACTCCCATTTACCACTGCAATAAAAATAATAAAATATCTAGGAATAAACCTACCTAAGGAGACAAAAGACCTGTATGCAGAAAACTATAAGACACTGATGAAAGAAATTAAAGATGATACAAATAGATGGAGAGATATGCCATGCTCTTGAATTGGAAGAATCAACATTGTGAAAATGACTCTATTACACAAGTCAATGTACAGATTCAATGCAATTCCTATCAAATTACCAATGGCATTTTCCTCAGAAATAGAACAAGAAATTTTACAATTTGTATGGAAACACAAAAGACCCCGAATATCCAAAGTCATCTTGAGAAAGAAAATTCAGCTGGAGGAATCAGGCTCCCTGACTTCAGACTATACTACAAAGCTACAGTAATCAAGACAATATGGTACTGGCACAAAAACAGAAAATATACATCAGTGGAACGGGATAGAATGCCCAGAGGTAAAACTAGAACATATGGTCACCTTATCTTTGATAAAGGAGGCACAAATATACAATGGAAAAAGTTGTGCTGGGAAAACTGGACAGCTACATGTAAAAGAATGCAGTTAGAACACTCCCTAACATCATACACCAAAATAAACTCAAAATGGATTAAAGACCTAAATGTAAGGCCAGACACTATCAAACTCAGAAGAAACCATACGCAGAACACTCTACGACATAAATCACAGCAAGATCCTTTTTGACCCACCTCCTAGAGAAATGGAAATAAAAACAAAGGTAAACAAATAGGAGCTAATGAAACTTAAAAGCTTTTGCACAGCAGAGGAAACCATAGACAAAACCAAAAGGCAACCCTCAGAATGGGAGAAAATATTTGCAAATGAAGCAACTGACAAAGGATTAATCCCCAAAATTTACAAGCAGCTCATGCAGCTCAATAGCAAAAAAACAAACTGCCCAATCCAAAAATTGGCAGATGACCTAAATAGACATTTCCCCAAAGAAGATATACAGATTGCCAACAAACACATGAAAGAATGCTCAACATCATTAATCATTAGAGAAATGCAAGTGAAAACCACAATGAGATATCATGTCACATCAGTCAGAATAGCCATCATCAAAAAATCTACAGACAATAAATGCTGGAGAGGGTGTGGAGAAAAGGGGACCCTCTTGCACTGTTGGTGGGAATGTAAATTGATACGGCCACTATGGAGAACAGTACGGATATTCTTTCAAAAACTAAAAATGGAACTACCATACGACCCAGCAATCCCACTACTGGGCATATACCCTGAGAAAACCATAATTCAAAAAGACTCATGTACCACAATGTTCATTCCAGCTCTATTTACAATAGACAGGACTTGGAAGCAATCTAAGTGCCCATCAACAGATGAATGGATAAAGAAGATGTGGCACATATATATTGTGGAATATTACTCAGCCATAAAAGAAACAAAGTTATTTGTAGTTAGGTGGATGGACCTAGAGTCTGTCATACACAGTGAAGTATGTAAGAATGAGAAAAACAAATACCGTATGCTAACACATATATATGGAATCTAAAAAACAATTTAAAAATGGTCATGAGGAACCTAGGGGCAAGACGGGAATAAAGATACAGACCTACTAGAGAATGAACTTGAGGACATGGGCAGTGGGAACGGTAAGCTGGGACAAAGTGATAGTGGCGTGGACATATATACACTACCTAATGTAAAATGGATAGCTAGTGGGAAGCAGCTGCATAGCACAGGGGGATCAGATCAGTGCTTTGTGACCACCTGGAGGGATGGGATAGGGAGGATGGGAGTGAGGATTACACAAGAGAGAAGAGATATTGGGATATATGTATATGTGTAGCTGACTCACTTCGTTATAAAGCAGAAAATAACACACCATTGTAAAGCAATTATACTCCAATAAAAATGTTACAAAAAGATTAATAACTTATACTTGAAATAATCTTTAATATTGAAAGGATTGAATAAAAAATAAAAAGTAAAATAAAATGTAGTATTTATCATGCCAAAACCCCAGTGCCATAATGTCCTGAGACAGCATGAACCAGTGATTAAGAGCACAGACTTTGTTGTTAAGCAGACATGAAATCAAATCTCAGTTCATATTTGTTAGCTCTATGACCTTAGGAAAATCACTGAACTTCTCTGAGCTCAATTTCTTAATAGATAAAATGGAGATATGTTAATTATTTATTTCTTTGTGACAGAGCATTGCAAAGTTCTGTTGCTTAAAATAACAATTGTTACAACTCTAAATGAGCTAAACTACAAATTAGAGTACAACTTGTGGGCTGGAAATTTAGGTTGGGCTCTGCTGACTAGGTCTTCTGATTCTAATTGGACTTTCTTATGCATACATAGTCAGCTACAAGTTAGCTAGGAGGCTGTTTTTCTGGAGTTTGGCTAGTGTTAGCTCGTTCTCTTCCATGTGGCCTCTCATATTCCAGCAAGTTAGACCAGTCTTAATCACATAGCAGTGGCACAATTCACAGAGAGAGAGAGAGAGAGAGAGAGAGAGAGAGAGAGAGAAAGCAAGAGACTTGGACTCTGAATTGGCATAATATCACTTTTACCGTGTTTTATTAACCAAATCAGCTAACAAGGAAAATTCATATTTAAAGAGTGAACAGAATCAGATCAAGATGGCAGAGGAGTAGGAGGTGGAGCTCACCTTCTTCCACAAATATGTCAAAATACAACTATATTTAGAATGTTTCTCACAGAACATCTACTGAACACTGGCAGAAGACTTCAGACTTCCAAAAGGGAAAAAATAAATTCCACATAACCGGGTAGGGCAAAGAAAAATGAAAAGAGAGAAGAGAGAGAGAGAGAGAGAGAGAGAGAAAGGAATTGGGACGGCACCTGAACCCCTGGGAGGGAGCTGTGAAAGAGGAAAGGTTTCCACATAGTGAGAAGTCCCCTTGCAGTCTCACTGGCAAGGAGGTTCGCCGGAAGAGAGTGGGAGCTTCAGAGCCTCAGAGGAGAGGAACCAACTGGTTTGTGGAGAGCAAAGCAGAGAGAGACCTGCACAGATAGTCAGAGGTGGCCAGCACTTCTCAGCCTGAGATGCTCAACTGCTGGGATGGGCAGGGGTTGAGTGCTGAGGCTTGGGCTTCAGAGGTTAGACCCTGGGGTGAGGACTGGGCTTGACTGTGTGGAGACACCCTTGAGGGGGCTAGGGTGTGGTGTGTCACAACCAAGGGAATATGGGAATAAGCCTGGGCCTGCCAGAGAGATAAGGCAAGATTGTTGGGGGGTCGCATTAGGAGAGGGGTTGGTCCACCATAGAAGCTTCTTTGTGCACACTGGCAGGCAACAGGGAACCATTCACACGAGCTCTGGAGGCAGATGAGAGCTGTCACTCTCATCTTGGACTCTAGAGTTGGGTACAGACTACTGCCACTGCCTAGGGTCCCATGAGTGGCATAGGTCACTGCCACCACCTCCCTGGGAGCACACAGAGCCTGCCACTGCTGCCTCCAATGGTCTTGCAACCAGGATCCAACTGCTGCCACTACCTACCTGGGAGCATGTGTGGGTTGTGCAATTGCATATCCTCTATCAAGGGGATAATGACCAGTACACACTGAGGAAAGAGATGTCAAGCATCCAAAGCAAAATCAGCCTCACACCAAAAAAATATTAAACCCACACAAGCTATACAGAGATGCTCCTGCATATAAAAAGTTCTCCAAGACTACAGTAGATAACTGTTTCTCCTAAACTCACAGAGCAAGAGAAATATAAACAAAATGAAGAAGCAGAGGAACCACTCCCATTTAAAAGACAAATAAAATTCCCCTGAGGGAACAAACAATGAAAAAGACCTTTTCAGTCGAATAGAAACCAAGTTCAAAAAGGAGGTAATGAGGGGCTTCCCTGGTGGTGCAGTGGTTGAGAGTCTGCCTGCTAATACAGGGGACACGTGTTTGAGCCCTGGTCTGGGAGGATCCCACATGCCGTGGAGCAACAAGGCCCGTGAGCCACAACTACTGAGCCTGTGCATCTGCAGCCTGTGCTCTGCAACAAGAGAGGCTGTGATAGTGAGAGACCCGCACACTGCTATGAAGAGTGGCTCCCACTTGCCACAACTAGAGAAAGCCCTCACACAGAAATAAAGACCCAACACAGCAAAAATAAATAAATAAATTAAAAACAAAAGTACCAATGCCACCAAAAACAAACAAAAAAAAAGAGGTAATGAAAATGCTGAAGGAATTAAGAAAGGTTATCAACAGAAATGCAGATTACTATAAAAAGGTAAAGGAAACTATAAGGAGGAGCCAAGAAAAATTAGAAAATTCATTTGCCAAGTTGAAAGCTGAGCTAAAGTCAATTAAGAGCAGAATGAATAATGCAGAAGAAAGAAAAGTGATCTGGAAAATAGAATAATGGAACTTACCCAATCAAAACAGCAGACAGAAATCCAAATGGAAAAAAAAGAAAACAAAATAAAAGACCTATAGGTTAATATAAAGCATACTAATCTATGCAAAATAGGTATTCCATAAGGAGAAGAAAGAAAAAATGATTGAAAATGTATTTGAAGAAATTATGGCTGAAGACTTCCGAAATCTAAAGAATGAAACAGATATCCACATACAGGAAGCACAGAGGGTCCCAAACAAGATAGGCGAAAACTAAAAGAATACAGCAATATTAAACTTACCCTAAAAAAAAAATATTGAAAGGTCCTCTCTAAACAGAAAAGAAGGACTTTCCTGGTGGTGCAGAGGTGAAGAATCCACCTGTCAATGCAGGGAACACAGGTTTGAGCCCTTGTCCAGGAAGATCCCACATGCCATAGAGCAACTAAGCCCATGCTCCATAACTACTGAGCCAGCGCCTTAGGGCCCATGAGCCACAACTACTGAGCCTGCATGCCACAGCTACTGAAACCCACGTGCCTACAGCCCATGCTCCACAACAAGAGAAGCCACCACAATGAGAAGCCCGTACACCATAACAAAGAGTAGCCCCTGCTTGCCACAACTAGAGAAAGCCCCCACATAGCAATGAAGACCCAATGCAGCTAAAAGTAAGTAAATAAATAAATAAATGTATGAAATAAAATAAATAGAAACAAAGCAAGAAGTTATAGGAAGGAGGAATCATAATTTGAAAGTAAATTACTTAAATTAGCCAGCACACAGATCAAAAAGTTTAAAAAAAAAAACTATTTGTGAAAGCAATGATAAACACAAGGAATAGCAAATGGATAAACATGAAGATGTAAAAAGGGATATCATAATCATGAAATGTGGGAAGGAGGGTAAGAAAATGCAGATTCTTCTTTTTTTTAAGAATTTTTTTGAGGCTTTATGACTATCAGGCTAAAGCAAACAGATATAGGAAGGGGTTAACATACTTGAAAAACAGGACAACCACAAATCCAAAACATACAATACATTCAAAAGAAAAACAAAAAGAAGAGAACACAAGCATGAAATAAAAGGAAATAATCAAACCACAAAAAGAATAACAAAAAGAAAAGGAAAGGAACAAAGAAGAAACAAAGAATCTACTGGAAAACAAGGTTTAAAATGACAATAAGTATATATCTATCAGTAATTACCTTAAATGTCAATGGACTAAATGCTCCAATCAAAAGACATAGAGTGGCAGACTGGATAAAAAACAAGAGCTTACAATTTGCTGCTTACAAGAGACCCACCTTAGGGCAAAGGACACACATATATTGAAAATGAGAGGATGGAAAATCATATTTTATGTAAACGGAATTGACAAGAAAGCAGGAGTTGCAATACTCAGACAAAACAGAAACAAAAGCCATAAAGAAAGATAAAGAAGGACATTATATAATGATAAAAGGATCAATACAAGAAGAGGATTTTACACACGTCAATGTATATGCACCTAATATAGGAGCACCCAAATACATAAAACAAGTACTAACAGACATAAAGGGAGAAATTAATGGGAATACAATAATAGTAGGTGGCTTTAACACCACATTAACACCAATGGACAGATCTTCTAGACAGAGAATCAATAAGGCATCAGAGATCCTAAATGATACAACAGAACAGTTAGATTTAATTGATATTTTCAGGACATCACGTCAAAACAAAAAAAAAAAACAGAATACATATTCTTTTCAAGTGCACATGGAACATTCTCTAATATTGACCATATCCTAGGGCACAAAACCAACCTCAGAAAATTTAAGAGTATAGACATTATTTCAAGCATCTTCTCTGACCACAATGGCATGAAACTAGAAATCAAACACAGGAAGAGAAATTGAAAAAAAATTACATGGAGACTAAACAACATGCTACTAAAAAAACAATGGGCCAATGAGGAAATCAAAAAGGAAATTTAAAAAATACTTTGAGACAAATGACAGTGAAAACACAACAGTACAAAATCTATGGTATTCAGCAAAAGAAATTCTTATAGGGAAGGTCATAATGATACAGGCTTTCCTCAAAAAACAAGAAAAAATTCTCAATTAAAGGACCTAAGCTACCACCTAAAAGAATTAGAAAAAGAAGAACAAACAAAACCTAAAGTCAGCAGAAGGAAGGAAACAATAAAGATCAGAGAGGAATAAATAAAATAAAGATTAAAAAATAAATAGAAAAAATCAATAGAGCTGGTTCTTGGAAAGGGTAAACGAAATTGATAAACCTCTGGCCAGGCACACCAAGAAGAAAAGAGAAAGAACCCAAATAAAAAAAAAGTAAGAAATGAAAAAGGAGAAATCTCAACTGGTATCACAAAAAATACGAAAAACCGGGCTTCCCTGGTGGCGAGGGGGTTGGGGGTCTGCCTGCTGATGCAGGGGACGCAGGTTCATGCCCCAGTCCAGGAAGATCCCACGTGCCGTGGAGCGGCTGGGCCCGTGAGCCATGGCCGCTGAGCCTGCGCATCCGGAGCCTGTGCTCCGCAGCGGGAGAGGCCGCAACGGTGAGAGGTCCGCGTATCACAAAAAAAAAAAAAAAAAAAATACCAAAAACCGTAAGAGAATACTATGAACAATTATATGCCAACAAATTTGACAACCTAGAAGAAATGGACAACTTTCTAGAAACATACAGCCCACCAACATTTAATCAAGAAGATGTAGATAATCTGAATAGACTGATCACTAGAAGTGAAATAGAATCTGTAATAATAAAAAAAAAACTCCCTAAAAACAAAACTCCAGGACCAGACGACTTAAAAGGCAAATTCTGCCAAACATACAAATAACTTACACTGATTCATCTCAAACTCTTCCAAAAGATTGAAGAGGAGGGAACACTCCTAAAGATATTCTATGAAGCCACCATCATCCTGATACCAAAACCAGACAAAGATACCACCAAAAAAGAAAATTACAGACTAATATTTTTGATGAATATAGATGCAAAAATTCTTACAAAATATTAGCAAACCAAATCCAACAACACATAAAAAAGATCATACATCATGATCAAGTGGAATTCATCCCAAGTTCACAAGGATGGTTCAACATACACAAATCAATGTAATACACCACATTAACAAAAGAAAAGTCAAAAACCACATGATCATCTCAATAAATGCAGAAAAAGCACTTGACAAACGTCAACATCCATTCATAAAAATATTCTTACCAAAGTGGGTATAGAGTGAATTTATTTCAACATAGTAAAAGCCATTTATGACAAAACCCACAGCCTATATAATACTCAATGGTGAAAAGCTGAAAGTCTTCTTGCTAAAATCTGGAACAAGACAAGGGTAGCCACTCTCACCATTTCTATTCAACATATTGTTGGAAGTCCTAACCACAGAAATCAGACAAGAAAGTACCCAAATTGGAAGGGAAGTGGTAAAATTGTCACTATATGCAGATGACACTATATATAGAAAACCCTAAGGACTCCACACAAAAGAAACTACTAGATCTAATAAATGAATTCAGCAAAGTAGTAGGATACAAGATTAACATTCAGAAATTGTTTGCATTTCTTTACACTAACAATGAAATATCAGAAAGAGAATGTAAAAAATGATAACTTTTAAAATTGCACCCCAAAAAATGAAATACCTAGGAATAAACCTGACCAAGGAGGTGAAAGACTTATTATACATTGGGAACTACAAAACATTAATAAAGGAAATTAAACAGGACTCAAAGAAATGGAAAGATATTCCATACTCTTGGAATGGAAGAATTGATATTATTAAAATGGCAGTACTCACCAAAGAAATCTACAGATTTAATGTGATCCCTATCAAATTACTCATGACAATTTTTACAGAACTAGAACAAATAATTCAAAAATTTATATTGAACCATAAAAGACCCAGAATTGCCAAAGCAATCCTGAGGTAAAAAACAAAACAAAGCAGGAGGCATAACTCTCTCAGACTTCAGACAATGCTACAAAGCTACAGTAATCAAAACAATGTGGTATTGGTACAAAAACAGACATATGGATCAATGGAACACAACAGAGAGCCCAGAAATAAACCCACACACCAATGGTCAATTAGCCTTCAACCAAGGAGACAAGAATATAGAATGGGAAAAAGACAGTCTCTTCAGCAAGTGGTGCTGGGAAAGTTGGACAGCTGCATGTAAATCAATGAAGCTAGAACACACCATCACTCCATGCACACACATACACACAAAACTCAAAACTGCTTAAAGATTTAAACACAAGACATGACACCATAAGACTTCTAGAATAGAGCATAGGCAAAACATTCTCTGACATAAATTGTATGAATGTTTTCTTAGATCTGTCTCCCAAGGCAATAGAAATAAAAACAAAAATGAACAAACAGGACCTAATCAAACTTACAAGCTTTTTCACAACAAAGAAAACAAAAACAAAAAAGAAAAGGCAACCTATGGAATGGGAGAAAATATTTTCAAATGATGCAACCAACAAGGGCTTATTCTCCAAAATATACAAATAGCTCATACAACTCAACAGCAAAAAACAAACAACCATAACAAAAAATGGGCAGAAGACCTTAATAGACATTTCTCCAAAGAAGACATACAGATGACCAGTAGGCACATGAAAAGATGCTCAACATCCTTAACTATTAGAGAAACGTAAATAAAAACTACAATAAGGTACCACCTCACACTGGTCAGAATGGCCATCATTAAAAAGTCTACAAATAACAAATGCTGGAGAGGGTGTGGAGAAAAGGGAACCCACTACACTGTTGGTGGGAGTGTAAGTTGGTGTGGCCATGGTGGAAAACAGTATGGAGGTTCCTCAGAAAACTAAAAATAGAATTACCATATGATCCAGCTATCACACTCCTGGGCATATACCTGAACTAAACTATAATTGAAAAAGATACATGCACCCCTATGTTCATAGCAGCACTATTTACAGCAGCCAAGACATGGAAGCACCCAAAATTTCCATCAATAGATGAATGGATAAAGAAGATGTGGTACATATATATAATGGAATACTACTCAACCATCAAAAAGAATGAAATAATTTGCAGCAACATGGTTGCAAATAGAGATTATTATACTAAGTTAAGTAAGTCAGAGAAAGACAAATACCATATGATATCACTTATATGTGGATTCTAAAATATGGCACAAATGAACCTATCCACAAGACAGAAACATACTCACAGACATCAAGATCACACTTATGGTTGCCTTGGGGGGTGGGCAGAGGGATGGACTGGGAGTCTGGGGTTCATAGATGGAAACTATTATATATAGAATGGATAAACAACAAGATCCTACTGTATACAGAGGGAAGTATATCCAATCTCCTGGGATAAACCATAATGGAAAAGAATATTGAAAAATAATATATATAAGTGTATAACTGAGTCACTTTGCTGTACAGCAGAGATTGGCACAACATTGTAAATCAATAACTATATTTCAATTAAAAAAAGAGTGAGGAAACAGACTCCTCCTCTTGATGGGAGGAGCCACAAAATAAATAAGGTGTGGAAATAGGAAGCAGGGAGCAGTTAGGGACATGTTGGCAATCAGTGTACCATAGGTGATAATAAGAATATGTGTATCTTAATATCAATGTGTGGATTAATTAGATAAAACACATGGAGATCTTAGCATAGTTTCTGACATTAATAAATACTAAGTAAATATTTGTTCTTACTGTTATGCCAGTAAGACACCTTAATCGGAGACATCTATTGCTGCTGGTACAAGAGTTTACATGAAGTCCCTGAAGTATCAACATTCTTTGGGAAATTGGGATTGCAGATACCTATACATGGTTTTATTTTTAATCTGATTGAGTACATGAAACCTCAAAATGTCTAATCTGCCCCTTAACAAATTCTCCAACTAGTTTTTTGATAGTCTTCAAGTTCTGTCTGGTTAACAGTCACACAGAGATATTTGTGGGCCCTGCCATGTTTGTGTATAGGTCAACTGAGAGAATTGGGAATGGGAAGAAAGCCCATTCACTCCTGAGATAACAAGTACTGGGAGGCATTGGACCATGCCCTCTTTCTACAGTTCAGTTATTTTCTAAAGACTAAAATTCTGTCATTTCTAAGTGCCATCCTACCATACTTTCTACAGAGAACAGCAACATTTTCAACAACAAATATTTACTGAGGTCAAATGTGTGCAAAATATGGTAACGGGTACTGCCATCCAGACATTAATAAGTTTTGTCTAAGAAATCATACTTTTAAATATGTGCTCCAGAATAATCGACAAACCTTTTAAGCTTTGTCTATTACCTTTGATGATGTCAGATAGTTGTAACAGGTAAAAGAATTTTAAAGGTTTTAGAGGTGACTGCTTAATCCAAAGGAGAATCCCTGCCTGAAAAATGAATTTGGAAAGACTCACTTATGATGAAAACAAGTTTATAGAAGTGATATTGAGATCATCCCACATAGCTAAGTAGATTTATTGGAGGGGAGAGAATTAGTGCTGCATTCCAACTCTCAAAAACATGCTTTAGCCAATGTAACAAAAATTAGAAGTAATTCACGTATTGCTGTGGTCAAATTATGTCAAAAGGCAGAAAAATATCACTAAGTCCCTGCCTCTCTGTGAGACCCAAACAAATCCCTAGCCTCCACATCATTTTATGCTGCAGCAGTATCTCTTAGGTTAGGAGATACTAAACAGAAAAAAAATAGTCAAAACATTATTAGCTGCAGCCTAAATGCACCCAAATTCCAATAACATCTTTCCTTACATTTTTGCTTCAAAATGATAATAGAGAAGGAAGAAAATTGTTTCAGGTAATTTAGTCATTCCTTTATTTATCCATTCTTTTATTTATTCAATTGTTCCTTCATTCTGCAATCAAAAATTTGTTGAGTACCTTTTATTTATCTGACTCTATTCTAGGTGCTAAAAATACAAAGATAAATTTAAAAAATGTAATCACTGCTCGGGCAACTTCGGATCTCCCATATTTAAAGTTCTATATGTGTATCTGCCTGTGTCCAATTATTTTATCAGCAATGCATATTTTAATGAAACTCATACTCAACATAGTCTAAACTCCACTAGAAACCACTTTTAAATATAAGTACAGTCAATTCCCCTGTGCTGATCTTGAAAAACTGGCATTGACTGTTTTAATGTACATTTCAATTGACAGTATGTAGGGAAGCCTTTGGGGAAATACATAGTATTAAGTGCTTAGCTGAAAGTTGTCATTATGTCAATAAGAAATCTTTATAGTCAAATATTTCTGTCTCATAAATGGCTAAAAGTCTAGGAGTAATTTTACACAAATCTATAGTTTTGTTCAGAAGGAAGTTATATATATATACTTGTTAGTTTCATGAAAATTATTATTGAGGAATTTCAAGAGAGAAACTGAAAGTGTCAGCTGCCACACATTAAACACAACCACTTCCTTCAGTCTTCAAAATGGCTGAGTCCAGGTCTTCCCTGGTGGTGTAGTGGTTGAGAGTCCGCCTGCAAATGCAGGGGACGCAGGTTCGTGCCATGGACCAGGAGGATCCCACATGCTGCAGAGTGGGTGGCCCGTGAGCCATGACCATTGAGCCTGCGCATCCGAAGCCTGTTGCTCTGCAACAGGAGAGGCCACAGCAGTGAGAGGCCCACATACCACAAAAAAAAAAAAAAAGGCTGAGTACACAGTGCTAATATGGTAAGGTTTCTGTGGTAGTAGGGCAGTTGCTCTACCTGGAATATTACATGATGCCAGTCTGTGAATGGCAGCTGAAAGACTCAGTGGGTTAGTTGGGTATTTTTCCTCAATCATTCTCAGACCCTAAGGGCTTTACTGAATGATTGCATCATTCTAGTAATGAAGTCCCTTGAGGACCTCTATAAGGCAGCCTTTTAAGCTTTAATATTTCACTGCTTAAGATGCAGCTGGATTGCTGATGCAGAAAACTGATTTTAGGGCGCTGACCTTCAGGCTTGTTTAGTACAAGAGTAAAGTCATGGAAGGTTAGCAATAATGTCAACATATGTCCTGGATTCAGTCAATTTCTAGTAGGCATTTTCATTTTGACTTTTAACTCCACTGCATTCAAATAAATGATGTATAAATGATTATCTCAAGGTATATAACAATTTCTCTCCAATATTCACTTGGCAGTGCTAAACAGTTGTTACTTCAGTATGGACAATAATATAGCATGCCTTTACTTAAATCCCTGAAAAGGTCTCATTTGCTTATTACTGATGCATGATACTTTCACCTTTACCTGAAATCAAAGTGCAAGATCACAGTACTCTTAGAATAGTTTTATCTGACATCAATATTTTTCGACCTTCTTTAGAATTGAACTATGGTTGTATAACCTTTTTTAAAATTTATCTAATACCCAAATAGTTCTAGTGGCACTTCTCTGTCTTTCCTCTCACTACTGACTGTTGTAATATCTCATAGGATAATTTTTCTAAAGGACAACTGTTAACAGGTCATTTATCTCCCTAAAGTCTTATTAGCTTTCTCATTGTCCTCTGAATAAAGTCAAACTCCTTAACATGGTATACAAGGCCCAAAACATTCTGATTCCTATCTTCAGTGTCTTATTTCAGGCTTCTCTCCACTTTGTTTTCTCCACTCCAGCTATAGTAAACTTCTTATGGTCTTTTGAATATGCCATACTTTTTTCAGTGGCATGGACTTTGAACATTTTGTTCTCTTTACTTAGAATATCCATATACTTTCCCTGATTAACTCCTACTCTTTTCATCATTGACATAATTTCTTCAAAGAAATCTTGACCTTCAAATAGATAGTCTTCCTTTTTATATGTTCCCATTAGCCCTAATACTTCTCTTCAAATAAATCTGTGCCCATAGACTCAAGTTAAGAAATATGTAAAATGATTTGTTTAATGTCTATTTCTCCACAAGACATGTTTGGTTAAACAGTTTATCCCCAGTGTCTAGCTAAGTACTTGACATCATATTAACTGGTCTATTTCATGTGAATACTAGAGCTCTCCAACAGTAAACCAAGTAGTTTTATTATTTTGATCCAACTGGTATCAGCCCTACGCTGCTTGCATACCACCACGTATCAGCAAAAACACATAGCACTGACAATCTGGGAGGGCTCACGCCAAGGAGTATTTCCCAGAACTTCTGCTGCCAGGGTCATTGTCCCCACGATGAGCCACAGCCACCCCTCAGCTCTGCCAGAGACCCTCCAACACTAGCAGGAGAGGGGATTAAGACCGCTGCTTTAAAGGAGCTCCAGAGATGGGCGTGAGCCGCGGCTAACAACACAGACCCAAGAGATGGGCATGAGACGCTAAGGCTGCTGCTGCTGCCACCAAGAAGCCTGTGTGTGAGCAGAGGTCACTATCCACACCTCCTTACCGGGGAGGCTGTGCAGCCCACTACTGCCATGGGCCCGTGATCCAGGGACAACTTCGCCAGGAGAATGCACGGCGCGCCTCAGGCTGGTGCAGCATCACGCAGGCCTCTGCTGTCACAGGCTCTCACCGCACTCCGTGGCACTCCCTCACCCCAGCCTAAGTGAGCCAGAGCCCCCAAATCAACTGCTCCTTTAACCCCGTCCTGTCTGAGTGAAGAACAGATGCCCCCCAACGACCTACACACAGAGGCAGGGCCAAATACAAAGCTGAGCCCCAGGAGTTGTGAGAACAAAGAAGAGAAAAGGAAATCTCTCCCAGCAGCCTCAGGAGCAGCGAATTAAATCTCCACAATGAACCTGATGTACCCTGCATCTGTGGAATACCTGAATAGACAACGAATCATCCCAAATTGAGGAGGTGGACTTTGAGAGCAAGATTTATTATTTTTTCCTCTTTTCCTCTTTTTCTGAGTGTGTATGTGTATGATTCTGTGTGAGATTTTGTCTGTATAGCTTTGCTTTCATAATTTGTCCTAGGGTTCTATTCATCCATTCTTCTTTCCTTTTCAAAAAATTTTTTTTCTTAATAATTATTTTTTATTTTAATAACTTTATTTTATTTTATCTTACTTTAATTTTTTTTTCTTTTATCCTCTTTCTTGCTTCCTTTCTAATTTTTCTCACTTTTATTCTGAGGCATGTGGACGAAAGGCTCTTGGTGTTCCAGCCAGGAGTCAGTGCTGTGCCTCTGAGGTGGGAGAGCCAACTTCAGGACACTGGTCAACAAGAGACCTCCCAGCTCCATGTAATATCAAATGGCGAAATTCTCCCAGAGATCTACATCTCAATACCAACACCCAGATTCATTCAATGACAAGCAAGCTACAGTGCTGGACACCTTATGCCAAACAACTAGCAAAACAGGAACACAAACTCAACCATTAGCAGAGAGGCTGCCTAAAATCATAAGTCCACAGACACCAAAAAACACACCACCAGATATGGACCTTCCCATCGGAAAGACAAGATCCAGTCACATCCACCAGAACACAGGCATTAGTCCCCTCCACCAGGAAGCCTACACAACCCACTGAACCAAATTTAGCCACTGGGAACAGACACCAAAAACAATGGGAACTACAGACCTGCAGCCTGCAAAAAGAAGACCCCAAACAGAGTAAGATAAGCAAAATGAAAAGAGAGAAAAACACACAGCAGATGAAGGAGCAAGATAAAAACCCACCAACCTTAAAAAATGAAGAGGAAATAGGCAGTCTACCTGACAAAGAATTCACAATAATAATAGTAAATATGATCCAAAATCTTGGAAATAGAATGGACAAAAATGCAAGAAACATACAACAAGGAACTAGAAGAACTAAAGAGGAAACAAGGAATGATGAACAACAAAATAAATGAAACTAAAAATACTCTAGAAGGAATCAACAACAGAATAACTGAGGCAAAAGAATGGATAAGTAACCTGGAAGATAAAATAGTGGAAATAACTACTGCAGAGCAGAATAAAGAAAAAAGAATGAAAAGAACTGAGAACAGTCTCAGAGCCCACTAGAACAACATTAAATGCACCATCATTCGAATTATAAGGGTTCCAAAAGAAGAAGAGAACAAGAAAGGGACTGAGAAAATATTTGAAGAGATTATAGTTGAAAATTTCCCTAATATGGGAAAGGAAATAGTTATTCAAGTCCATGAAGCACAGAGAGTCCCGTACAGGATAAATCCAAGGAGAAACATGACAAGACACATATTAATCAAACTGTCAAAAATTAAATACAAAGGAAACGTTTTAAAAGCAGCAAGGGAAAAACAACATATAACACACAAGGGAATCCCCATAATGTTAACAGCTGATCTTTCAGCAGAAACTCTGCAAGCCAGAGAGGACAGGCAGGACATATTTAAAGTGATGAAGGAGAAAAACCTACAACCAATTTTACTCTACCCAGCTAGGATCTCATTCAGATTTGATGGAGAAATTAAAATGTTTACAGACAAGCACAAGCTGAGAGAGTTCAGTACCACAAAACCAGCTTTACAAAAAATGCTAAAGGATCTTCTCTAGGCAAGAAACATAAGAGAAGGAAAAGACTGACAATAACAAACCTAAAACAATTAAGAAACTGGGAATAGGAACATACATATCGATAATTGCCGTAAATGTAAATGGATTAAATGCTCCCACCAAAAGACACAGATTGGCTGAATGGATATAGAAACAAGACCCATATATATGCTGTCTACAAGAAATCCACTTTGGACCTAGAGATATATACAGACTGAAAAGGAGGGGATGGAAAAAGATATTCCATGCAAATAGAAACCAAAAGAAATCTGGAGTAGCAATTCTCTTATCAAACAAAATAGACTTTAAAATGAGGACTACTAAAAGAGACAAAGAAGGACACAACATAATGATCAAGGGATAGATGCAAGAAGAATATATAAAAATTGTAAATATTTATGCACCCAAAATAGGAGCACATCAGTACATAAGGCAAATACCAACAGCCAAAAAAGGAGAAATCAACAGTAACACAATCATAGTACGGGACTTTAACACCCCACTTTCCCCAATGGACAGAAAATCCAAAATGAAAATAAATAAGGAAACACAAGCTTTAAATGATAAATTAAACAAGATTGACTTAATTGATATTTATAGGACATTCCAACCAAAAACAACAGAATACACATTTTTCTCAAATGATCATGGAACATTCTCCAGGATAGATCATATCTTGGGTCACGTTTCAAGCCTTGGTAAATTTAAGAAAATTAATATTGTATCAAGGATCTTTTCTGACCACTATGCTATGAGAATAGATATCAATTACAGGAAAATATCTGTAAAAAATGCAAACACAGGGAGGCTAAACAATACACTACTTTATAACGAAGCGATCACTGAATAAATCAAAGAGGAAATCAAAAAATACCTAGAAACAAATGACAATGACACAAAACCTATGGGATGCAGCAAAACTGTTCTAAGAAGGAAGTTTATAACATAAAAATCCTACCTTAAGAAACAGTAAACATCTCAAGTAAACAACCTAACCTTGAACCTAAAACAATTAGTGAAAGAAGAACAAAAAAACTCAAAAGTTAGCAGAAGGAAAGAAATCATAAAGATCAGTTCAGAAATAAATGAAAAAGAAAAGAAGGAAGCGATAGCAAAGATCAATAAAACTAAAAGCTGGTTCTTTGAGAAGATAAACAAAATTGATAAACCATTAGCCAGACTCATCATGAAAAAAAGGGAGAAGACTCAAATCAATAGAATTAGAAATGCAAAAGGAGAAGTAACAACTGACACTGCAGTAATACAAAAGATTATGAGAGATTACTACAAGCAACTCTATGCCAATAAAATGGACAACCTGGAAGAAATGGACAAATTCTTAGAAATACACAGGCTGCCAAGACTGAATCAGGAAGAAACAAAAAATAGGAACACACCAATCACAAGCACTGAATTTGAAACGGTGACTAAAATCTTCCAACAAACAAAAGCCCAGGAACAGATGGCTTCACAGGCGAATTCTATCAAATATTTAGAGAAGAGCTAATGCCTATCCTTCTCAAACTCTTCCAAAATATAGCAGAGAGAAGAACACTCCCAAACTCATTCTACGAGGCAACCATCACCCTGATAACAAAACCAGACAAGGATGTCACAAACAAAAAATCTAAAGGCCAATATAACTGATGAACATAGATGCAAAAATCCTCAAAAAATACTAGCAAACAGAATCCAACTGCACATTAAGTGGATCATACACCATGAGCAAGTGGCATTTATTCCAGGAATGCAAGGATTCTTCAATATACGCAAATCAATCAATATGATACACCATATTAACAAATTGAAGGAGAAAAACATATGGTGATCTCAACAGATGCAGAGAAAGAATTTTGACAAAATTCAACACCCATTTATGAAAAAAACCCTGCAGAATGTAGGCATAGAGGGAACATTCCCCAACATAATAAAGGCCATGTATGACAAACCCACAGCCAACATCATCCTCAATGGTGAAAAACTGAAAGCATTTCCACTAAGGTCAGGAACAAGACAAGGTTGCCCACTCTCACCACTCTTATTCAACATAGTTTTGGAAGTTTTAACCAGAGCAATCAGGGAAGAAAAGGAAATAAAAGGAATCCAAATAGGAAAAGAAGTAAAGCTGTCACTGTTTGCAGATGACATGAAATTATACATAGAGAATCCTAAAGATGCTACCAGAAAACTACCACAACTAATCAATGAATTTGGTAAAGTAGCAGGATGCAAAATTAATACACAGAAATCTCTGGCATTCCTATAAAATAATGATGAAAAATCAGAAAGTGAAATTAAGAAAACACTCCCATTTACCATTCCAACAAAAAGAATAAAATATCTAAGAATAAACCTACCTAAGGAGACAAAAGACCTGCATGCAGAAAATAATAAGACACTGATGTAATAAATTAAAGTTGATACAAATAGATGGAGAGATATACCATGTTCTTGGATTGGAAGAATCAACATTGTGAAAATGACTGTACTACCCAAAGCAATCTACACATTCAGTGCAATCCATATCAAACTACCACTGGCATTTTTCACAGAACTAGAACAAGAAATTTCACAATTTGTATGGAAACACAAAAGACCCCAAATAGCAAAAGCAAGCTTGAGAACGAAAAATGGAGCTGGAGGAATCAGGCTCCCTGACTTCAGACAATACTACAAAGCTACAGTAATCAAGACAATATGGTACTGGCACAAAAAAAGAAAGATAGATCAATGGAACAGGATACAAAGCCCAGAGATAAGCCCACACACCTATGGTCACCTTATCTTTGATAAAGGAGGCAGGCGTGTACAGTGCAGAAAGGACAGCCTTTAAATAAGTCGTGCTGGGACAACTGGACAGTTACTTGTAAAAGTATGAGATTAGAACACTCCCTAACACCATACACAAAAATAAGCTCAAAATGGATTAAAGACTTAAATGTAAGGTCAGAAACTATCAAACTCTTAGAGGAAAACATAGGCAGAACACTCTATGACATAAATCACAGCAAGATCCTTTTTGACCCACCTCCTAGAGAAATGGAAATAAACACAAAAATAAACAAATGGGACCTGAGGAAACTTCAAATCTTTTGCACAGCAAAGGAAACCATAAATAAGACCAAAAGACCACCCTCAGAATGGGAGAATATATTTGCAAATGAAGCAACTGACAAAGGATTAATTTCCAAAATTTACAAGCAGCTCACGCAGCTCAAGAACAAAAAAAACCAGACAATCCAATTCAAAAATGGGCAGAAGGCCTAAATAGACATTTCTCCAAAGAAGGTATACACACTACCAACACACACATGAAAGAATGCTCAACATCATTAATCATTAGAGAAATGCAAATCAAAACTATAATGAGATATCATTTCACACATGTCAGAATGGCTATCATCAAAAAATCTAGAAACAATAAATGCTGGAGAGGGTGTGGAGAAAAGGGAACACTCTTGCACTGCTGGTGGGAATGTGAATTGGTACAGCCACTATGGAGAACAGTATGGAGGTTCCTTAAAAACCTACAAATAGAACTGCCATATGACCCAGCAATCCCCCTAGTGGGCATATACCCTGAGAAAACCATAATTTAAAAATAATCATGTACTAAAATGTTCATTGCAGCTCTATTTACAATAGTCTGGAGATGGAAACAACCTACGTGTCCATCATTGGATGAATGGATAAAGAAGATGAGGCACATATATACAATGGAATATTACTCAGCCATAAAAAGCAAGGAAATTGAGTTATTTGTAGTGAGGTGGATGGACCTAGAGTCTGTCATACAGAGTGAAGTAAGTCAGAAAGAGAAAGACAAAAACCATATGCTAACACATATATATATGGAATCTAAGAAAAAAATGTCATGAAGAATCTAGGGGTAAGACAGGAATAAAGACACAGACCTACTAGAGAATGGACTTGAGAATATGAGGAGGGGGATGGGTAAGTTGTGACAAAATGAGAGAGTTGCATGGACATATATACACTACAAAATGTAAAATAGGTAGCTAGTGGATAGTAGTTGCATAGCACAGGGAGATCAACTCGGTGCTTTGTGACCACCTAGAAGGGTGGGATAAGGAGTGTCAGAGGGAGTGAAATGCAAGAGGGAAGAGATATGGGAACACATGTATATGTATAACTGATTCACTTTGTTATAAAGCAGAAACTAACACACCATTATAAAGCAGTTATACTCCAATAATGATGTAAAAAAAATACACATACCAGTATCTCACAAATCTATTTATATGCATCCTCAAATGAAAAAATATCTAAGATTATATTCTATGTAGCTAATTATCTTATTTTGAGATTGTTTGTCTCAGAAGTCTAGAAGGAAATAAAATGTAATGAGACTGTATAATTTAGTGGTTATGAACATACATTAAAGAGACAGACAACCTGGGTTTGAATCCTGGCTCTGCCACTTACTTGCTACGTGAACTGAGGCAAGGTACTTAATCTTGTCATACTTCCCTTTTGGCAATAAAGGTGACAATAATAGTATCTACATCATAGATTGCCCATAATGATCAAGTAAGTTTCATTATCTGGCCATAGGTAAATTCTATCTAAGTTGTTATTACTAAATTTTTAATAATATTTAATTTAATATTTTGTTGTATTTTATGATTGGTTTGTAGATTGCATTTGTTTTTTATTTTGGGAGGTGAAGTGGAGTGGTTCACATGAGTGAACAAGTAAACTAATGATTTATAAATAAAATCATTCTGAAGATCTTCAAAAGTAACGTTCAGGGATTTAAGTAATATGAATAATTATATGTAAAGTGTTATTTCACATGGGAACACAAATACTTCGAAACATCTCAGAAAACTTAGGAGAAGATTTAAATCAATGTAAAAATAAAACAACAAGAGGAATTTTTACAAACTTCAGGACAACCTTAATGATTAAAATGAGATCCAACATAAGGATCTGAGGCTTAATATATATACATTCAAAACAAAATGACACAGAAATTAAATATAACAGAAATAAAATAATAGTCACAAACATTTCAGAAAGAGACTTTAATGTTAGCATGGCAACAAGGTAGTCATAGCTAGTTACACCATCAAAATATCTCTAACATAAATAGAATAAAACCAAATGATAAGGAAAACAAAAGATTGTTGGCCACAGTTTGTACATACATTCTACATACAGTATCTTTTATAGGGATGGACAAAAAAATACCTCATTCTCAACTGTCTAAAACAAAACAGAAGAGATTACACAGATGCACACACTGATGAAGAGAGTTCACTGACTTTTACTATTTTTCACCTAAATCTGGAACAGAATTACTGCACTGATCAGAAAAGCAGGTGGTTATTTTCCAAATGTATGGCACTTATACTTTAAGGCAAACAGAGCTAGAGTTTGGTTATGCCCTGCCCAAAGTAGCTTCTGCTTCCATTCAGAACCCACATTAGAATGTTGTTTGGCAGGAAGTAGAGGAGAGATAGATGGAGGCATGTGGAATCCTGGTATATCAACATCTAAGGGACAGTAGGGAATATTATGAACAAGAATGAAGATTGGAAGAGCAATGAGAGAGTATGTATTGTGGGTGTACACTTCACACTGTCTAAATAAATATTTCAAATTGTATCCATTTCCAAGTTTAGTAAAAAAATCATATGAAAGTTGTAACTAGATAATATATAAATCAATTTTAATAGAACCTCAATAAATAAATGTATTGTGAATTGAAGTAGGGCGTATATAACAGAACTTCAGATCTAGCTGTGAAAAGCAAAAGATGCCAATACCTAAATAGATGGTGAAGGAAGTTAAATAAACTATATTCCACCTGTTTTCTAGAAAATAGCATGCATAGGTACATAGCTATTGAAGCCGGCATGAACTTTTAAAACTGGTACGGAGCTTCTGAAAAGATTCTGAAGCAAGAAAGAAAGGGAAAATTGCCATGACAACCCAGAAAAAAAAAATACCTCTTAAGGTAGTTTTGTGTTAAGATGCACATGAAAGTTCTAGAATATGTATAATTGGTATCCTCAAAGGTAGAAAATAAGACAGAGTTTGTGTGAAACAGTAATGGAGAGCCCTAGGAAGATAACAGACTGAAATGAAAGAATGACCAAGAAATCTAACTAAAATAAGAAAAACTGCAAACTAACACACATTATAACATAGAATTTTTAAAAAAACATATAGGCAATAAGTTGATAAAATAAGAGCAGTAAACACAGCAGAATATCAAACCAGTAATGTGAAGGACATTCTTCTCCAAAGAATAAGCTAGAAGACAATGGCACAATACCTCAAGTAGTGATCCTTAACATTTTGGGGATCATGATCACTTTGCAGGATTTAATAAAAGAACTTTTTATAAGAACACACTCATAAACAACTAAATAGAACTACAATTTCAAGTGATTGACATAATCCTTTAAGCCTTTCTCTGGTTCCATACCCTAGAGTTCATGCATTGCACTGCAAGAGACATTTGTTTTCAAAGTTTTAAGTAGAAACATTAACAAAAAATAACACTACATCAAGTCAAATGTGAAAAATGCAATCAAAATTATTTTTGTTATGCCATATTGCAGAGAAATTGTGAGAAATATCTCAAAGATAAACAATAGGCAACTAAGAGAAGAATTAAAATCCAAGGAATAAAAATTATAAAAAAGTATATTATAAAAGAACTCAATTTGATTGCAAAATACAAAGTCAGATCAAACCTATCACTTGTGAAAATAAATGTAAAGTGATTAAACTTCTATTGATAAGTAAATGCTCTGAGATAATAAAAATATATGTTTACTTTTTGCTCTTATAAAATACATGCTAAAGATGAAATGAGGCAGATGGATTAAAAATGAACAGGTGGGGCTTCCCTGGTGGCGCAGTGGTTGAGAGTCCGCCTGCCGATGCAGGGGACGCGGGGTCGTGCCCCGGTCCGGGAAGATCCCACATGCTGCGGAGCGGCTGGGCCCGTGAGCCATGGCCGCTAAGCCTGCGCGTCCGGAGCCTGTGCTCCGCAACGGGAGAGGCCGCAACAGTGAGAGGCCCACATAACGCAAAAAAAAAAAAAAAAAATGAACAGGTAAAGAAACATATGCCAGGCAATGACAAAAATAAAAGTACTTACCATATTAATAATTGACAAATGGAAATGAAGGCAAAACTAAATAAGGCAACGAGGGTCATTTTATATCAAAGATTGATTCATAATGAATTTTACTGTTCTAGAAAACATAGCATCAAAATATGTAAGACAAAAACTGAAAAAATATAAAAGTATAAAATAACTTTGAAGACTCAATTGTAGAGTCACACATTATCACATTGTTATCAGTTTTAAAAACTAGTTACAATGGTATAAATAAGTCAGTAAGATTGTGGAATAAGAAGCCTGAGAGGAAAAAAAACACAAAAACAATAAAACAGCCTGAGACTCTCCTTCCTCCCATGGAGACACTAATTCAACAACAATACAAAGATCAATTCCCTTTGTGAGAAATCAGGTAAACCAGGTAAGAGGCTTCCACACCTGACTGAGCATGACACCAGCCATATAGAAGACAGTAGGAAAATTCATAGCACCCTCCTACAATAGTCTCTGCCCCCCAGCACAACATCATGTATTTAGGAGGAAACTATCAGCTTTTGACTTCTCCCTGGAAAAGCAAAGAGGAAACTGAATTGTAGGCCCAGTGTTCTGAGTTTGTGGGAAGTGCTGCCCAAGGGGTTGGATCTATCTCTAGATGCCTGGGGATCACTAAGAACAAAACTGTTGGGCAGTGTGCTGCTGCTTCACAGGGCCTGTGGTACAGCAGACATGGATTAATACAGCTTAGACTTCTACTTTGGGAGAAAGAGAAGAATAGGGCATATGCCCAGAGTTCTGGCTTTTGGGAGACTGGCCAAGGAAGCAGTTTCTGTCAAGCCCTACTTGGAGTGCTGATATGACCTGGCAAACTCTAGATGGCTGGGGGCTTCTGAGAAAAATAAGTGAGTGGCATACTGCTGTTTCACAGGACCCATGGTCCAGCAGACAGACACCAGAGGTAGAAAGAGATAATGAGCTCCAAAATTGGCAAATCACTCTAATTAGGAATTTACCCACACAAGTCCAGAAAAGATACATTCATGTAAAAGATTTCAGAGGCCCCAACAATTTCTAGCCAGGGAATTGGTGAAAGTCTCTCCATGTATGATGGCAGTCCATAAAGACTAAGAAAGGTGACAGTTTTTTTCAAATGTATGGGTACAAACACAAAGTTACAAGGAACACAAAGAATAGGAAAAATGGCCTAATCAATGGGGATAAAAAAAATCTCCAGAAACAGATGCTAAAGAACTGGAGGTATATGAATTACTACAAAAAGAAATCAAATTAACCATCATGAAGATGTTCAATGAGCTCAGGAAAATGATGTATGAGCAAATTAAGAATTTAAAGAAAGAGATAGAAAATATATAAAAAGAACCAAATAGAAATTTTGGAGCTGAAGAATGTAATAACTTAACCAAAAAATTTACTAGAGGGGTTCAACAGCAGAACTGATCAAGTAGAAGAGTCAGTGGATTTGAAGACAGATCATTTGAAATGATCTAGTCAGAGAAGCAAAATGAAAAAGTGAGAAAGTCCAAGAGACTTACAGGATATCACTACAATATACACATTATGGAAGTTACAGAAGGAGGAGAGAGAGAAAAGAACAGAAAGATTTTTTTTAATGAACAGTATTTCCCAAATCTTGAAAGGAAATGGATATCCAGATGCAAGAAACCCAAAGGGTTTCATCTAGGAAGACCCAAAAGAAGTCCACATTGAGATACATTATTATCAAATTGTCAAAATTAAAAGACACAGAGAGAATTTTGAAAGCCAAAAAGAGAAAAGTAACTTATCACATACAAGGGAACCTTCACAGGAAAGTTAACAGATATCTCAGCAGAAACATTTCAGGCCAGAAAAGAGTGTGACAAAATGCTAAAAGAAAAAAAAAAACAAAAAAAACTTGCCAACCAAGAAATATATCCAGCAAAGCTTTCCTCCAAAAATAGAGGATAGCTACTTTCCCAGACAAACAAAAGCTGAAGGGATTCATTGCCACTAGACCTGCCTTATAAGAAATAATAAACAGAATCCCACAAGCTGAAACAAAAAGACAGTAAACAGAAACATGAAAACATGTGTAAGTACAAAGATTGCTGGTAAGTATATATATATAAATGAATAAGAACACTGTATTGTTATAATGGTGGCATGTAAAGCACTTTTAATTCTGGTAAAGCAGTTAATACACCAAAGTGGATAAAATAAGTATAAATATAAAAACATATTAATAAATACACAATATAAAAGATGTAATTTGTGGCATCAACATAAAGTAAGGGGAGAGTAAAAATGTAGAATTTTTTAATAATATTGAAGTTAGGTTTTAATCAGCTTAAAATAGGTTGTTCTAACTCTGAGATGTTTTATCTAAGCCCCAAGGTAACCACAAAGAAAATATCTATAGAAGACACAAAAGAAAATAAAAAAGGAATCAAAGCATGTCACTACAAGAATCAATGAAGCAAAAAAGAAGAGAATAATGAAGGAAAAGAGAATAAAAGAGAGAAAATAATTATCAAAATGGCAATAGTAAGCCCTCCCCTATCAATAATTACTCTAAATGTAAGTAGATTAACCCCCTCAATCAAAAGACAGAGTGACTGAATGAATAAAAAGCAAGATCCAACTGTATGCTGTATACAAGGGATTTATTTTAGATTTAAGGACACACATATGCTGAAAGCAAAAGGATGGAAAAATATATTCCATGGAAATGGTAAACAAAAGAGAGGATGGGTGGCCATATGTGTATAAGACAAAATAAACTTTCACTCAAAAACTCACAGAGACACAGAAGGACATTAAGAATGATAAAAGGGCGACTCACCAGAAATATGTATAACAACAGAACACATAAATATACAAAGAACACATTGCCTGAACTTAAGGGAGAAATTGACAGCAACACAGTAACAGCAGATTTCAATAGCCCATTTTAAATAATGGATAGAACATCCAGATAAGAGATCAATAAGGAAACAGATTACTTGAGCAACACTAGGGACAAAATGAACCTAAAGGAAAATACAAATAGTCCGTCAAGAACAGCAAAATACACATTCTTCTCAAGCACACAAGAAACATTGCCTAAGATAGATCACATAATAGGTCACAACAGTAGTCTTAACAAATTGAAGAAAATTGAAATCATACCAAATATCTCTTCTGACCACATGGAATGATTAGAAATCAATATCAGAAGCATAACTGGAAAATTCTCAGATATGTGGAATGTAATCTTGAACAACCAATGAACCAAAGAAGAAACCAAAGGGTAATTAGAAAATATCTCCAGACAAATGTAAATGAAAACAAATATACCAAAATTTATGTAATGTGGCAAAAGAAGTATTAAAGGGAAAGTTCATGAGGATAAACACCTACATTAAAATAAGAAGATCTCAGACAACCTTATTGTACACCTCGAGTAACTAACAAAGGAGAATAAAGTAAGCCTAAAATTAGCAGAAGAAAGCAAATAATAAATATTAGAGCATAAATAAATGATATAGTAACTGTAAAACAGGAGAAAAAATCAATAGAACAAAGAGCTGACTTTTTGAAAAGATAAACAAAATTGGCAAACCTTTAGCTAGACTAAGAAAAAAGAGAGAGAAGACTCATATATAAAATTATAAATGAAAAAAGGCACATTACAACAGATGCCACAAAAATAAAGAGAATCATAAGAGACTATTTAAAAAATTATACACTAGCAAACTGGATAACCTAAAAGTAATGGGTAAATTGCTAGATACATATAACCTGCCAACACAATTTCTTATTTCCATTTTCCTAAATTTCTATAATGTAATTGTATTTTAATATATATCTTTACTTTAACTATCAAAACCTAAAAAGTAAAATTAGAAAAACAGAAGTTAAGTCACTTCATGTACGGTTTAGGCTACAAGGCTGCATGGGTTTTGTTTCGGAGTTTGTTTTTTTTTTGAGGGGGAAAATGTAACAATTTTCTGAATACTGCATTCTACCACAATCTGCTGTTTTTAATCCTTCTCTTGTGAATGAATGTAATTCTCTTGCCAAATTATTATGTCACTTGACATTTAAAAAAATATTTACTTGTACCTCTACCTCATTTTAAAAATATTTAAGGCTTCTTGTAACATGAATATATACAATAAATGTTTTAAAACAACAATTATATGTAAATAATAAGAGAAATAGAAATTTAAAATAATAGGAATGTGTCCAGCCTGAATACAAATCAGAAAAATAAATACTTAGATCATAAAGACCTACATCACTGCGATATTGAGGCTCAACTTTAGTTTTAAACTTCCCAGCAGCCAAAGTGAAAATTGAGCTCTTGGCCTTTATAAGAAGAGGACAGTTCTCCATAGAATAGCCTCTTAGAGACATTCTTCATTAGGTTTTCACAGTAGGACAAAGAGTGATATGGTATGTGATGCCCTTCCAAAGTATTTCTGCTGCAAATACATTAAGTGGATATGGAGGGTTTTTATTTATCTCAGGTGGGAGGAATGTTAGGGCAAGAGTTGCTGTTTTATTTTGTCTGGAGAAAAGCTTAAGAGATAATATTAAAACACAACACACTGTAGACAACTCTGTGCAGAAGTACAAAAATATGGTCAATATATGGAGAATTTCTGATACTCTTCTTGACTTCATCTGAGTTTAGACCTAATTGAATGCTGAAAAACTACATTGACTGAATGTTTTTCATGTAAATATTACTTCTCTCCAGCAGCCTTCCACCTGGTCTCCATAAATATTTCAGTATTTATGTAGACAAATACTTCAGTAGTTATCTTGATTTGTGACTGGAAAATTTTGCATTGGCTTCATCAAGCACTTGCTAGCTATGCTCTGCAAATTTCAACCTATTAATCAGCTTGATAACTACTGATTATCCTGGTACTGTGTATGGCCTCTAACTGTAGATGATTTGTTGATGACAGCATTTCTTATAAAACTGCTCATTTAGGAGATAACTTACTAGAGAAAAATATTTTAAACAGCAAAGAAATGAGTCATTTTTAAAAAGTATTCATGTTCCCCAAAAGTAAGGTGTTTTTTATCTTGTTAATATTTATTTTTGTTTGGTTTGTT
This sequence comes from Lipotes vexillifer, assembly GCF_000442215.2. Classification (NCBI taxonomy): domain Eukaryota; kingdom Metazoa; phylum Chordata; class Mammalia; order Artiodactyla; family Lipotidae; genus Lipotes; species Lipotes vexillifer. The sequence continues at coordinate 9,669 of NW_006778103.1, read as the reverse complement.
TGGTTGGGAGAGGTTTACAAATGTTTAAGTATTAACCAAGACACTTTTGAAAATGATCGCAAAGAACTTTAAAATCTACCAACTGCTTACTATTAAAGAATAAGAGTAAATAAGAAATAAAGTGATACACCACCATCACTTCCACCATGCATTTATGTTCCTTCTCATTAGCCTACAGTAGTCCCACAGAACTTTGTGATTTCAAAGTCTTATTCCACTCATGTGCTTCAAGAACTTCCAGTATTCCCATGCAGAGCCCAGCTCATTATTGGCTAAATGAAGCTAAAATAAAAGCTATAAGCTATGCAATGCTATCTTGCTGAGAAACTGAAATGAAGCAGGGTATAATCTAAATGTACACTTCAACATGCCAAAAATACATTAAAAATGCTGCTAGCATATAGATATTGCTGTAACATATACTGTATTCAGAGTTTAAAGATGTAAGGTGAATAACTTAGAATTTGTTTCCAGTCTTATAACTCTTACCTAGTTTTTTTATGGAATAAAATGGTCAGATCCCACAATTATCAGATGTCTTGAACTATCATCTTATAAAAGCCAGTAGAAATTCACAGAACTTTCTATTTGCTTAAGCAAAACAAAACAAAATTTCCCAAAAGATTTGTCATCATCTGCAAGGCTCTGTCAGTAATAAATCTATTTGAACTTGTCAGTCAAACCTAACACTAGAGCTTGCTATTTAATACATAAATGTGTCCATCTATCTAATTTCCTGTCACAAATCTCTTTTTCAAAAGCAAACAAGACATGCCTTATGCCAGGCACTAGAAAAGGCCCTCAGTAGGACCATATGTCTTGCACCCATGACTGCTGGCTTCCTTGCACATTTGCCCTTGCTGGGGCTCCCACGTTCCAAGAAGTCATACCACTTCTGTGCCCTGTCTTCACTGGGGCAGACATAAGAACTCCAAGGCATCCCCAGGACAAGACTCCTGTGGTTGAACCACATGCAGAGGTGGGGATAAAACCAAAGCTGAACCCCAGGATGGGGCAAATAAGGAAGATTGAAAATCTTTCTATCAGCTGTACAAGCTCAGATTAAATCCACGTGGTCAGCTAGGATAAACAATTTGCATGGTCTTGGTTCTTCCACCTGAAGTCTGGCCTGAGGCTCTGGGGTGAGAGCACTGAGTACAGGATGCTAGATCACTAGAAAATTCCTGGCCCCAGGGAAGATTAATTACTGAGAGCTCTCATGGAGACCTCTGTCTGATTCCAAGACCCAGCTTCACACAACTGCTAGAAGCTCCTAGTGCTGAACACCTCACAAAAACAACAAACAAGACAGGAACACAAAACCACACAACAGCAAACGATTTCCAAAGCTCACAGACACCCAAAAACACACCATGTGGCATGGCCCTGCTCATCAGAGGGAAAAGACTCAGTTCCACCCCCCAGAAGGCAGGCACCAATCCCTCCCATTAGGAAGCCTATGCAAGCCACTGGATAAACCTCACCACCGGGGGCAGAGAACAGAAGCAAGAGGAACTATCACTCTGCAGCCTAGGGAAAGGAGACCTCAAATACTGTAAATTAGACAAAATGAGAAGACAGAGAAATACCTTGCAGTCAAAGGAGCAAGATAAAAACCCAAAAGACTAAATAAATGAAGAGGAAAAAGGCAAACTAAATGAAAAAGAATTCACAGTAATGATAGTAAAAATGATCCAAAATCTTGGAAATAGAATGGAGAAAATACAATAAATGTTTAATAAGGACCTAGAAGAATTAAGAGCAAACAAACAATAATGAACAACAAAATAATTGAAATTAAAAATACTCTAGAAGGAATCAATAGCAGAATAATTGAAGCAGAAGAACGGATAAGTGAGGTGGAAGATAGAATGCTGGAAATAACTTCCTCAGAGCAGAATAAAGAAAAAAGAATGAAAAGAATAGAGGACAGACTCAGAGACTTCTGGGACAACAATAAGCACACCAACATTCGAATTATAAGTGTCCCAGAAGAAGAAGAAAAGAAAGTGTGTGAGAAAATATTTGAAGAATTATAGATGAAGAGGTCCCCAAAATGGGAAAGGAAATAGTCACGCCAGGAAGCACAGAGAGTCACATACAGGACACAGCCAAGGAGAAACACACAGAGACACATATCAATCAAACTAACAAAAATTAAACACAAAGAAAAAATATTAAAAGCAGCAAGTGAAAAGCAATGAATAACATACAAGGGAATCCCCATAAGGTTAACAGCTGATCTTTCAGCAGAAACTCTACAGGCCAGAAGGGAGTAACAAGATATATTTAAAGTGATGAAGGGAAAAAACCTACATCCAAGATTATTCTATCCAGCAAGAATCTCATTCAGATTTGACAGAGAAATCAAAAGTTTAAAGACAAACAAAAGTTAAGAGAATTCAGCACCACCAAACCAGCATTACAGTGCTAAAGGAACTTTTCTAGGCAGGAGACACAAGAAAAGGAAAAGATCTACAAAAATAAACACAAAAAATTAAGAAAATTTAATAGGAGCATACATATCAATAATTACCTTAAATGTGAATCATTTAATTCTCCAACCAAAGACACAGACTGGCTGAATGGATACAAAAACAAGACCCCTATATATGCTGTCTACAAGAGACCCACTACAGACCTAGGGATGCATACAGACTGAAAGAGAGGGAACAGAAAAAGAAATTCCATGAAAATGGAAATCAAAAGAGAGTTGGAGTAGCAATACTCTTATCAGACAAAATAGACTTTAAAATAAAGACTATGATAAGAGACAGGAAGGACACTACAGTCATCAAGGGAACAATACAAGAAGAAGACATACCAAGTGTAAATATCTATGCACCCAACAGAGGAGTACCTCAACACATAAAGCAAATGCTAGCAGCCATAAAAGGGGAAATAGACAGTAAAACAATAATAGAAGGGGACTTTAACACGTGACTTTCACCAATGGGTAGATCATCCAAAATGAAAATAAATAAGGAAACAAAAGGTTTAAATGATACATTAGACCAGATGGACTTAATTGATGTTATAGGACATTCCATCAAAAAACAACAGAATACACTTTCTTCTCAACTGCACATGGAACATTCTTCAGGATAGCTCATATTTTGGGTCACAAATCAAGCCTTGGTAAATTTAAGAAAATTGAAATTGTATCAAGAATGTTTGCTAACCACAGTGCTATGATACTAGATATCAATTACAGGGAAAAAATCTAAAAAATACAAACACATGGAGGCTAAACAATATGCTAGTAAACAACCAAGAGATCACTGAAGAAATCAAAGAGGAAATCAAAAAATACCTAGAAACAAATGATAATGAAAACATGATGATCTAAAACCTATGGGATACAGCAAAAGCAGTTCAAAGAGGGAAGTTTATAGCAGTACAATCTTACCTCAGGAAACAAGAAAAATCTCAAATAAACAACCTAACCTTTCACCTAAAGCAATTAGAGAAAGAAGAACAACAAAAAAAGAAAAAAAAGTTAGAAGAAGGAAACAAATTATAAAGATCAGATCAGAAATAAATGAAAAAGAAAGGAAGGCAACAACAGCAAAGATCAATAAAATGAAAAGCTGGTTCTTTGAGAAGATAAACAAAATTGAGAAACCATTAGCCAGGCTCATCAGGAAAAAAAGGAAGAAGACTCAAATCAACATAATGAGAAATGAAAAAGAAGTAACAGCTGACACCAGTCCACAGTCACATTGATACCAAAACCAGAGAAAGATGTCACAAAAAAAGAAAACTGCAGGCCAATACCACTGATGAATATGGATGTAAAAATCCTCAGCAAAATATAACAAAAAGAATCCAGCAGAAAAGTAATAGGATCTTACAACATAATCAAGTGGGGTTTACCCCAGGAATACAAGGATTCTTCAATATACGCAAATCAATCAATGTGATACACCACATTAACAAACTGAAGAATAAAAACCATACAAGAATCTGAATAGATGCAGAAGAAGCTTTTGACAAAATTCAACACCAATTTATGATAAAAACTCTCCAGAAAGTGGGCATAGAGGGAACCTACCTTATCACAACAAAGGCCATGTATGACAAACCCACAGCCAACATAATTCTCAATGGTGAAAAACTGAAATCATTTCCACTAAGATCAGGAACAAGACAAGGTTTCCCACTCTCACCACTATTATTCAACATAGCTTTTGAATTCCTAGCCACAGGAATCAGAGAAGAAAAAGAAATAAAAGGAATCCAAATTGGAAAAGAAGAATTAAATTGTCACTGTTGGCAGATGACATGGTACTCTAAATAGAAAATCCTAAAGATGCCACCAAAAATCTACTAGAGCTAATCGATGAATTTGGTAATGTAGCAGGATACAAAATTAATGTACAGAAATCTCTTGCATTCCCATATACTAACAACAAAAAATCTGAAAGAGCAATTAAGGAACACTCTCATTTATCACTGCAAGAAAAAGAATAGGTGAAAGACTTATACTCAGAAAAGTATAAGACACTGATGAAAGAAATCAAAGATGATACAAACAGATGGAGATATACCAAGTTCTTGGATTGGAAGAATCAACATTGTGAAAATGACTCTACTACCCAAAGCAATCTACAGATTAAATGCAATCTCTATCAAATTACCAATGGCATTTTCCTCAGAACTAGAACAAGAAATTTTACAATTTGTATGGAAACAGAAAAGACCCCAAATAGCCAAAGCAATTCTGAAAAAGAAAAACAGAGCTGGAGGAATCAGGCTCCCTGACTTCATACCGTACTACAAAGCTACAGAAATCATGACAGTATAGTACTGGCACAAAAACAGAAATATAGATCAAGCAATGGAACATGATAGGAAGCCCAGAGACAAACCCATGCACATATGGTCACCTTACTTTTGGCAAAGGAGGTAAGAATATACAATGGAGAAAAGACAGCTTCTTCAATAAGTGGTGCTGTGAAAACTGGACAGCTACATGTAAAATAATGAAATTAGAACACTTCCTAACACAGTACATGAAAATAAACTCAAACTGGATTAAAGATCTAAATGTACGGCCAGACACTATAAAACTCTTAGAGGAAAACATAGGCAGAACACTCTATGACATAAGTCACAGCAAGATCCTTTTTGAACCACCTCATAAAGTAATGGAAATAAAAACAAATATAAATAAATGGGACCTGATGAAACTTAAAAGCTTTTGCACAGAAAAGGACAGCATAAATGAGATGAAAAGACAACCCTCAGTATGGGAGAAAATATTTCCAAATGAAGCAACTGGCAAAGGATTGATCTCCAAAATATACAAGTAGCTCATGCAGCTCAATATCAAGAAAACAAACAACCCAATCCAAAAATGGGCAGAAGACCTAAATAGACACATTTCCAAAGAATACATACATATTGCCAACAAGCACATGAAAGGATGCTCAACATCACTAACCATTAGAGAAATATAAATCAAAATCACCATGAGGAATCACCTCACAGTGGTCAGAATGGCCATCATCAAAATATCTACAAACTATAAATTATGGACAGGGTATTGGTAAAAGGATACCCTCCTTCACTGATGGTGGGAATGTAAGTTGATACAGCTGCTATGGAGAACAGTAAGGAGGTTAGTTAAAAAACTAAAAATAGAACTAGCATATGACCCAGCAATCCCACTACTGGGCATATACCCTGAGAAAACCATAATTCAAAAAGAGACATGTACCAAAATGTTCATTGCAGCACTATTTACAATAGCCAATACATGGAAGCCACTTAAATGTCCATTGACAGATGAATGGATAAAAAAGATGTGGCACATATATAAAATGGAATAGTACTCAGCCATCAAAAAGAATGAAATTGAGTTATTTGTAGTGAGGTGGATGGACCTTGAGTCTGTGATACTGAGTGAAATAAATCAGAAAGAGAAAAACAAATGCAGTATGCTAACGCATATATGTGGAATCTATAAAAATGGTACTGGAGAACCTAGTGGCAGGACAGGAATAAAGATGCAGATGAAGAGAATGGACTTGAGGTCACGAGTGGGGAAAGGGAAGCTGGGTTGACAGAAGAGAGTAGCATTTAGTTGTATACACTACCAAATGTGAAATGGATGGCTAGTGGGAAGCTGCTGCATAGCACAGGGAGATTAGCTAGATGATTTGTGACCACCTAGAGGGTTGGGATAGGTAGGCCCAAGAGGCAGGGGATATGGATATATATATATATAATATAGTTGATTCACTTTGTTGCACAGCAGAAACTAATGCAACATTGTAAAACAATTATATTCCAATGAAGATGTAAAAATAAAAGCAAACAAGGTAGTCCTTCAAAATTAGATAGATGAGTACATTGCTTCCTGAAGGAATGGTTAAGGATCATGCTTCCTTTGTATCTCCACTGCACTTAGCAAAGAATAAGACATATAGTAATTCTGAAAATTAATGTCATGCTATATTTTATATTTCCATACAGTTTACAAATGCATCAAAAACATTCTTTAATTTGATACAGGTGTTATCATTATTTATTCATAACTCTCATTATTTTACAAATGAGGACTGTTCCACTCATAAGGCTGTGACTTGCCAAAATTCAAATGACTGTCATGACCTGATCATTAGACAGCCTGAACTAATGTCATGATTGTCTGACTTCTAATTCAGTGCTCCCTTTAGAATGGAACTTCTTCAGCATTTAAAAAAACTAAAGATTCTTGCATTCATGTATAAAATAAATATTTATTGGGCACCTTCCATGCATGAGACTGTGAAAAGGACACAAGGCAGGTGTGAATATGTGATGTTTGAATATTATATATTCTGCAGACAGAGGCAACGTTAGAGGAGAGAAGGATGATACTGGAACCATGGAAGTTCTCTGAGGAAATTACTGCATTTATTGACCATGGAATCAACAGGCAAAATTTTCATGAGGTTTGTCATTCACTCTCAGGACTCTGTCCTGAGAATATGAGAAAAGTCTTTCATATAACCCAAGATTCTACTCCAGCTCTTTCAGCTCATCCTCACCACTCAGCTACTAGAGCAGCAAGCAAACCATGCATATTTGTTTGAATATTCACTAACAGCTTTACCATAAAATTCCAGGTAACCCAAAAGTTTCATGAGGACAAATTTATTTTTTAACTGAGGGTAAATAGACTTAAGAAAGGGAAGCTGTGAGCATGCATACATACATAGCCAGCTTATGCAGTAGCATAAGAAAAGCCCATGAAGAAATTCAAATGTTCTCAATTTTGAGGCCATGAAAAAAATTTTACCTAAGTTATTTTTTTATTGTGGTAAAAAGCACATAACATAAGATTTACCTTCTTAACCATTTTTAAGCAGTTCAGTAGTGTTAAGTATATTCACATTGTTGTGAAACAGATCTCCAAAATGTTTCATCTTGCCAACTTGAAAATACATTCCCAATAAACAATTCTCAATTTCCCTCTCACCCAGCCCCTGGAAAACCATCATTCTACCTTTTGTTTCCATAAATTTCACTACTTTTCATACCTCATATAAGTGGAATCATATAGTATTTGTCTTTTTGTAACTGGCTTATTTCACTTGGCATAATGAACTCGAGGTTCATGCATGTTGTAGCATGTGATGAGATTTCCTTCCTTTTTAAGTCTGATCAGTATCTCATTATATATACCTCACAATTTGTTTATCCATTCATCCAAATGAATGGACATATATGTTGCTTGGCTGTTGTAAATACTGCTGCTAAGAACCGTAATGTGTAAATATCTCTTTAAGAAACAACTTTCAATTCTTTGGGGTATATATCCAGAAATAGGACTGCTGAATCATATGGAATGTTTTAAAGTTCTTTGAGGAAACTCCATACTGTTTTCCATAGTGGTTGAACATTTTACAATCCCATCCACAGTGCACGTGTGTTCCCATTTCTCCACATCCCTGTCAACACCTGATATTTTCTGTTTTTTTTTCTTTTATAGTACTCAACCTAGTGAGTATAAGATGATATCTTATTATAATTTTGATTTCCATTTCTCAGATTAGTGATGTTGAGTATCTTTTTATATGCTTTTTGGCCATTTGTGTATCATCTATGGAAAAATGTCTTTTCAAGGTCTTTCCACACTTTAAAATCGGATCATTTGATATTTTGTTGTTGAGTTATAGGAGTTCTTTATATATTCTGAACATTAACTTCTTATCAAATATATAATTTGCAAATATTTTTCTTCTATTCCATAGATCGCCATTTTTTTCCTTCTTCCTTTTTTTTTTTTTTTGATGAGGACTTCTAAGATCTAGTATCTTAGCAGTTTTCAAATGTGCAATACAGTATTATTAACTATAGTCACCACATGCTGTACATTACATCTCCATGACTTGTTTATTTTATTTTATTTTTAATTTTTATATATGTATTTTTGCGGTATGTGGGCCTCTCACTGTTGTGGCCTTTCCCATTGCGGAGCACAGGCTCTGGACGCGCAGGCCCAGTGACCATGGCTCACGGGCCCAGCTGCTGCATGGCATATGGGATCTTCCCAGACCAGGGCATGAACCCGTGTCCCCTGCATCGGCAGGTGGACTCTCAACCACTGCACCACCAGGGAAGCCCGACTTGTTTATTTTATAACTGGTAGTTTGTACCTTCACCAATTTTGCCAACCTCCACCCCCCCATCCCCTGTCTACCCCTCATTGTTTGCCTTTTCACTCTGTTAATTGTGTTCTTTGATATGCAAATTGTCCATCTTTTTCTTTTGCTGCCTGTGCCTTCGCTCTCATACCCATGAAATCATTGCCAAGTCCAATGTCATGAAGCTTTTCCTGTTTTTCTTCTCAAAGTTTTATAGTTTCAGGTCTCATGTTTAGCTCTTTAATTCATTTTCAGTTAATTTCTGTATATGCTGTAGTATAAGGATCCAACTTTATTCTTTTGCACGTGCGTATCAATTCTCCCGACACCTTTTGTTAAAGAGACTGTCTTTTCCACACTGAATGGACTTGGCACACTTGTGGAAGATCATTTGACCATATATGGGAGGGTTTATTTCTGGGTTCTCTATTCTATTCCATTCATCTACTTATTTTTCATTATGCCAGTACTACACTGCTTTTATTACTGCATCTTTGTAATGTATTTTGAAATCAGGGAGTTTGTTTTCCAACTTGTTTTCTTTTTTCAAAATTATTTTGACTACTGGGAGTCCCTTAAAATTACCATAAGAATTCTTCTCTGCCAAGAAACCATGAGAATAAAGTAACAGTGGGAATGTAAATTGATACAGCTACTATGGAGAACAGTATGGAACTTTCTTAAAAAACTAAAAATAGAACTGCCATATGACCCAGCAATCACACTACTGGGCATAAACTGTGAGAAAACCATAATTCAAAAAGATACATGCACCTCAATATTTATTGTGGCAGTATTTACAATAGCCAGGACTGGAAGCAACCTAAGTGTCCATCAACAGATAAATGGATAAAGAAGATGTGGTACATATAGACAATGGAATGTTACTCAGCCATAAAAATGAATGAAATTCATTTTACTTGTAGTGAGTTACTTGTAGTGAGGTGGATGGACCTAGAGTCTGTCACAAAGAGTGAAGTAAATCAGAAAGAGAAAAACAAATATCATATATTAATGCATATATGTGGAATCT
>NW_006778100.1:0-607 GCF_000442215.2 Lipotes vexillifer | reverse complement strand
GTGAAAGTGCTCATGGTGACAGTGCCCTTAGTGACAGTGCTCACGGTGACAGTACCAGTGGGAGCAGTGCCCATGGTGACACTGATCACATAGAAAATGTCTTTGGTGGCAGTTCCCATGTTGAAGGTGCCGATGGTGACATTGCTTATGCTGATCGTGCTTACGGTAGCAGTGCAAATGGTGACAGTGCCCATGGTGGCCATGCCAATGGTGACATATACCATGGTGACAGTGTCCATTGTGGTAGTGACCCTAATGAAAGATCTCATGGTAACAGTGCCCATATTGACAGTGCTCATGGAGTTGTTGCCCATGGGGACTGTGCCCACATTCAGAGTGCCCATGGTGACAGTGACCAAGATGGCAGTGTCCATGGCTGGAGTGCCAACGGTGACTATAGAAATGGTGACATTATTCAGAGTGACATTGCCCTTGGTGACAGTACCCATGGTGAAAATGTCCATGGTTACAGTACTCATGGATACATTGCTCAAGGTGGTAGTACACATGGTAGGAGTGCTCATGCTTGCATGGCTCATGGTGAGAGTGCTCATGGTGACATTGCTCATGGTGGCAGTATCCATGGTGACTGTAACCATGGTGAGAG
>NW_006778098.1:0-1017 GCF_000442215.2 Lipotes vexillifer | reverse complement strand
CCGTGTCCCCTGCATCGGCAGGCGGACTCTCAACCACTGCGCCACCAGGGAAGCCCAGAATCTCTGCCTTTTCTAACCTCCCCATGGCAATAAAGGGCAAATTAAAATATTATGGTATTATATAACAGTAAAAATAATCGCAAACCTATGATTATATACCTGAATATCCAAATTATTTATTTAAATATTACATATATAGCATACATGCCCAAATATGAGGCAATTTCAAGTAAAATTCAATCCCCCTAGTTTCCCATTAAGGCAACTGCCAAAAGTTTTTCGGCCATTTTAACATGCACTTTCAGGAATGCAGATTAAACAGCCAACTCTGACTCAGGCTCAGTCCTACATATTTATGAAAATAAATAGATAAAACTACTTTTTCTAGTTGCATGCTAAGTTATGATATCTAATATGTTTATATTCTATCTACAGTCACATCACATGGACTTAAAACATTTCTGAGAGATCCTTTAACTATGTTTTCTTCTCTTTGCTGGGACAACAGTGGTTCACCTGCTGGTGAGCCATTTGGGAATCATCGACGCCAACCACCATGTGGGCATCCCCGAGCACCTACGTTAAGAAAACAACACGGCGCACTCCAGCTGCAGGACACCAGGTGGATCACTGCCCCGTCACTCCCACGGCCGAGCTCCAGATCCCGCTGCAGCCTCCTGGCAATGGTGGCACCACCAAAACATGGCACAGAGAAATGTCTGGGAGTGGTGGGAGGGTGCCATCAGGGTTTGACGCACGCTGAATTTGAGAAGGAAGCCAACGCCATCCTGGGGGAAGGACAGCACACCTGAGGAACATCTGCACTCCTCTGGTGAGATGACATCATGCTGCTCTCCCCGGCACCGCTCGGGAACTGCCGTACAGTTTACAACTTAGCAAGTCTCCTGAAAAACCTTATGGTGTGCTCCTGGTTTTTCTGACTTAGTCACAATTTTAGAAGATTTCAGGCTCGTCATTAGCTCCTAGTAGCACCTCTATTTTGAAAAAAAAAAAAAA
>NW_006778097.1:1588365-1601362 GCF_000442215.2 Lipotes vexillifer | reverse complement strand
CGGGGGGGTTTTTTTTTTTTTTTTTTTTTTTTTTAATGTGTGTGTGTAAGCAACCATTCTGAAAGATAATTCCTTTCAAAAGGTTCAGCCTTATTGGGGGCACTATTACTGCCTATGACTAAATTAAGCATTTTTCGGATTTGACAGATTTCTCCCTGGGGAGTCAGGTTCAACCTGAACTCCAGCTTGAAATACATTGGGTGGAACACAATGCTGTACTCCATCCAGCAAATGATTAGCATAAAGAAGAGTGTAAATAGGACTCTAGTTCATGGATCTGTTAATCCCCCACGCAGCCTGCAAGACTGTAGCCCAGGTTGATCTTATCAGGTACTGTCCACACTCTCAGTCTCCACTCCGGATTGGGATCCTGGCCCCTTCTCTGTCTCCTCCTTTCCCCTCCACCTCCTATTCCTCCCTGGGGCTGCCTGGAATAGTTCAGCAAGGCTTTGCCTGAGCTTGTCCACTCCCACAGGTCAAAGAATCTTGCATTTCCCCTGCAAAGGACCAAGCACAGTGTCAGGCATACGTGCTTATTAATAAATGCCTGTTGACTTTGATGATGGTGAGTAAAGGAAGGAGGTGGGTCAGGGGCAGACCTGCAATATTTCACCCAGTTGTTTTGCTTGGCATCAAATCAGATTCAAAAGCCAAAAAAACTCAGAATTTCTACATTTGACCAGATTCCTAATCCATCCAGGGGAATGTTCTCACATCCTGAAGATGTGTAGGAGCTGATTCCTATTCTAATGCCTCTACCTTAGCAGGGAATCAGATGAGGGGGGGTAGGATCTGTGCCTTATGGCTTCTCTGGTGACTTTGGACTCTGAAAAATTAAGAGGTTGGATTAAATGAGAAGTTCTCCCCTTTTTATCATCACTGAGGATCCCATGAATTCTTTTATTGTCACATGACCTCCATATTGTAGAATATTCACGATTAGGAACTTTAAGGATAGTGTTCCATTTTCCAAATCTTTAAAATCAAAGCCTTAAGTGCTAATTAATGCATAACTGATGTTTACCATATGGAGTTTACTTAGTTTTAGGAAAAAAACCTTGCAATTATTCTAAGTATTGCTGTGCTATGTCCTGTACTAAGCCCTATATGCAACCACCATTAAAATCCAAAAGGAGGGGTTTCAGAGAGCTTCCAGGCTGGTGAAGCAGAATCCCTCCACATGTTACTGTGCTGGGCTCCAAACTCTAAGAGGGCTGAAGTTTCTTTGTTTTTGACCTCACCCTATGAATCTCTTCATCTGGCTGTTGGTTCCTGTGCTTTAATATTCTCAGTAATAAACCACTCATCTGCCGTGTGGCTGACAGGGTCTTGGTGCTCCAGCCTGGTGTCAGGCCTGAGCCTCTGAGGTGGGAGAGCCAAGTTCAGGACACTGGACCCCCAGAGACCTCCTGGACCCACATAATATCAATCAACGAGAGCTCTCCCAGAGATCTCTGTCTCAACACTAAGACCCAGCTCCACCCAATGGACTACAAGCTCCGGTGCTGACGTCCCATGCCAAACAACTAGCAAGACAGGAACACAACCCCACCCACTAGCAGAAGGGCTGCCTAAAATCATACAAAGTTCACAGACACCCCAAAATGCACCACCGGATGCAGCCCTGCCCACCAGAAAGACAAGATCCAGCCCCACCCACCAGAACACAGGCTCCAGTCCCCTCCATTAGGAAGCCTACACAAGCCACTGAACAAACCTTACCCACTGGGGGCAGACACCAAAAGCATCAGGAGCTATGAACTTGCAGCCTGTGAAAAGGAGACCACAAACACAGTAAGTTAAGCAAAATGGGAAGACAGAGAAATAAGCAGCAGATGAAGGAGCAAGGTAAAAACCCAGCAGACCAAACAAATGAAGAGGATATAGGCAGTCTACCTGAAAAAGAATTCAGAGTAATGATAGTAAAGATGATCCCAAATCTTGGAAATAGAATGGAGAAAATACAAAAAACGTTTAACAAGGACCTAGAAGAACTAAAGCTCAAACAAAAAATGATGAACAGCAAAATAAATGAAATTAAAACTTCTCTAGAAGGATGCAATAGCAGAATAACTGAGGCAGAAGAACGGATAAGTGACCTGGAAGATAAAATAGTGGGAATAACTACTGCAGAGCAGAATAAGGAAAAAAGAATGAAAAAATTGAGGACAGTCTCAGAGACCTCTGGGACAACATTAAATGCACCAACATTCAAATTATAGGGGTCCCAGAAGAAGAAGAGAAAAAGAAAGGGACTGAGAAAATATTTGAAGAGATTATAGTTGAAAACTTCCCCTAATATGGGAAAGGAAATAGTCAATTAAATCCAGGAAGTGCAGAGAGTCCCATACAGGATAAATCCAAGGAGAAACGTGCCACGACACATATGAATCAAACTATTAAAAATTAAATACAAAGAAAAAATATTAAAAACAGCAAGGGAAAAGCAACAAATAACATACAAGGGAATCCCCATAAAGTTAACACTGATCTTCCAGCAGAAACTCTGCAAGCCAGAAAGGAATGGCAGGACATATGTAAGGTGACAAAAGAGAAAAAATTATAACCAAGATAACTCTACCCAGCAAGGATCTCATTCAGATTTGATGAAGAAATTAAAACCTTTAGAGACAAACAAAAGTTAAGATAATTCAGCACCACCAAACCAGCTTTACAACAAATGTTAAAGGAACTTCTCTAGGCAGGAAACACAAGAGAAGGAAAAGACCTACAATAACCCCCAAACAATTAAGAAAATGGTGATAGGAACATACATATCGATAATTACCATAAATGTAAATGGATTAAATGCTCCAACCAAAAGACATAGACTGGCTGAATGGTCACAAAAACAGGACCCATATATATGCTGTCTAGAGGAGACCCACTTCAGACCTAGGGACACATACAGACTGAAAGTGACAGGATGGAAAAAGATATTCCATGCAAATGGAAATCAAAAGAGCTGGAGTAGCAATTCTCATATCTGACAAAATAGACTTTAAAATAAAGATTATTACAAGAGACAAAGAAGGACACTACATAATGATCAAGGGATCGATCCAAGAAGAAGATATAACAATTGTAAATATTTATGCACCCAACATAGGAGCACCTCAATACATAAGGAAGATGCTAACAGCCATAAAAGGGGAAATCGACAGTGGCACAATCATAGCAGAGGACTTTAACACCCCACTTTCACCAATGGACAGATATTCCAAAATGAAAATAAATAAGGAAACACAAGCTTTAAATGACACATTAAACGAGGGACTTAATTGATGGGAAGGGAAGAGCACTGGAATAGTCAAGTAAAGCTTACTAGAGGAGGCGGGATTCCAGCTGGATCATGAGGAAAAGTAAGATTGATTGTGGAGAAGTGGCTTGAGGTCTTTCCACACTTGGGGAACAGAATCAGCAAAGGCCTGGAGGCAGGGGTGGCCTTGACATGTGCGGGAGGCAATGGGATGGTCTCCCTGCTGGAGAAGAGCACAGCTTGGAGAACTTCTGCTGGAGAATAATGAGCAGGTGCCATGGAACCAACCAAAATGCCCAGAAATCCAAGGTAGGGTGCTTGGACTTGACTCCACAAGCAGAGAGACACCGAAGTTCCTTGAGTAATTTGGTGAAAGCAGTATTTTAGGGAACTTCAAAGCTTCATTTGGCAGAGATGTGCAGGTGGAGTTGGAGAGGGGAGAGATTAGAAGCAGGAAAATGGACAGCTTGTTCATGTGAAACTGATGAACAGGGCTGTGTCATCCCTCTGTGCAGACCCTGCCAGCCACCATATGTGCCAACCGCAGAGGATCTCCTGAATCCCCACACTCACACTGCTTTGCACCTTGGCCCCTTTCCACACACCTCCCTCTACCTGCAAAGCCATGCCCCTTCTCCACTCAGTAAACTCCTATTTGACTTGGAGGACCAGCTTGAATGCGCTTGTGTGTCACCCTGGTGGGGGATGAGTGTGAGGAAGGAGTGTCCCTGGAGTAGGGAGAGCCCTACAGGGCATCAGGGGCAATGCTCTGAGCAGCTCTGCCAGGATGGACAGTTCAGTGGTGGTCTGGAGGAGTCAAGGCCATGCCATGCATCAGAGACAGAGAACCGAGTAAACATGGGGCTTGAGACACCATGGGGAACCTGTGACTAGGACGGCAGAGATGGGGGAAGTTTAGGGTCAGGGGTGCATATCTCAGTCCAGAAATGGCTTTGCAGGGGGTGTGTCCTGGCAGTAGGTGCCGTGAAGGAGCCAAGCTGGGCTGAAAAAAACGTCACTTCCCTGGGCTCTCCTTTCAAGAGACATAGTTGCTCCCTCCTCTCTGCACTTACATTTGTTAGGCTACACACTGAAGTGTGGTGTTAGTACTTGCCCATCTCCCTATGGCTTCAGTTGGACAGTAGACTCCTGGAAGGTGGATCTTGTTTTTTCTTCCACGGTGGTTCTGCCCAGATCCCGGTATCCTGCCTGACACATTGTTTTTGCTTAGTAAATGCTCTGTTTGTCCTTTCAATCTATGCTGACCCTTCCAATTCTCCTTGAGGACTTCAGGAGGAAGACTGATGGCTTTGAGATGACTCTGGCCAATGTCCTGAAGTTCTTGCAGTTCAAATGGTCAGCATCTACTTATTTGATGTTGTCTAATTAGTGACATGAAGATGATGACTCAGCAGTTGTCTTCTTCCCTGGGTTATCATGACCTTATTCCAGCTCACCTCCAACAGTGGAATTGCAGGTAAATCACAAGTATTAATACCTCCTTTTTATTTCTATGACTATATTTTCTGTGACAGTGGGGGTGGTGGTGTTCTGGGTCATCTACCTCTTTATCTGTTAGAGGTTCCTTTTTAGTTGTTGTGCAATGAGCAACCATTGAAATGGAGTCGCATTAAATAATGTGAATTCATATGTATGAAATGAAAAGAGAACAAGAAAGAAACAGTGAGCCAGTTACAATGGTGTATGTGGTGAAGTGAGCCTGAGGTGGGTGTGTCCATCTGCCACCAGCTTCTAGCCTGTGTCCCCGAGCGCCTGCCCCACTGTGAGAAGCTCACCAGGTGAAGGGTGGCTCTAGGTTTACACCATGGCCCCTAAACACTGCTCAGTGACCTCACTGGCTGCACAATCAGAGACTCGGATCTCTTTCTACCCTGGAATTAAAACAGGCTTTGCTGGACCTACTGAGAGATGGTGTGCACTCTGGGGTGAATGGAATTGGAAGCTCACGTTGGTCTCACGACATCGTTGCTTTAGATGCTGACTTTGGAACTTGATCTCCATGTAAGATGCTTCACGGAGCCACTTCTCAGAACTTCAGTGCCTGCTGCAACGATGACATGAACTAGGTTGAGCCCTGAGGGAGCTCACAGTCTTGTCCTGTCCCTATTCCACTCCCTGGGGCTACTTCTGTCTTTACAGGTGACCAGATGATGTTACCCTGCCCTTCCTCTCTTTATAAGTGATCTGACATGGAAGGTTGAGGAGGGGGTTGATCTGATCCAGTAAATAATTTCTAACAGATCCACATATAAACTTTTGATAGCTCCTATTTTTTTTTTTTTTTATGAAGAGGAAAGAGATACCTGCCCATTCCTGACACTGAAAATGAGGTTTAGTCACCCTCTCGTGATACGATGACCAACACACTAAACCTAATCACGATATAGCGGATTTAAGCAATTGCTTTAGATTGTTCCTCATTTACCATCCATTCAACCACCTGCCTATTTATGTTAAATAAAAACGTCCTATACCCTATGGCAAACTTTTATGCAATATAAGAAGGCTGACAGTGACAAGCAAACGCTCCTTTCCTGCTCATCCTATTCCCCCAGTTTCTCTTCCCAATTTTTAGGGTATATTTCCACAAATATTTCTTGTATAAAAAGCAGTATATTTGGGGGGGGATGAATTAGGAGGTTAGGATCAACATATACACGCTACTATATATAAAATAGATAACCAACAAGTTCCTACTGTATAGCACAGGGAACTACACTCAATACCTTGTAATAACCTATAATGGAAAATAATCTGAAAAAAATACATATATATATCTGAATCACTTTGCTGTACACCTGAAACTAATACGACATTGTAAAACAACTAACTTCATTTAAAAACATTTAAAAAGCATTACGTTTAAATCTTTGTATTTTATTTATTTTTTTCTTAAATAATATCATAAAATACATACTGTTTCACCTTGTTGTATTTCACTTAACAGTATATCTTGGATTTTCCCACATCGCTGAAGCTACATTTCTCTCTCACTCCTTCCTGACGCTTCCTTCTTAGCTCTCACACTGACGTTCAAGTTCTGCTTGTGGCTTCATGAGTTGTGGGAATGTATATGAATAACAACAATAACAACATAGCAAATGTATAGCACTTTACATATATTAACTCATTTAATCCATGCAATGAAATTATCCGCACTTTGTGGATGAGGAAACTGAGGAATAGAGAGGTCACGGCAGGAGAGTGAGCAGTAAGAGCTGGTGTTTGAAACAGGCAGCCTGGCTCTGGAGTCCCCCCAGCCCAACTTCTGTGATACACCTGCCTTGGCCATATATATTTAGCTTTGTTTGCTTTATTGATTTCAATATTTCCTACATTCTCAGATGAGAGGCTCCTTCTTCTGGGTTGGGCTCTGTCCTCCGCCCCTGCTAGGGGTGATAAAATTCAAACAGGATCTGGGGATGATAAAACTGGGAGTTGTGAAGCAACCTGTACTCCTGGATGGAACGCAAACATTTGCACGTAATCTCACCTTCCAGGGATTACCTGATTGGGGAAAAAATCGGGTCACAGCAAGTTCCCAAACACATCTGCTCTGGCTGATGTGTCTTGGGAACTCTATGCAGTACTCCCTCTACTTTCTCCCAGATAGGTTTTGGAACCCCTGAAGAATGCCTCATGAGTGCTGCACAAATCAGTCCCCTTGACCATCTCCCCTGGAAGCTGCCACTTTCCAGCCGCCTGTCCTGGCTCCCGGCCAGGGTGCCTCTGATTTTGCAAAGGCCACAAGGGGCAGTTACGTACCAGACGACTGCCAAAGGGGCTGCCCTGCTGGTGCCTGTCTGTTCTGCAGCGAGAGGAGATAAGTGTCTTCCAAGAGCTCTGAGCAAAGTGCCCTGAGGTGGGGGAGAGCCTTTGGATCTCGGGGTTGGGGACTGCTCACAAGGGGGTGCCTTTGATCTGGAGACTGTGTCAGTGGATGTGGGCAGATGCTATTCTGGGCAAGGAGAACATCACAGACGAGATGCACAAATCTGTTATCTGGGATGACTGAGTGGTGCTCTGTGCCGAGCCCTGAGCTCACCTGGAGCTGCCCCTAGTTTCGCACTGATTCAAATCCTACCTGACTACACAGTGTGCGTGAAGCTCCGCCGCCTCCCGCTCCAGTCCCTCCTGGACTTCAGTAACATTTATCACCCAGGAGAAATCGACACATATTTATTGAGAGCCAGCTGTTTGCTCAGCACTGCTTTCCATTTGGTGTATATCTTCCCTGGAGTTGGGTGAGGTGGGGTGAGACAGGACCCTTCTTACCTCCTACATTGTCTCTCCCTCCCTTCTCATCCCAGGCTGTGAGGGTTTTTCTCACTATTCAGCACTCATTGAGGGGTTGGCAGCCATGGCCAGAGCATGGCCTGGAGCTGGGTTTCCTAGAGCTCAGTTTAGATTAGGCGCATGTAGCTGATGAGATAGAGCATAAAGGGAGGAGGAGATGGGTTGCTGAGCCTGGCAGCATCAAAATCACCTCCATCTCAAGGTCCTGAGCTGCATCCTCTTGTGGATGCATTTGTAAATTTCTGGTCAAGGTCTTTGGGAGTTAAAAAAAAAAAAAGCAAAGCAAAGCAAAGAGGAGAGAATATTTTCAGACTGTTCAGGAGAAAAATCAGAGCAGTTAACTTCTCCAAAAAGGCAGGCAAAGTGAAGGTGGGACTAGACAGAGACCCTGACACCCTGGGTCCCAGACTCAAGTTCTCATCCATACATACTGCTACTAATTAGAGCCTGGGGTTTCTTGATGCTGCTTACCTGGAATTTTCCAAAAAGATCTGGGTCTCTCCATACACCAGAGAGAAGGGCTGCTCCCAGGATTTTAGGCTGTATGACTTGAAACTAGGTTAACAACAAAGGAATCCACAACACAGCCACACGAGGAAGGGCCACGCCGTGGAGGTGGGTGGGACTGCCTGCCTTGAGGAAGGTGCTCTGAGTTCCTGGATATTTGAGGACAAGAGTCAGTCCTTATTTTCTGAAAAGAAGTGGGGTAGAGATGAAAAGGAACCAGTCCCTCAAAGCAGGAGTTGAGTGTATGAAGGGGTATTTATTGTTTCTATCCCATAAGCTTTTGAAAATGATGAGAAGAGTTGCTGCACTTTTGGGGATTTTGGGGAGTTCTGGATTGCACTGGAAGTCCATGGACGCTGAGCGAGAGAAGGAGGGAAGTGGCGCCTAAAAATACTCGGTGGAGGAAGGGCCCATGAGGTCATCTCCCCAGGATACTCTGTCCACCCTGGCCAGACTCTGGCTCCCACCCCTTGTCCAGCTCTGAGTACAGTCATCTGAACAGAGCTGGAGCTCAGTAATGAGTGTTGACTGACGGGCAGCTTGAGAGGGACACAGGGAACTTGGAGAGGGTTCGGAGGTGATGAAATGGCTGGAAACTGGAGCTCAGCGGCAAGGTCAAGCTAATGGGACTGGCTCCACCTGGACAGAAGTAGGGCGGGGGTGAGGGCTGGGGGAAGAGGCATTTCTAGCCCCTGAGGGGCCAGGTCCTGGCTCTGCTCCGGCTCTGCAAGGGTGGAATCAGAGTCATGTGTGGTGTTGCTTTTGGGGGTGGACCATGAGTTCCCAATGCATTTGAAACCCCACGGCAAGGCAGAGCTGCATTTTTCAGGTTCTCTGCACAATTGCCCCCTTCTGTAAATGAGAGTGACTAAGATTTACAGCCACTGCAGCTAACAGGTCCTGAAGCCCTCCCAGCCTATAAGAATGACTCGTCAGTGGTGTGTTTCAGACAGCTGGCATGGGAGTGGTGGAGACATTCTTGAACAGGTGGGGAGCCTGTCTAGTGCCCATTAATCACCCTCTGCATGAGGTCACCCACTTCTACAATGGACCCTGGAAGGGAAGACTGGAGTGAGGTCAAAGTGGGTAGGTAAAGACTCTTTCTGGGGGAAGGGAACGAGCTCACACTTACGGAGCCCTTACTACTGCCAAGAACTTTACATGGGTTTCCCATTTAATTTTTCAATAATCCTATGAGGGAGAGAGGAGAGGGATTATTCTCCCATTTCATAGGTAAGAAGATGAAGGCAGAAAGAAATTAAGCAATTTACCCAAACTTGCATAGTTAATTAGTTGTACAGTTGTGGTTTGAATCAGGGCAGGTCTAATTCCAGAGCCCATCTGCAGCTGGTGAGAGGAATGTGGAGAATGCAGTCAGATTTTCATTTGGCTGCGTGCTCTTCACTGGTACCCGGGGAGCATCCTTAGGTCAAGCTTGTTTCTGACTCTCAGGGTCCATGTCTAAATTAAGAGGCCAGTTGAAAGTTTCTCCAGAATCCCTCCCCATCTCTTAGGTCTGGATCTGCTCTAAGTGGAGGGTCCACCTTGGACCCTCTCTGAAGTCCCTTCCAGGCTGAGAGGAAAGCTGAGTGGGGAGGAGGAGGGATGCAGTTTATGTGTCTGGAAGCAGCGAAAGAGATACAATCCCCAAGCTTGGATTTACAGTGGGTGTCTGGTTGCCTCAGCCTGGAATCTGAACCGAACCATTTTCCATGGGTGAATGAGCTAAACAATCCAGCCTACAAAGGGAGCAGCTCTGATCTGTCAGTTAACAAGCTGAGAGGGGTTGGGGGTGCACGGAGCTAAGAGGCAGGGGAGGAGATTGCTGGCGAGAAATCGACCTTCTCTTGTCTTGCTACCCTGAGTCCAGCCTTTCTGCTTGGGAACCTGGGCGGGAGGCTGGTCTGATCTCCCTGTGGTCTGAACGGTGGGAATTTTTTTTGGTGGCAGATTATATTTTCCCTAGGCGGTTTGAATTACACCTGCCCCATTTCATTTAATTAGGGCTGGTGCTGCTGTCTATTGTGTCCAGTGGGCCTTCCTGCATGAATAAATAGTAACATGTTTGTTTTCTTTTGGGTGGGGTATTTTTTTTTTTTTTTTTAATGATGGGTTGGCAAAAGGGAGAGCATAAGGAACGTTGATGAAATCATCAAGAAAGAGGGTGCTAGAGGGCAAATTCTCATCTCCCTGAGCCTGCAGGGGTGACTCCCCCCCACTTCTTCTTGGACCCACTTTTACACAATGTATTCAGAAACTCCTCTGTTTTCACTTCTATTCCCCAGCCAGACTTTCTTTCTCTTTGCAATATGCCTGGGAATCAGGCATTTCCTCCTTTAGTACTACTTGTCTCCCCTGCCCCTTCTCATTTTACTGTAATTTTCCATCCAAACTCCTTTCTCTCTCTCTCTCTCTCTCTCTCTCTCTCAATAGCTCTGTCTACTATGAGATCATTAACAGGGAGCTTGTTGAATAACCAATGGTATGGTCTTGCCTTGGAATGTTATGAAGCCAGGAAAAAGGATATAAAGATCTCCATATATGTTGACTTGGAACACTTGTCAAGAGACATTACAAAGAAAAAGATGTAACTAGTATGCTCCCTTTGTACAATAAAGGGACGCTTGTATGTGCACATACATTTCTGGAAATGCATAAAAAAAACATCAGCAGTGGTTGCTTTTAGGGAAGGGGGATAGAGCCTGGATTTGAAGAGAGATCTACTCTTATATTGCATACATTTTTGAGCTATTTGATATTTTTTACTATATTATCATGTGCATGTATTAATTTTTGCAATAAAGAGTTGATTTATAAAAGGAAAACATGAAATATGAAAACATAACACAAGACAATACATATTTTATTACCAGGGGAAGCAGTGATTAAGATCTGGCTTAGAGGATATAGGTTTGAATCCTAGTCCCACCAAATATTAGATGTATGACTATAGGCAATTTACTCAATCTTTCTAATTCTCAGTTCCCTCATCTGTAAAATGGGGATAATAATCGTACCTACTCTGTGAGGTTTCAATCTTATAGTTTTCAGGGAAAGCTATTCATTAAATATATGAATAAATGGATTTAAGTTTCAATTTAATTTTCCTTGTAAGTAAATGCACAAATCATTAAAAAAATTGTTAAGATCACGGATCTTGTTTTTCCCTTTAGAAAATGATAGAGCAAGATAATGAAAGCTCTAAATTCCAGGGAGAGTGAGAGCCTTGTTTACCTGGGATGTTCCTAGAGGCTGTGGGGAGGAATTGCAGACAGCTGAACCTTGAGAGGTGAAGAGAGTTTCGCTGGGCTGCTTGGTGAGGCCATCCCAGTCATGGGCAAAGGTGAGGTCCAAGGGACCGAAGAAAGAATAGAAAATGTTAGTGAAGCGGTGACTAAACCAATTTGACAGGAGCAGAAGTTTCCTCCAGAGGGCAATAAATGGAGACAAAGAGGTTGGAACCAGCTTGTTGAGGGCCTTGAAGGCCAAGCCAAGGATCTCGCATTGTGTCCCAGAGGCAATGGGAGGCACTGCAAGTGTGATAAGGGAGTGGTTTAGCTATCTATCGCAGTGGAATAAATTATGCCCAAACATAGTGGATAAAACAACCATTTGTTATGCTCACAGAGTGAGATGTATCAGGAATTTACACTAGGCACAGCAGGAACCATCTGTCATTGCTTCCTAATGACTGGGGCTTTAGCTAGAAGACTGAAAATTGGTGGTGACTGGGGCTGGAATCATCTGAAGTCTTGTTTACTCATATGTCTGCAGTTGATTCTGGCTGTTGGCTACATCCCTGGCTGTGTCTGTCTGCCAGAACATGTACTCAAGGCCACTCCATGTAGGCTGGGCTGCCTTGTAACATGGAGGCTGGGTTCCAAGGATTAGCATCCCAAGAGAGCCAGAAAGCTGTAATACCTTTTCTAACACAACTTTGAAAGCGATGCAGCATCTCTCCACAGATTCTGTCCATCAGGACAGTGGCAAAGTCTTGACCAATTTGTAAGGGAGGGAAAGTAGAGCCTATCTCTTGAGGGAGGAACAGTATATGGAACCAAAAATCTTGTTGGGGCCAGTTTTGCAAAATACAATCTGCTCTAGAGAGTGACATGGGAAAAACCATTCATTCAAAACAAATATTTGTAGAGTGTCTGTTATGTCTTAGGTAGCAGGCTAGAAGTCGGGGTTAGAGTGACAAGTAAAAAGAGACCTGATTCCAGCCTGCTGGAGCTGACAGCTCGGTGGAGGAGGCTGACATTAATCAATTCATCGTACCAAAAATTTCAACAGTGTAAGTCCTGGAGAGGAAGAGAGGGCTATGAGTTCATGTAACAGAGTGTGGATTTTACAGAGTCAGAGAGGGCAGGAAAGTTTCCCTTAAGGACGTGATGTTAAGGTTGAGAACTGAAGGATGATAGAAGCAGAGTAAGCAGAGTGGGAAGGAAGTAACTTCTCTGTGCAAAGGTCCCGTGGCAGGTGGGAGAAGGCGTACCTGATGACTGTTTGTATAGTGCTGATGAGAGAGGACAGTGGCAATGAGAATAAATAGCCATTTATTCTATTGAGAGAGAAATTTTGAAGGAAGAATCAGCCGACTGACTGTATATGGGGAACTTAGAAGAGGTGAAGGGTCATAAGTTTCTACAAAGCTTCAGGTCAGGATGAGAACGAGGGTGATGCTACCATGAATGAGAGTCAAGAAGTCAGAACAGGGAACAATTTGGAGGCTAAGAAACTGTGTTCAGGTTGAGAGATGTTGAATTTGAGGCAGTAGTAGCATGAAATAACAGAGATAGGGGTAGGGAGTTGGTTTGTCTGAACAGGTAAGGGATGGAGCTACAGATTTTGGAGCTATTGATAGAAAACTGAGGGATGAAACCATAAGCATGAGTTATATTTTCAAGGGAAAGA
>NW_006778097.1:1550239-1588238 GCF_000442215.2 Lipotes vexillifer | reverse complement strand
AAAGAGGAGGAAGAAAGCCAAAGAAGGAGATGGTGAGAAAGTTCTGAGACAGAAGAACTGGGGTAGGGAGTCGTCTGGAAAGTCAAGGAGGAAAACATCTCAGGAGAAAGGGGTGGTCCATGATGCCACATACAGCAACCAGGGCAAGAAGAGCTAGCACTGAACAAAAGCCCATTAATGCCAAGCTGGGTGGTTTGGGACAGGATTTTCCCAGGGACTGGAGACAGAAGGAGGCAAGTAGGGTAAGTCAGAGCAGAGATGATGGTCAGGAAGTGGAGGCACATGATTGGGAGTGGCTTGAAAACTTTGTCAGTAAAAGGAGGGACCAAGCTATGGGGAGAAAGCACAGATAGGTCAAGGAGGCTGGACAAGACTGAGGAGACCTACTCTCACGAGAGAACAAGAGGAAGGAGATGGAAGATGCTGGAACAGGAGCTAGGGTGTGTTGGAAGGCAATATCTTCAGGTCTTTGAATCTCTCTTTGTCTAAGGATTCCCTACTTACACTTTAGGGTGGTGACCCCAAAGGGTCATGGTTAGAGAAGACCCTGTCAGCTAGAGAGGCGTGAACCCAGTAGAGATTACTTAATGTTTTATTTTATTTTATTTATTTTTAAGAGCATGGAATCTTAGCTTATTATTTTATTAAATCTATCCACTTGTTCTGCTCTGGTCTGAATAAATAGAAGGCCTGTACCCACCCAACACAAACTCTTCCCTCCTGTCCACCCCCAGTGTCTCCTTTGTTTTTGCTTTGTTTGGTTTTTTAAAAAAAAATTATCGTAGTATAGTTGCTTCAAAATGTTGTGTTAGTTTCAGGTGAATTAGTGTTTTATTTATTTATTTGTTTTTGGCTGTGCCAAGTGCCTTGTGGGATCTTAGTTCCCCAACCAGGGACCGAACCCAGGTCCCTGGCAGTGAGAGCACCGAGTCCTAACCACTGGACTGCCAGGGAATTCCGTTGAATTAGTGTTTTAAATCCACACCTGGCCAAGTAACTAATGTCCAGTTATAGCTGGAAACCCCTCATCTGTATAAAATTTTGCCTCAAGTTTCCCTTACAATTAAAAAAAATTTTTGAATGTTAAAAAGCCCTCCAAGGGCTTCCCTGGTGGCGCAGTGGTTGAGAGTCCGCCTGCCGATGCAGGGGACGCAGGTTCGTGCCCCAGTGCGGGAAGATCCCACATGCTGTGGAGCGGCTGGGCCCATGAGCCATGGCCACTGAGCCTGCGCGTCCAGAGCCTGTGCTCCGCAACAGGAGAGGCCACAGCAGAGAGAGGCCCCCGTACTGCAAAAAAAAAAAAAAAAAAAAAAAAAAAAAAAAAGCCTTCCAAAGGCCTCTCTTATGCTGCCATCAGGATATTTACAACATCATTTTTAAATGTTTTATTCACATACTCCCCTCTCCTAGCTAGCCCCCATCTCTCCAGGCCAGGGGTTGTGTCTTATTTGTCTTGAATTCATTCATGCTATTCACAAGAAAGTTAAAGATTTATTTAAAAAAATTATTCTTACAGAAAAATCTTCATTCAATTCTTTTAGTCAATTGCCATGAGTCTGTGCATAATCTCATTGGGAGATGATGTCAACATCTATATTTGAGGCTCTGAAGGCTTTGAGACAATGGTCAAATGACCCTCCTACCATGACAGCTTTCCCAGTCATCCCCTAATGCTGCCTGGCCCCCTGCTGAGCACTGTGGCATACAAAAGGCTCTCGATACATGTGCTGTTTCCTTGGTTTGGACCACACTGTCCATGGACATCTCTCTGGAGTCATCCTTCACCTTTTACAGACTTTTTTTTTTCTAAACTGAAACTTTATTACAAAGTTATAAAGCAGAGCTCCATAACAAAAAATACACATTTGGGTTTGCTCTTAACACCCAAGTAAGTCTGAGAAAATCTTAATATAAGCCACTTGAAATAACACATTCACATCCAAAAGATTTCAACAAGTTTATACATTTTATATTGAGCGCTAATTCCTGTACAGCTTATTCTTACTAGTTTGGATCCAGCTATTCCAATGTATTATGAACCAGTCAGCTGTCCATGTCTTTTAAAACAAGTCTCAACTGAAACCTCAAAACAGTCACAGCAAAAGCCATGGAATAATGGAAGAATTAGATGTTTCCATGATAATTAAGACCAAGGACCTATGAGGAGGAGAGAATATTCAAGGATAAAAGTCAAGTTTTCTACCTAGGTTAGATAGTGACTGAAATGGGATCTTAGAATTCCCAACTTTCACTTGGTGTAGGAATAAAGAAGATACAAAAAAAGTGGGGGGAGGTGTTTGCCACCTTTTTTTCCTAAATGGAAACCTTCACCAAAAGAGGTTAGAAGACTTCAAGGCAAGTTCTTTCTCCAAAATGAGTAAATGACATCAGTTCTAATTCTTACTGAGGTTACAGACCAACCATCAGGATATTATTAACTCATGTCTAAGAGGGAAGTTGGGAGGTAGGGAGAGGAAAGGCCTCAGCAGAGAAAGCAAGTTTTAAGTAGGGAGACAGCCATCTTCTGCCCTGAAGTTATTGCTAGGTTGTAACTGAGCTGCATACATGTAGACCTGTTTCACAGTGGAATTGAGGAGTAGCTGAATCCTTTGTTAAACTGGTAGGCACTGTAAACTGTAGTGTTTACTATCCAGCAGAAAGGTGAAAGACAATGTCTTTATAGGGAAATTTCTTGACTCCCCCAGTTCCTACAATACAGACCTTTGCTCACACCTCTTTGGAGCAGCCTTCCCTGATCATTCAATTTTAAATCGCAGCACTCCCCATGCCCCTACACCTCCGACCCCCTTCTCAGCTTTATTTTTCTCCATCACACTTATTGTCATCCAATATTCTACACATGTTGCTCATTTGTTTTATTGTCTGTTCTTCCCTTCTAGAATGTGAGCTCCATGAAGGCATGGAGTTTTGATCTAGAGTGAAGGTATTTGGCTTGTAGTTGGTATAACAAAGGACCACAAACTGGGTGGCTTACACAACAGAAATTTATTGTCCCCTGGAACTGGAGGCTAGCAGTTTGAAATCAAGGTGTTGGCAGGTTTGGTTCCCAACAAGGCAGTTACACACATACAATCACAGTGACACAGATTCAGCGTTCAGGGCAAAGGAACCTTAATTCAGTTCAAGGAGCAAATATCGATCACCAACCAGCAAAGCCTAGACCCTGGGGATACAGAGGTAAGCTAGCAACCTAGTGGAGGAGATGGGCATGTAAATAATACACACAGGGAAATAATACACACAGGGAAAGTGTCAAATGAGATACAGAGTTTGTCTCTATTCGTTTCTTAGGGCTGCCATTCACTAAGAACCAGACATTTATAGTCTCACCATTCTGGAGGCCAGAAATCTGAAATCAAGGTATTGGTAGGGTCATGCCCTCTCTGATGGCTCTAGAGGAGAATCATTCCTTGTCTCTTCTAGATTTTGGTGTTTGCCAGTAATCTTCGGTGTTCCTTGGCTTGTAGATGGATACACCACTCCAGTCACATGACTGCCTTCTCCCTTGTCTCCACATCATCTTCCCTCTGTAACTGTCTGTCTCTGTGTCTAAATTTCCCCTTTTTATAAAGAACCCCAGTCATTCTGAATCAGGGCCCACCCTAATGATCTCATTTTGACTTGATTGCTTCTGCAAAGACCACATTTCCAAATAAGGTCACATTCTGAGTATGGGGGATTAGGACATTGCTTGTGGTTTTGTTTTGTTTTTTTTTTGGAGGGGGGATACAATTCAATCCATAACATTACTCAGTGAGGGAGTGACTACCTCAAGGTGTGTGTATACATTGGGTAGAGGGTTAAGGAAGGTTTCCCAGGGAGATGAAGGTAGAAGGAAAGGCATCCCAGGTAGGTAGAACAGCATGGACAAGAAGACATAAAGACAGAGACTGGGATCCAAGGGAAGAAGGAACTGAC
Organism: Lipotes vexillifer; assembly: GCF_000442215.2. Lineage (NCBI taxonomy): Eukaryota > Metazoa > Chordata > Mammalia > Artiodactyla > Lipotidae > Lipotes > Lipotes vexillifer. The sequence goes on along the minus strand of NW_006778097.1, from coordinate 1,584,299 downwards.
CCCTTTTGGAAGTCCTACCTGTTGGGTTCACCCCCATAGCAGGTACTACACAGGTACCATCATTTCACTGACTCCTCACCACGTTGCCATTACTATCCCACCTGACAGATGAAAACTGATGTGTGGACATAGGAAGTAAGTGGCCAATGGTCAGACCACAGTGTGACACCACAGTGGAGATAAGAACTCACACTCTGGACCCTACGTCCAGGGACTTAACCTTAAAAATGGCACGAAGTTAAGGGTGCTGTCAGGCCGTGACTCCCAGGTGGAAGAACGTTTGGGGGCAGGAGTGCCTGATATCATTGCACGTGGATGGGAGCCTACTCCGTGGGGGTCAGACATCACAGGAAGGCCTTGGGCTGACCTCTGCATCTCCAGGGAAGCCAGCTGACCTTCTGCAGGCTTATGGATCCAAGCAGCCACGGAGATGGGGCTGAATGATCCCACCCCATCGTAGAACTTGGCTCAGTCTGCCTCCTTGGGAAGACAGCCCTGTTCCTGATGAGAAAGCTAGCTCTTGATTTCCTGTGTGCCCATGGCCTTCAGGAAAACAGGGAGCAACCAGGAGGTCCTGACTCTCCTGCCTCTGTGCTCACCCCCACCCGCTGCCTCGAAAGTCCTACTAAATACTCTGTGAACTGCGTTGAACAATCTAAGCTCCCACAGATGTAGTGAGAAAATCTCTGCCTTTGGAGGTGGAACATTGTGTTTGAACTTGGGTCCTCCTACTTACTGTGAGATCTTGGCCATGTCAGGTCTGACCCTCAATTTCCTCATCTAGACATCGGCATAATAATACTTAATTCACAGTGTTGTACTGGGTATTGAATAAGATCAAGATGCATTTTCTTACTTAAAAGCTTTTGCACATCAAAGGAAATCATAAACAAGACGAAAAGACAACCCTCAGAATGGGAGAAAATATTTGCAAATGAAGCAACTGGCAAAGGATTAATCTCCAAAATTTATAAGCATCTCATGCAGCTCAATATGAAAAAAACAAACAAACCAGTCCAATAATGGGCAGAAGACCTAAACAGACATTTCTCCAAAGAAGATATACAGATTGCCAACAAACACATGAAAGAATGCTCAACATCATTAATCATTAGAGAAATGCAAATCAAAACTATGAGATATCAGGCTTCCATGGTGGCGCAGTGGTTGAGAGTCCACCTGCCGATGCAGGGGACGCGGGTTCGTGCCCCAGTCCGGGAGGATCCCACATGCCGCGGAGCAGCTGGGCCCGTGGGCCATGGCTGCTGAGCCTCCGCGTCCGCAGCCTGTGCTCCGTAACGGGAGAGGCCACAGCAGTGAGAGGCCTGCGTACTGCAAGAAAACAACACAAAACAAAACAAAAACTACGAGATATCTTCTCACACTGGTCAGAATGGCCACCATCAAAAAATCTACAAACAATAAATGCTGGAGAGGGTGTGGAGAAAAGGGAACCCTCTTGCACTGTTGGTGGGAATGTAAATTGATACAGCCACTATGGAGGACAGTATACAGGTTCCTGAAAAAACTACAAATAGAACTACCATATGACCCAGCAATCCCACTACTGGGCATATACTCTGAGAAAACCATAATTCAAAAAGAGTCGTGTACCACAATGTTCATTGCAGCACTATTTACAATAGCTGGGACATGGAAGCAGCCTAAGTGTCCATTAACAAATGAATGGATAAAGAAGATGTGGCACATATATACAATGGAATATTACTCGGCCATAAAAAGAAACGAAATTGAGTTATTTGTCGTGAGGTGGATGGACCTAGAGTCTGTCATACAGAGTGAAGAAAGTCAGAAAGAGAAAAACAAATACTGTATGCTAACACATATATATGGAATCTAAAAAAAAAAAAAGGTCATGAAGAACCAAGATGGGAACAAAGACACAGACCTACTAGAGAATGGACTTGAGAACACGGGGAGGGGGAAGGGTGAGCTGTGACAAAGCTAGAGAGAGAGGCATGGACATATATACACTACCAAACGTAAGGTAGACAGCTAGTGGGAAGCAGCCGCATAGCACAGGGAGATCAACTCGGTGCTTTGTGACCACCTAGAGGAGTGGGATAGGGAGGGTGGGAGGGGGGGAGATGCAAGAGGGAGGAGATATGGGAACATATGTATATGTATAAATGATTCACTTTGTTATAAAGCAGAAACTAACACACCATTGTAAAGCAATTATACTCCAATAAAGATGTTAAAAAAAAGATGCATTCTCTTAACATTAAAGTGCTATGTATATACAAGTTATTCAGACTCTTCGTAGAGCTAAATCAGATCATCTTTCCTGTAATTCTTTATCTTTTGAACAGAATCCTCTAAAATTGGGGTTCACAACCCATGCCTCACAGGCCAACACTGTCCTGTCCCCTGTGTTGTACAGCCCATAGGCTGAGAAAGACTTTTACATGTTTAAATGGTTGGGGAAAACAGTCAAAAGTAGAATATTTCACAACATGTGAAAGTGATACAAAATTCAAATTTCCATGTCAATAAACGAAGCCTTATCAGGGTATGGCCGTGCCCATTGTCTGATGTCTGTGGCTGCTTTCATGTTATAAGGGCAGAAGTGAGCAGCAGCGACAGACACTGCACGTCTGCAAACTCCCCAATATAGGCTAGTCCCATCTAGTCCTTTGCAGAAAAAGTTTGCTGCCCCTGCTCTAGAATAACAAAACTAAGCAAATAGAAACTCTGAGCCAAACCCCAGTCTGTAAGCATTCATTCACATGGGCTATGTGCACAGTCCTTAAATCTTTGGGTCTTCGAGACGTCAATATGGACCTGACTTCCTAGAGTCTGAGAGTAGCCTGAGTTGCTCAGGGCTTGGGCTGAATTGACAAAGCTCCCAGGAAAGCCCTAGTGCAGGGCAGCCCCCAGATCTGCCCCGCAGGAGAGCTGCAGAGCCACACAAATCCAGTCTTGCCCACTGCACTTTAGCCATTGAAGTTGCCTCATGTCAGCTGCTGGAGGACTTCACCTAGTAAGAGATCTCTCATTTAGATATAATCACCTTTTTATATCCATGTAGCTCTCTGAATGCCTCTCCCGACCAGAGCTTTCCCTGGTGATTGAAAAGAGCTAATCCAACAAATGGCATGGTCTCCTCTGAATGGCCTCAGTTTATCACCTGGACAAGCCCAGAGAGTTCCATCTTGAGCTTCTCTTTGTTGTAGCAACAGGTGCTCAGGAAGGGGGTAGGGGTGGGTGAGGGGGAGGATGGGTTTAAATGCAAATCAAAACTATGAGATATCAGGCTTCCATGGTGGCGCTGTGGAATGCTCTTTGGGGGAGAGCTTTAGAAATTGGATCAGCTTCACTAGTCTGGAATGGGCTGGGACAGAACCCTCGTAGGACTCAGGGGTGGCAGGTGACACCAGAACCCTTCAGTTCTCTGAAAAATACTCCATGATGCACCTAAGTGTTGTCTGTTCTAAAGTGAGAGTCTTAAAAGAGTTTTCCTAAAAAAATTCTAGGGGAAAAAAGATTCCAAGGGAAGATCTATTTTTCTTTATATTTTGTGGTTCTGTATATAAATATCCCTATGTCCAAAGCCAATTTAGAGACCACTCTGTCTACCTAGTCCTATCTGACAAGGTCTAGAAGGGTTCCATATGTCTCAAATGCTAATATTTTTTGAGGTATTATAATGTTTAAACATACTGTAAAACTTGGTATTGGGGAGTCTGAGGCTAAAGTTCAGAAAAAGCCATATAGTGTAGGCCAGGGGTCAGCAAAGTTTTTCTGGAAAGAGCTAGATGGTAAATAGTACCGGTTTGCAGGTCATGTGGTCTCTGCTACAACTATTCGACTCTGCTGTTGTGTAAAAGCAGCTACAGATAGTATGTAAACAAATGGTCCTGGCTGTGTGTCAATAAAACTTTGTTTACAAAAGCACATGGCAGGCCAGATTTGGCCATGGGTTGCGGTTTGCTGCTCCCTGGTATAGAGTTTTATCCTGCTCTCTATTAGCATTCTCTGCTTTTCCCTATCAGATGCTAGAGCACAGAGAGTGTATAGGTTTATGGCAGGAGGAGCCCTGATGGGCCTAATGTGAGTTGAAGTTATGAGTAAGCAGAATCCAGGAGAAGAGGGGCAAGATACTCGGAGTCCAGGTGAGATGGTGGTTGTGAGCAGAAGGAAGAGTAGGAGCAAGAGGGGAGGAGCTATAGGTCTGCTTATTGGCAGAGCATCTGAATATAGATGCTGAGGTCGGGGTGAGCTGTAGGGGGAAGACATCTGGCTCCTTGAGCTGCCTAGAGCCCTAAACAACTTCACTCTTCTGGGCTCCATGCAGCCCACTTGTACTATGGTTTCTGCTCTTTTTGGCTATCCCTGAGGTCTCCTGGGATTTCTGTCTCCTTTATCCCTTTTATATTATTGTAAACTCCCAAATCTCTGCTCTCTCCAAAAGCTCTCCTATAATAACCCTGCCTCGTGATACCGTCCCAGACTCATGGCATTCAGAATGAATTAGCCCTCCTCTATGTTTCTCTGGTCTGGCTATAAATTCCATAATAGTGCAAGTTATAGTTATGGCTTCCTTGTTGCTCTATTGTGAGATTTTCAAGTGTAGGTTCTATTTTACATTCCCAGTGGCTAGTTGGGGAAAAAATGCTTATCAAAGAAAGAAATACATAGGTACAAGAAGGAGTTAACTCAAAGCCTCTCAAACTAGTGCCATCTTGCATGGCTTTCCAACTGTTTTGTTTACAATGTCTTCTTTCTCAGGAGGTTATACTGGTTGTAGTATACAACCTACGATTGTATTATATTGTGGGTAGTATATTGGAAGTAGTATAGTCACAAATGGCAGAATTTCCATAATCAATCCAGGCTATAAGGGGGATTTGTTGATTCCTGTAACCACAGCAAGGGGAGGCTGAGTGCAGCTGGCCTCAGGGACACCTGGGAATGGGGAAAAGATAAGGGACAGGACTCTGTCCTTCATCTTGATTTCTGTCCATGTGCCAGCTTTCACACCTTCTATCTTTATGCCAAGGAGGAACTGCCTTTTTTTTTTTTTTTTCCCCCTGAGGTCTGATTCAGAAAGTCTTAAGGAAGTATTGGCCTACTTTGGATCACATACCCAACCTGTGATCAGAGAGGCAGGTTTTCATCATTGGTAGCTGCTGGTAAAATATCAGGGGCATGGGGTGGGAGGAAGACACCCTGAAGGAAGGAGGGTGCATTTCTTAGAAGCCAGGAGGAGGTGTGCTAGGCAGACAGAATGAGAGACACCCCATCAGTGTCTGCCCTTCCTCAGTGCTTGATCCTGAACTGGGCAGAAACTCACATGGACATATATGAGCCATTTTCCTCCCGAAGTGCCACCGCTCATCTCTCGTTCAACTGCTCTCCAGATTGGGATTGCCAAAAACCTTTTCCAGAGTAAATGCAGCCCCTTCACACTGATGGGTTAAGGACCCACATTTTCCACAGATGTTATAGGATAGAAATGCTGCCACTGACTCTGCTCTTCCTTTCAAGTCCTTAGGTGTTGAAGAAATGAGTCCCAACCATTCATCATCCATTGAACACATATCTGTCCAGCATTAGTTTTTTACTTTTATTTTCTTGTCTTTTTCCTTTTTAAATTATGAAATGCTTCAAACATACAAAATGCTATAGTGTGTAGTATAATGAACACACTTGAAACTGCTACTCAACTGGAGTATAACCATACAAATAGAGCTCGTGAACCCCCTCCAATAGCGTCTTCTTTCTTTTCCATCACCCAGAAGCAGTAACTATCCTGAATTTGGCAGCACTAATTTTTTAATTAATTTTTTAAGAGCAGTTTTAGGTTCACAGCAAAATCGAGTAGAAAGTGCAGAGTTCCCATCCAGCTTTTCATAGGCTATAGCATGATCAGCTTCTGTTGAAGTCAGCTCATTTGTTCTATCCAGCAACTCTGTGAGGTAGAGATGTGTTCTCATCTGCGCTTTTCAGATAAGAAGAAGGCCTAGAAAGGTAAAGGGGCTTGACCAAGACCTCAGGGTTTTTGAGGGGCCAATCTGGGATGTTACTGTCATTTTTGTTGGACACTTTCAAAGAGCAGAAGATTCCAAGGCAGGAAGGGCTGACTCTTTGATGGTAGAATTCTCCACACCCATATTCGATGCAGAGAGAAATAGCATGGATCTCGAAAGGTTTTCAAAACCCTGAGCTCAGCCAACAGCCAGATTGTTTGCCCAAGTCCATTCAAGTGGTCAACTTTGAGCCACCACGGTGTCCCTGGAAGCGAGTCTGGCAATTCAGTTAAGTGATGGGGATCTGCTGTGTGTCCCCCTCTGAAACACAGATTTGGATACTCTGACCCCTCCATGCTCATTTCATTTGCATTGAACAGCAAAGTCCCTGGAGGGAAAGGTGCCAGGGACAGGGGGCGGTGGTGGGCAGGGCTCCCCAGATGCCCCCAGGTGGTCTCTTCCAGGACTAGTTCTCATGCTTGAAGGAATCTTATGGCTCAGCCCATGAGGCCCGCAGGGCTGCACTACCAGTTTCTTCTTTCCTTGGCTTCAGTACCTCCCAGCCCTGGTCTCTTGGGATTAGGGTGTATATGACTGGGAAGCGGAGACTGGGGCAAGGGAGGGGGCTGTCGAGTGGAGTGGGTGGCTGGTAATATTTTCCAGGTCTTTCTAAAACGTCTGCCTCCCCTTAATGGATACAGAAGTGAGCCAGCCAACTGACTGTTCCGACTGCAAGATTGGTTACTGCTTACATCATCTGGGCAGCCAGACTGGGGATGGGGTGCAGGTGAGGTGGAGAGAAGCTGAGCAGGGATTAACCCAGCCCTGAGCGAATTGACAGACGAAGGTGGTGGTGATCAGGTGACCTTCCCCCCCCACCCCCCAGCACGGGGCTTGGAGAGTTGGAGAGGAGCCAGGTAGTCACATTAGCGTCTGCATGAGGTGCTTGGTAGCTGCCCAACCCTTTACCAGCATTTTAGTTCCGTTTCATTCCACTCTATGCCACTCCATCTTAAGAGGTTTGACTGAGAATCGAATATCCCAGGAATACATTAGTGAAGAGTGATAACGAGACAACTAGGATGAACCAGGCTCGAGGTACTCCCTTTCCAGTGAGGGACAGGGATATAAATCGGTTAGTCTGTGCTGTGTGATAAACCACCCTCAAAGTTAGTGGTTTCTGACACCATTCCTTTAGTGCTGCTTCCGAGTCTAATAAGCGGCTGGGCAGTTCTGCTGAATCGGACTGGACTCTGTGGCTGGTGGGTCAGCCGCTGGTCAGTGATGGCCTGGACAACTACAGCCCTTCTCCACATGCCCTGTTATCCTCTCCTGGGCTAACTTGGGCTTGTTCATGTTCAGGGGCAGGCTTCCAAGGAAGTAGGGGGCAGCATGCAAAGCCTCTGGAGGTCCAGACTTGGAACATATGTGAAGTTGTTTCTGGCCACATTCTACTGACCAAAGCAAGTTACAAGGCCAGCCTGGATTGAAGGGGTGGGGGAAGGGACTCCACCTCTTGATGTGGGAAGCGGCAGAGAACTGGAGACGTTTTTGTCCTCTACCTTAGACACATGCTCCGTTATTATGGACGGAAGACTGATAATGCTCTATTATTGCTCTTATCACAAACTGCTAGGATGGAGGAGTATATTCTGATAGTGGTGGGTGGGGTGGGAAGGAGTTTGGAGAAAAGTTCACAGAGAAGAAAACCTTGAAGGACAAATAGTATTTCAGCAAGAGCAGAAATACACACCCATTTTGCTTCCATTTGTATTGTTTCTCTTGCCAAAATCCGGACCCTGGACCCACCAGCTACCACCACTGGTCTGATAGCAAGGATTCCATCAGTGACCTGGGGTTGGGGGGGTGGGTGTCATCTCTGCCCCCTGCATCTGGAGACAAGAAAGGCTCCAGAAAGCCCTGCTGGTAATTAGAAAAAGGGAGATTCCTTGACTCATGTTTTTGCCAAATTGTTGCATTTCTCTCCTATCTCTCATCTCTTCTTGGGTTCTGTCCCTATTTCTCTATCTTTCTCCCGCTGTGATTTCTGATGGGATGGGTCACTGGAAGTCAGCAAGGAAAAGATAAATAAAAATTGCTTTCATTCCATTGCCAATGGAAAACAAGTAAACTTGTTTCTCTTGTTTTGTGGTGGGATCATGCAGACTGTCCTTGCACTAGCACGTAAAGAGCTTCGCCCAGTACCGGGGGCAGAGTAGGTGGGTTGGTAAGTGGGTGAGGGCAGCAGTAGAAGTTGCTGTAACTATTATACCTAATGAGTCTTTGGAGCAGAAACATTATCTGAGCCGACCTCTCCTGCCTTAGCAGAATTGCTGGCATGCTTGACCAGTATGATCATTAAGAACAAACAAATAAACAACTTTGTGTTTGAGCAAATGCTTGGGGAACTCCCTTCCACTAAGACAAAAATAAATAAATAAATAAATAAATAAATCCTGCAAGGAATCTATCTGGGGCTGATCATCGTCTGGTGAAGTCCTTGGACATCACTTCCTGCTTCAGGACGATCCCCCACCCCACAGTCACCCTAGCACCAGCTAGAAAAGACAAGAGTAGTCCTGAGGGTGCAGGCTCTTTTCTTATGTTCCCAATTGCTGCGGCCAGGACTACTGCTGCAAAGAGAGGGTTGATGCTCTCTAATCCTGGCTTGTCTACTCTCTGCCTCTGCCCTGCCTTTGGAGTTACCAGGGGCCTCATGTTTTCTTAGGTACTGGTAACGGAGGGGGCTGGGGTCTTTGGTGGGAGTTCACTTTGTTCCCAGTCTGGAAGATGTGGCCAAGGGTGGGGTGCGAGATGGGAGCCAAGGCAGCCCTGGCTACCTCTGTTCACACGTGGGTGTCAGATCTCCTTCTTCAGAGTTCTTCATGACACCAGCAATGTCTAAATCTGAAATGTTTGGTTGCAAGGAGCAGAAATGTAACTCCAGCGAGCTTAGACAAATGAGACATTTATTCCAGAACTGGGCAGGGCACTGGAGTGCTCATAGGAATAAAGGAAGAGCTACAGAAATGGAAACCGGGCAGGACCCTGTGGGGCTCCTGGGCACTGAAGCCTTTCTGTCCCCATTTCTTGTTTGTAGGGAACAGACCCCAGACTCCATGACCTTCCCTAGTTCCAAAGGACAGATTTGAACAGTTGCTAATCAGGGAAGGCAGGGGATGCAGAGATAATGGAGGAGCAGCCAAGAAACAATAGTGCAGCCTTGGGGCAGGGTCCTGGTTCCCACTCAAGGGATACACATAACAATAACTTTGAGCTCTTTACAGAACTAAAACCCCCAACAAATGGAAGATGTCAGCATTCTTCATTCCAGAGAAGACCACCTGAGGCCAGACTAAAGGAACCAGAGAAGCTCATCAAGAGACTACCTGAGACCAGATTAAAAGGGTGTAGGCCCTGCACACACCCTAATCTCATCAGCAACACTGCCCTTGAAGCATTGCTCTAAAACTCCTCTCCAAATCCTCCCAGGTTGGGACACAGTTTCGAGGCATGAGCCTTCTGTGTCCCCTGTTGCCTGGCAAGGCAGTAAAACTATTCTTTCCTACTTCACCCAAAACTCTGTCTCCAAGGTTTGATTTGGCACCAGTGCACAGAGGCTGAGTTTTCAGCATCAAAATCAGGACCCGTCTTCATCACTCTTTGCCCATCTCTGCTCCTCTCTGACTGTTAGCTAATCATGACCACTTCCCAGAGGTTTTCTTCTCCGGGTAAGTACGTGACCGCCAGCAGTCCCCACTTAGCAACTTCTGCAGAAAGAGGGTGACTTTTTTTTTCCCCCTGTAGTATTCTTAGTTCAATCTTAGGGAAGAGTTATAAGTTTGCCTACTTGGTTTATAAGCCACTGTTGCCTGAATATGGGCACTAGGCTTCATGGGCCCTCAGACATTTCCCTATCCCTCTATGTAGGGCTTTGGGTCCTGACACCAGAAGAAAGAAGATAAGAGTGTTTGCTGAACAGATCACGACCAATAAGTGCACTCACAAGCACAGGACTTTAGGAGGTACATTCTTTCCATAGTTGGCAGAACCCATCAAAGTCTTTGCTGTCTACTCTTCCTTTGTGGGACTAATTGGTGTAACCTAATAATTGTTGTTCTGTCCCCCATTGGCAGTGGTTGGTTTAGGCCCAAGCATGTGATATAATTCTGGCCAAAGCAGTATAAGGAGACACCAAGTGGAAGACTTCAGAGAAATGTTCCTGTTCTAAAGAAGGGTAATCTCTTTTACTGTCCACTAACCCACCTGCAGAGGATGCCTGGAGCTATTGGACCAGAATGCATCTATGAGGACCCAGTCAAGATTGAGGCTGAGATGTTGAGGAAGACAGAGCAGAGTGGAGTCAGGTCCTTGAGGACCTGGTTGAGCCAGAGAGGCAACTAATCTTGGAACCACCCTCCCCAAGGGCACATTGTTTATGAGAATACATTTTCCTTATTGTTTACGCCAGTGGTTTTCAAAGTACAGTCCCTGGACCAGGAGCATCAGCATCCCTTGGGAACTTGTCAAAAATGCAAATTCTTGGGTTTCACCCAGACCTATGGAATCAGAACTTCTGCGGGTGGGGGGTTTTAAGGGCCCTCCAGGTGGTTCTGATACGTGCTAAGCCTTGAGAACCACCATTTAAGCCATTTGAGGCAGAATGGAGGTGGGGAGGTGTTATTCTGTTTACTCTCAGCCAAAATATTCTAACTGGGGCCTTCATCAGATAGTGGGTCTGGAAAGGACTTAGGATCATCCTAACTGCACCCTCGTATTTCACACCTGGGACTGGGTGTAGGGAGGAATCATAAGCAAGAGTGTTGTTTTTCTGCTGTGATGCTGCTCCTGGAGTCTGGGTCCCTCCTCTTTTGGAGCCTTTAATCTCATCGTTTGTTATTGCCATCGTAAGACATCCTTACTTTCCCTTACTTTGCTATGGGGGCTGCATGGAGTGAGTCACACAGACTCTTTCCCTGATGAATTTAATCTCAAGATGCCTGCATCAGTCAGGGTCCTGGCAGGAACCAAATGGCTCGAAGCAGGAAGTCAGAAGAGAGTTTAAGAAAGGGACTGTTTATAAGTGTGGCAAGGACAAAGGGAGCTCAACCAGAGACAGGGTAAGGTGCCAGAGCTAGTGACAGCATCACTACCCCCAGGCCGATAATGGAAGGAGAGAGCACAGTTGCTAGAACACAGAGAGGGTAGCTGTCATGGGGTGAGTGGTGGCCCCCAAAAGATACATCCACATCCTAATCCCTGGAACCCGTGACTGTTACTTTATTTGGAAAAAGAGTCTTCATGAATCTATTTAAGGATTTTGAGATGAGGAGATTATCCTGGATTATCCATTGGGCCCTAAATCCAATGATGTGCCATTATAAAGGAAGAGCAGAGGGAGTTCAAGACAGACAGCAGAGGAGAAGACAGAGAAAAGGAGGAGGCGATGTGACCACAGAGACAGAGACAAGTGATGGGGCCACACGTCCAGGAGTCCTGACAGTGCTGGAGGCTGAGAGGCAGAGCAAAGATCCTCCCTGGAGCATCACCAGGGTGTGTGGCCCTGCCAACACGTTGGTTCCAGACTTCTGACCTCCAGAACTGTGAAACAGAAAGTTTTTGTTGTTTTACACTACCAAGTTGATAGTGATTTGTTACAGCAGCCCCAGGAAATGAATACAGTAGCTCTATGGAGAGGACTGCATTGCTTCTTCTGCAGAGAAGCTGGGTCAGCCTGAGAGAGCGTGGCAAGGAGAGAGCTGAGGCTGGTCTCTCACTTTGACTTCCGGATGGTGCCTCCCACTGGCCTAATCCAGCTGAAAACTATAGCGCATGAGACCCCTTGATATGGTCCATCGGGGTCGGCCTCCCGAGACTCAGAGCAGGGTGGAGAAGGCTGGAGGGAGGCTCTGGAGGGGCAGCTGGAAGCCGCCCAGCACAGACACAGCTACGGTCAAAGCACAACTGAATCATAACCTCTGAACAGACCTGGAAGGATAAGGTCCAAACATGTACATGAGATAAACGTGGCAAGAATTCGTGCTTTGTGAAGTTAGAGAAAGACAACAACATTCATCTGGAAAAAGTAGCCAGAAGAAGTGGAAATTCTAGTGATGTTTAAGTAGTGGGACAAAGAAGGCTGGATGCCCTGTGGGTGAAGTGGTGATACTTAAAAGATAGCTAGAGATGATAGTGGGATAAGAGTACGAAAGGTGTGTTGAACAGCAGGTGCTTAAGAGGAGTGGGGAACAGGATGGGGAGAGGGAGGGATTGGGGAACTACTATGTTACCTAATGGAGGATTTTGATATTTTTATAAATTTCCAGCATTGTGGTTTAGCCAACAGTAGGGTCACTGTTGTCCCATTTAGGGCCCTAACCATCCCTTCTACTGACAGGTGAGGACAACCCCTTAAGACCTAGCCTCAAAGCCCCAGGGAGTTCTGCTTCCCAGAAAGGTGGCAGAGTGAGTGTCTGTGCCATTTGGATGAGGGGGCCCAGGGCTCAGAGGACAGACCCACAGCATGTCCTGGGTTCATCTTCCCAGAAGGAAGTCGCTAGGTAGGGTCTGGGGACAGGGCTGGGCTGGATCCATCACAGCCACTGCGCTCTGTGGCCCCAGGTCATGTCTTTTGTGTTTTCTGCGCCTCAGTACCATAGGAAGAATGAGGCTAGCTCTATCTTGAAGAGACTTTGAAAAGAACAAATAATGGTCAATAAACCAAGGGAAATAAATAACAACCAGTGATTTACCAAACTACACAAAATTATCTAATTACAAAACAGGAAAGAAAAACAAAAGGCTAGGGAGGGGAGAGAGGAAGCATCCCATGGGGGCTACAGAGGGATTAAAGGAATCCAGATTTATGAGCAGGAGAGAAAACGGCACTCCTTCTCCCACTTCTTAAGAAAGTTTGCTTCTCTCCTGCAGATGCTCAAAGAGAGAGGGCTGTCTATATGGCTCCTTTGCTCTGACTTGTGAGGATTTGGTCTGAGGAATTGTTTTCAAGCCTGTGAACCGTTTGGCAGCCTCTGGTCTGTGATATCTCCTTATACACCGAGTAAGGCACAAGCTACAACAACAAGAACATACAAATTTGTCGGTCACTTGCCAAATGCCCCTGAGTCAGAGGGGTGGGTATCTGACCCCTGCAGCCTGCGGAGTCGTTCTTGTATGGCGCATGTTTCACTGTTTGCAGAGACTATCTCTAAAATATACAGAGAACCAGAGGATTCATAGTAGCTTGCATTTGGAGTGTGTGTGTGTGTGTGTGTGTGTGTGTGTGTGTGTGTGTGTGTGTGTGTGTGTGTGTGTGTGTGTGTGTGTGTGTGTGTGTGTGTGTGTGTGTGTGTGTGTGTGTGTGTGTGTGTGTGTGTGTGTGTGTGTGTGTGTGTGTGTGAGCGTGTGTGTGTCACTGAATGTATCTGTGAGCCTGTGTGTGATGCTGGGCCAGCAGAGGTGGACACACTTCCATGTACGAGCCAGGGCCCTGGCCTGGCAGCCTGAGGATGTACGTGTGGGCGTGAGGGTGAGCCGACCTGGAGTCCAGTCCCAGGGCCTCTGGGGGCCTGTCGCCTGCAGGGCTCATTATAGAGGAGACCAGGTGCTTGGAGTGTCCCCAAAGCAATACAGAGTGCAGTCATGAGTTTGAAAAATATTCCTGTGAGAGATATAAATAAAGACTCCAAGCCCAAAGCCATGGTTTGAGAAAGCCATCCTTAAACACAGGATAATTTATAGCCGCAGCTCTCCTGTCCTGAGAATGACTCAGCTCTCCTAGCCCAACCAGGCCCAGCCTGCTCCAGTAACCTTTGGGTTTGGCTGAAAGGGAATTGCTAAAGAGAGAGAGCTCTAAGGAATCCGGTGAGCTAACCACCCGGCTACCAGGCTGTCCCTGCTGTGCTCCCCTCCTTTCTTCCTTTTGGGAAAACTCCAGCCACAACAGGGATGATCAGACCCTGGAAGCTGAGAAAAAGGATGCTTGGGTATATTCCCAGCTGGCTGGCCCCTGGGAAGCCTCTGAGACAGATGCCCGTCTACCTCTGGGATCCGGTGGGTTCTGGTACCCACACAATGGGCCAGTCTTCCTCTGGGAGGCGTGGTCTCAACATAGACCCGAGTAGAACTGGAGAGTTATTCTCAGTCATAGAGACTCTTGAGCCCCACAGAAAGAATAGAAATGAGAGTACTTTTCCCTTTTATTAAAAAAATAACTTACCCAAGTCAAGTGCCAAAAGTGGGCTGAGAAGAGGGGCAGATAAGCTTCATCATGGTGGTAAATGTGTGAGGGAACGGTCAGACCGAACAGGGTTAGTTTCTAATTCTCTCTCCCCGGCACCGCCAGCCCCCCCTTCCTTCATGATATTTTTAGCAGACTCTTCAGCCAACCTCGTGGAAAGAGACAAATGCAAGTACAGAGAGTGCTTATCAAAACCCATGGATGTTTCTTTTTCTCTTTCTTCTTTTTCCCTTAAAAATCTTCCAGGAGCGGGAAAAGGACTGGAAGTACTTGACGGTCTTTTTAGCTCCAGGCCTCACCCCGGCTTGGATCTTGAGAACATTTCAATGCCAAGGCCAAGTGCCTGACTGTCCAAGTGTAGAAAAAGAAAAACCTTCATGCTGGACTATTTTAAAAATAGTTAAGCTCTTTGATTAAATGGCTAAACAGCCCTTGAATCAAGTGTTCTCTTCTCTAGCAGATGAATTTGTGTAATTGGCCTAATTCTTTTTTTTTTTTTTGGTACGCGGGCCTCTCACTGTTGTGGCCCCTCCCGTTGTGGAGCACAGGCTCCAGACGCGCAGGCTCAGCGGCCATGTCTCACGGGCCCAGCCGCTCCGCGGCACATGGGATCCTCCCAGACCGGGGCACGAACCCGTGTCCCCTGCATCAGCAGGCAGACTCTCAACCACTGCACCACCAGGGAAGCCCCTTGGCCTAATTTTAAGCTAGGTCCCCACATATCAGGAATGTAATCCTTGCTGAATAGATGAACAACTCCTTAAATCTGTAACTAGGTGTCTTGTCTTTTTTCAACATACATTTAATAAGTCATTCTGTGTGTGTGTGTGTGTGTGTGTGTGTGTGTGTGTGTGTGTTTGTGTTTCTTCAGATGTGTGTCTGCAAAGGGGGTTGTTAAAGACCTAAGTGAGGAGGAGCTGGGGTGTGATGTGAGGTGCAGCCCAGAGCATCCTGACCTCAGTGTAGGGTGGTCAAGGGGTCTGACCTCTGTACAGGGCAGCATCCTTGGTGCCCATCTCTGCTGTGTGCAGGACTTATTACCAAAATATTGTCCAGGAGGGGCGGCACTAGGCTGGCCCCTGGGTATTTATTGCTGTACCTAGTGTTTATTTGCAGTCCATAAGGTTTTCTTTGTTTTGTGTATGATCAATAACCACTTTTAGAGAGAAGGAAATTTCTTTTTCCAAGAAGGACATTTCAAGTCAGCCAACTTAGAACACACACACACACACACACACACACACACACACACACACATACCCCTCCCCCAAAATCTACACACACTGACCTTATAAATGATAGAAAGCCGAGGACCTCGGTAACTGTAGAACTAAAACCACACAATCCTGGACTGGCCTGGCCTGGTCACACTGGAAATGCAAGGAGCCTCCTTCCGACGCTCTAGCTCAGTCTTGTGAAGTCTGTCCTCTGTCCACTGCCTCCTCTTCTTTCTGATTTCTCCCTTTGGGAGTTTTTTTTGCATCATCTCCCAGTTTCTAAGCTCCCTGCTCTTTTTGTTTTTTATTGGAGTATAATTGCTTTACAATGTTGTATTAGTTTCTGCTGTACTATGAAGTGAGTTAGCTATATGTATACATATATCCCCTCCCTCTTGGACCTCCCTCCCACCCCCGCCATCCCACAGATCTAGGTCATCGCAGAGCACCGAGCTGAGCTCCCTGTGCTGTACAGCAGGTTCCCACTAGCTATCTATTTTACACACGGTAGTGTATATATGTCAACCCTAGTCTCCCAATTCGTCCCACTCTCCCCTTCCCCTCCTGTGTCCACATGTCCATCCTCTACGTCTGTGTCTATATTCCTGCCCTGGAAATAGGTTGATCTGTACCATCTTTCTAGATTCCACACACATGCGTTAATATACGGTATTTGTTTTTCTTGCTTTTAGTCACCTGTCTTTTCACATTATCAAAATAAGAGAGGCTGCCGTGATTGAGGATAAGTGTGGACCGATCAGCACATACGGATCAATCAGCACATATAGATTGATTCGACGCCTGAAAGGCAGCAACCCAGCCCTCTCATACTGATTGAGAATTAATCGAATATAATAATTGTTAAGGAAGAGCTGGAGAGAAATTCCACAAGCCCACCAGATAGGAACCTGGAGCTGGCACCGAGGTGGGGTCGGGCCAATCTTCCTGCCCTTTGCTAGCTGGTCACTCTGCTTGGATTAACACTAGTGTGTATTTGGTGAGGCTGTCGGTGGTTTCTTCTACTCTCTTTGGAATAATCCACACACCTGGCTGGGCTCCCCGGATGTCATCTGCTTTCTGGAGGTCTCAGCCACCAGGCAGAATAGCCCAGCAGTCTTTGGTTCTGAAGCTTAGGGGAGGCCCTTTGGTAAGAAGACCAGCCTTGGATTTCTGGTTTCTCCTCTAGAGACAGAGAGGCCCCTTTGGTTGGGTTTGCAGAGTTAACCCTGGAGGCTCACCCTGTGCACACACTCTGATCATCTACAGCTCTTGGTGAAACACTCCAAAGATACAGGACCCATCTTGGGTGCAACAGGGGTCTCCTAGAGCCAAAAAGATACAAACCTCCAGTCCCACGGGTTAAGGTTGGAAGGAAGACAAGTACACATGTGTATCTGTTGCTCAGAGGAAAGGGACTGTGCATGTCCTCATACAGCGACGGGATGGCCTTTGGCCAAAAGCAGCATAATTTTGATCTGACAGACTCGTAAAATGGGCTGCTCATGTGCATCGTAGCCCATGCCGAGGTCACTGGGAGCATACACATGACTACCCTGGGAAAGGAGGATCTGTAGGCTCTGGAGAGAATTCAGAGGAGTGCAGACAGGAGGAGGTGGAGAGTAGAGAGGGAGTGGCCCACCTTTCGAATCCAGCCTCCCCGCCCCCCCTCCCGCCTCCCCTAAGGCAGAAGCCAAGGGCAGGGGCCAGACCAGAGCCAGCTGATTCCGTGGCTGTTTATACCCCGTAACCGGAGCCTGTTCCTGCAAGGCTGCCTAACAGCTGCAGAGATAAGGGGATGGGCCGTCACTTCCAGAGACTGGGTGACCTGTGCTGGCGCCCACCTCGGGGGGCAGCTTATCCAGATCATTTTCCCAAGCCAGGGGGTGGGAGTGGGAAGAGGTGGGGCTGGCCGCTAGCTGCTGCCCAGGTGGCCAGGGTGACCTTCCCAAATCCGGAGTGAATCTTCGAGCTCTATATTGGTCTTACTCCTGTGCTCTCTCCAACCCCCCTGTCTCCCCACGGGGTTGCCTTCTACAAGGTCAGGGGAGGTGAGAGAGGAGTTCTGCATGTTTCATTGGGTTTGTTTTCCTCCCTCTTTATCTTTGTCATCACAGAAACAGAAAAGAACATGTGGTGAAGCTCTGGGTCAGGCAAAATTTCTAGATTCTGTTGCCAAACACATCTTTCAGGCCAGAGCCCTGCTCTCCTTGCCCCCATGCCCGGCCTCCCCTCCAAGGTTAGCCTTGTCTTCCCTCCCATCTCCGTCCTCTCAGCCGTCCAGGCAGTGTCAGGGACCTCCTTCCATTCATCCCTTCCTGGACTCCCTGCAAGAAGCCGGGAGGTAGTGGGCTCTCTCTGCCAGTGTCTGGTGATCCTGGGAAGCTTCAAACCAGACTCATCCTACTGGTCCTTCAGTGAGTGGTGTCCGACTCCCACCTTGCTTTCCATATCCTGATCCTTTGGGGGCAGGCTCCCTCCGCCTCTACCCCCCTCTCCTTCCTTTTTCCTCTCCCATTCTTGCCCCTCCAGCAGCTTCCTCTGACTGTCTCCAGCCCCCCGGTCCTGGGTACCCCTTTGGAGCGGGTACTCATGGTGTTCTGGTTCTCAGTGTTCACACCTTTCAAGTATGAGATTTGAAGATGGTTAACATGTTCTTTCCTTTGGTCTCTTGTTCCCCTGCCACGTTGGCTCATCTTGGAGCCCAGCACTGGCCTGGCCCCATGACCTGGGGCACTCAGGGCTGCCTGCCAAGTCCCTGCCTGTCCTTCCTCTGCTGGCAACCTGGACAGGGTCGGGGTGGGGCTCACGGGGCTGGCTGAGTTTGTTTAACAGCTGCCTCAGATCAGAAAAGGTGAGGGTGAGGCTCTAGGGTAGGGGGAAAACAGCACAAACCAAGGCGTTTGGACTAAGGGAGTTCTGAGTTCAAGTCCACACATGACCAGTGACCAGTTGTGGAACCTCAGGCAGTCTGCTCATCATTTAAAATGCGGATACGTCACACTTCTCGGGGTGGATATCAGAGTCAGAGGAGATAATGGAAAGGAAGATGCTTGGGAAATTGTTTCCTTAGTGTGTGGCTAATGGTGGGCGTTGGCAATATTTGCTGCCTGAGTGAATACAAGACAGGACAAGGGAAAGGTGAAGGAGGAGGGAAGGACAGAGGGAGAGAGGAAAGAAAGAGGAGAGTGGAGTTTCCAGGGGCCCTTGCTTTTGCAAGTATCGAACTCTGAGGCAAACCGAACTTAGAGGCTGCTGAGGCTGCAGGTTCTGGGTCCAAGATTTTCTGTGTCTCAACTTCGTAACTGGACACTCACCGACAGAGCTTTTCTTTTTCTTTTTGCTTCCCCTGATCAGAGTCTAAGGGAGCAGAGAGCATCAATTTAACAGCCAGCACAGAGGGGTTGATTAAGAACTGTTGGTTTGTGTCTGGAGGACTTCTCCAAAGGGAGAGCTGCCTTGACCAGCAAGGCTTCCCACTCCCGGCTCTCCCCACCTCGCTCTGTGCCCCACTTTCACTGTGCCCCTCCTCAGTTCTCAGGCTTCCCCTGCTCCCTCCCTCCGCAAGCCCTTTGCCACATCTCCTGTGGGCCTGGAACACTTCTGACGCAGGGCATCTCCAGGACCCTGCCACTTTCCAACTGAGTTACCCAGGTAGGTCAATGAAACCGTCTGGGTTTCAGTTTCCTTATCTGTAAAGAGAAAAACTAGACACAGCCTTTGGCTTCTTGGGAAAACTAAATGGGATCAGGTAAGGGAAAGACGTAGCCCAAGGCCTGGCTCAGGGCCCTTGCACAGGCGATGGCCACTCTTTGGCTCATCAGAATAGCCTCCTCCTCCCTCTCTCTGGGGGTGCTGTCACCTTCCATTCCATTCCTTACTCTGCTCCTCCCCCAACAAAGACTGACTTTGGACATGGACAGCTTCCTCCCTGTCACCAAAGGTAAGCCCATCGCCTCTCAACCTACCTGCATCTTTGTTCTACTGGATGTGGGAGAAGTTAGGCAGATTTTAAAACTTTACACAGTTCTGCAAGTATACCACTGCATAGCACCTTCTCTGTTGGGATAATAGCTAGAAGCTCTGTTGGGAGTTAGCCTCCTGCTTGAATTCTTTTTATTTTATTTTTCTAATAAAAACCACTTTTATTTACTAACCAAAGGGTTGATCCTAATTAAAGGAATACTTTGAAATAGTTGCAAGTAAAATGTTTGTGATAAAGATAATCGAACATAGGAAAAGAAAAAGCAGTATGGAGATCTGAACAGAGCTTGCTTATCATCTCACGCAGCTAATTGTTAACAAACATGATGATGAAATTTTTATTCTGATTTTCCATAGATCTGAACACAGGTGACATTGTTCCTAATGCATTGCACCACTAATTTTCCATCTTTCATTTTTCTTGTCATTTTTTCCCCTTTCTCCTTCTGTTCCTGGTGTGGAACCAATGCACCATTTGCAAAGTTGTAGATCTGAGTTTTTTCTGCCATCAGCTGCAGTTTCTTCAACTCTCTCTCCCAGGTTACAAGAAAACTGTGTTGTTTTCAAAGTGCTCTCAGCCTTTGTGTGAGGCTTTTGTCATCAGAAGAGATGACACAATCTGGTTTCTGGCCATTGTAACCGTTTTCGACAGAGCTGGTTCCCATTTCTGCTGCCTTGGTGTATTCATGGAAGTCTATGCTCATTGCCAGGGGCCACCTTTCTCCCAGATGCTGAATGGTGGTTTTGGTGGGTGTGGCTGGTTCTTACACCCTCTTCATGCGAGGTGGGAGTGTTTCTAACCTATTTTTAGCCAATCTACATATTGTACGTATCTTTAATTTCACAAAAAGAACCCATTTCCATTATTCTTCATGCTAATAAACAAGGCACCAGTAAAAACCCAGTTTTGATTAGAAAATTAACAAAGTCTTAGATGTGATAAAGATCTTGATACTCGAAGGACTTGGGGTGGCTGACCCCAGAGACATGACTTACCCTCCAGTGTCCCTGGGTGATTGGGCGGATGCCACCCTCTGCTGGACTTTGAGTTCACATCCTTGCTGGGTTTCTCCTTTCTTGTTCTGCTCCCCCATTCCTTATCTGCCCTTTTGGGGGGCACTTTCATAATAAATCACTGTGTAAGAACCCTCCTCTCAGGGTCTGCTTCTGGAGAACCTAATCTAAGACAGCTGGCTATGCATTTCTGTTATCAGATTTGAGAGCAAATCGGAATCACTAAAGGAGCTTGTGAAAAATGCAGATTGCAAGGTCAGGTCCCAGAGACTGTGGTTGAGTAGGGTGAGGTCCCCAAATCTGCAATTCAGTGAGCTCTCTGGGTGGGGGGGGTTCCTGCTGTCTGTGGCCCTGGAGCCTCATTTTGAGAGCCAAGACTGCAGCCCCTGGGGAAGCGCTAGTTACACCAGTAACAGGTTGATTGCTAGCTTGGGCTTCTGCAGCCCCACCCTACCCTGACATCTGCTGATCCCACAACTCCAAGTGGCTTGGCTTCAACCGGGAACAAATTGCTGCTGTCTACAGTCCAACTGGCACTCCCCTGGTGTCAGGCTGATCCTTCAGGCTGGGTCACTTGCACTGCGCTCCAATCCAGCCAGGGTGCTTTTCAGAGGCCTACATGTTTGAATGTTTGAGAACCATGAGATCTCTCCTTGGCTCCCATTCTTCTGTTCTTTCCAGCATCTGCCCAAGTTGCCCAGCTTTCATGTTCTGGTTGCTGAGGCCCCCCTCCTCGCCCACCACACACACTCTTTATCTCAGCATCTCACATCTCAGCAGCATTGGGGGTGGAACAGAAGCCTGAAACAGCCACTTCTGGCAGTAAATGTAGTAGTTACACACACGAACGTTATTT
Source organism: Lipotes vexillifer (assembly GCF_000442215.2). Lineage (NCBI taxonomy): Eukaryota > Metazoa > Chordata > Mammalia > Artiodactyla > Lipotidae > Lipotes > Lipotes vexillifer. The sequence goes on along the minus strand of NW_006778097.1, from coordinate 1,562,999 downwards.
TTACACTTCTTGGGTTGAATCTGGGCTCCATCACTTGCTAGCTGTGTAGCTCTGGGCAAGTTATTTAGACTCTCTGTGCGTCAGTTTTTTTTAAAACTAGAAATAACAAGAGTAACTACCTCTGAGAGTTTGCTTGTCACTGATAGGTAAAACGCCTGGCACATAGAGTTCAATGAATGTTTGCTAATCTTATCATACAGACAGAACAAACTCCTCCAACTGCCAAACAGACAAGCCACCTAGAGAGGATGGAATATTATTTGTACCCTCCATGCAAGGGGATGCATGCCTCAGGGGCCCTGGTGATGCTGTCTTATTCCTCTTCAGCCCTGCACACTCTCTACAGTGTAGGAAACGAGCAGTGGAAATAAGCTGGATAAATGTTTTGTAGCTTTGTTAACAGACATGCAGAAATTTTGACCACAAGGATAGCCGAATGGACGGGAAAATGACAGGATTTGGACTGGAAAGTAGCCTGGTCCAATGCACACTCACACACTCACACACACATTCTCATCCACTCACGTACACCCTCCCTCACACGATGTACTCACACACGGACAGGCTCACATGTACTCACTTTCACACACACTCTCACTCACGCACGTGCTCCAGCAGACTCACACGCTCTCACGCACTATCTCACAAACACCCTCTCCACTGCCCACACTCTCACGTGTGACCCCTGTGGAGTCAGAATTAAAGAGACCTTTATTGGGAGTGGGTGGAGGTGGCAGGATCCAAGCAGGAGGCTCTCTGGGGTCTACTCTGTGCTGGGCTTGGGGAGGTGACAGGTAAACCAGACTGGCTTCCTCGAGTCTTCTGAGTGAGGCAGCCATGGGCAAAAACAATCTCATTTCAGAGCCAAATAATTAAGCCCTATGCAGGAGATTCTGGCAAACTGTGATTGAAGTGGGGAGGCAGAGTTTGAGAGATCTGCCAGGAAGACACCACCACCTCCACCAGTGGTGGAAAGAAACAGCCACGTGCCAGGTGCTACGTATGTGCTTTTAATGAATTGGCTTATTCAGTCTGCTAATGACTGGTCAGCAATGCTATGGTCCTGTTTTGCAGATGAGGAAACAGGCGTGGTGGGGTTCAGTAACCTTCTCAAGGTCCCTCAGCTCGTATATGTGGGAGTCGGGTGTGAAGCCAATGGCAGTCTGTTCCTAGGGTCACACGGAGGGGGTCATGTTTGAGCTGAACTTGGGAGCTGTGTGTGGGGTGGGGACAGGGGAGGTAGAGAAAAGACACACAAGTGGGAAAGTGGATGGTGTGTCCCAGAGAAGGGAAAGCAGCCAGCGTGAGCGGGGTCAGATCTGGGAGGGACTTGAGTGTTTGTTTAAGGAGTTTGGCTTGTGTTTTGCCCCTGTGGGCAATGGTGGAAAGTAGAGACCAGGAGAAGGAGAACGATTTGTATTTTAGGAGGATGGTTCCGACAGGATGGAAGGAAAGTGCCACAGGTTAGAGACGAAAAGCCCAGATGGGAAGCCATTACATTGATGTGGTCCACGCGAGAAGAGATGGGGACCCGATAAGTCCAGTGGCAGAGAGTTACGGCCACTGCGGTGGTCAGATGGGCAGGACTTTCTGAGTAATGGCAGGAGATGGTCTTGGAGGGGAAGGAAGGGGGAGATCAAGTTTGATAGGAGGTTTCTAGCCAGGAAGCTGGAAGGATGGTGGGGCTGGTCATCAAACTAAGAACACAGGAGAGGATCAACTGCATGGTGATGGATGGGAACTAAATTTTTGGTGGTAAGCACATTGTAGAGTAATACAGAAATGGAAATATAATGTCGTACATGTGAAATTTATACAATGTTATAAATCAATGTTACCTCTATAAAAAATTTTTTTAAGGTGTATAATAATTAAGTTAAGAAATTAGTAACCTAAAAAAGAAAAGACTTTCTTCCTAAGAAATGATTGGAAAAAGAGCTAATGGGATAGGAGGTTTGAAATGTAATGTGATTTCAAATTGTTTTCTTAAAAAAAATGTGTATCTTTAAAACTCTTCCCCAAATCAAAATGTCCAAAAATATTTGGCTTACAGTATCTTCTGGAACTGTAATAAAATAATTGCGTTAGAAAAAAATTAAAATAAAAAACAGGAATAAGAAATTAGATAGAACTTTCCTGGTGGCGCAGTGGTTAAGAATCCGCCTGCCAATGCAGGTGACACGGGTCTGAGCCCTGGTCCGGGAAGATCACACATGTCGAGGATCAACTAAGCCCGTGGGCCACAATTACTGAGCCTGCACTCTAGAGCTCGCGAACCACAACTACTGAGCCCACGTGCCACAACTACTGAAGCTCTAGCGCCGAGAGCCTCTGCTCAGCAACAAGAGAAGCCACCGCTACGAGAAGCCCGCGCACCACAAGGAAGAGTAGCCCCGCTCGCCGAAAACTAGAGAAAGCCCGTGCACAGCAACGAAGACCCAACGCAGCCAACACTAAATAAAATAAATTTATAACCCCCCCCAAGAAATTAGACAGGTACACTACGTAAAGTATATATGTTTCTCTTGTTTAACTGATTTGCATAGTCTACTAAAAAAAAAGAACACGGGAGAAGATGTCGGTGGGAGACACAGTGAGGGATAGGGCATGGATGCAATCATTTGGAAGAAGGTCCTGGAGCTGACACTGGGGCTCTAGCCACAGGAGGCTCTGCTGGTCCCAGGGCCTGTGGGACAGGTGTGTGGGACAGTGCCCTGAGGAGAATACCCACGTGGGAGGCTGGGAGAGCTGCCAGCGCTGCTTGTCAGAGAGGTCAGGCAGAGAGTATTCCACTGGGAGAGAATGGTCCACGTGTGTGTTCTGGGACTGCCCTACCTCGTCCCCTCCCTCCTAGGGACCAGCTCTTCCCCTCAGAGCCTGCTTTCTTCAACTGCCCTCTTCCCCATGGCCGCCGCCATGACTCGAGCTCCTGCTTCCAACTCTGCTTCTCTCCACAACTTTGCTGGCTCAGGGGGAACCAGCAACCTGTAGGGAAACTTTTCTCTTAAAAGCACATGACTAAGACTGAGCCAGCGCTGGGAACCACTGTGCTGAGGGAGCATGATGGTAGCAAGAAATGAGATCCATGGTCTTGACATTGACCAAGATCTCTACTCTTCCCAGCACTGGGCAAAACCCCTGGGGAACAAAGATGAATGAGACCCAGTCCTTGCCCTCAAGGGCTTCAGAGACCAGCACATTAACGGTCTCAGGGTATAGAGGTTGCAGTTGGGTCATCAATGGAGGATCCGGAGAAAAAGGACTGATTGATTTCTTCTGGGAGCATTGTGAACACTGCCTCCAGGAAGGAACTATTTGCACTGGGCCAGGGGGTGAGCAGGTTTTCTAGGCAGACGGGAGCAGAGGATAGCATGGGGTACAGGGTAGGGAGGGCATTCTCAACAAAGGAAAACTACATGAAGCAAGTCATGAACAGGTGGAAGTACCAGCCAGGAAGAACATGTGGTTTGGTATAGAATATAAGGGAGCAGAGGGGCGGGTGTGGCAGGAGAAGAACCTGGACAGGAAGGCTGAGACTAAACTATGAAGGACCCAGTGACTTAGGCGAGTTTTGAGTATCCTTGTGCTGCATTGCGCAATAGAATTTCCTGTGATGGTGTTTGTATCTGTCCTGTCCAGTATGGTAGCTGCTAGTCACATGTGGTTTACTCAGCACTTGAAATGTCGTGTGGATAAGGAATTGAATTTTTACTTTGTCTAATTTATGTTTCAACTTAAATAGCCACATGTGGCTAGTGGCTACTGCATGGGACACGGGAAGTCATTTGTTCCTCACGATAACTCAATGAGTCGGGCAGAGATCACCTGTCCAGTTTTCAGGCAAGCTGGGGTTCTAGAAGGTTATGTCACCTGCCCAAAGTTACATGAATATTAAATGACAGAACCAGGGTTTGCATACAGATTTCCTCTATAGGAAGCTATTTATGGTTACTGCCCTGGGCAACATGAGGCTCTGATACACCTTCCGAGTCATTAAGAATAAAAGTTTGCAGCTGTAGTCTTTGAAAACTGGTCCCTGTTGGTTAGGTAGGGGCGCTCTGTTTGTTATCACACCTAAGTTCCTGCCACAGTGGAACAACACAAATCTACAATCAGAGGGAAGGATGGGGCAGTGGGGTGAGGCTGTTGTAGGGGTAATGGGAGGACCACTGGGTTCTTCTCTTGATTCTGCTGAATGGCAAAATCCAGGTGTGGCAAAATCCAGTTACCTATGACTTGTGGGACGGAGCATCTTTATTGATGGAATGAAGAGGCTCGCCAAGATGACCCCATGGTCCTTTCCACCCCACTTTTGGGAACTAAGACTCAGTAGAAGCCATGCTCTGGAATTCTTACAGCTCAGACATCTGCTGATGGGGCCGATCCCATATGAAGGTGAGCGTGCAGCTTCAGCCTCTTGTCCAGAGGCCCTGGGTGTGAGATAGATTCAAGGTTCCAATATAGCAAACACAGCTTCAATACAATTCAGCTTCATCCTCACCAGGGATGAGGGACAAAGTCCAGGAATTCAAGTAGAGCTGTCACTCGTGTTAGATTAAGGACCTGGGCAAGAGGGAAGTCTGGCTTCTGACAGCACAAGGGTGAGGAGGCCTCACTAATGAACAATGTAAAAGTTCTGGAAAATTGAAGCTACGAGAAAAAAATATAGATAGTATTGTTTCTTAAGCACTTAATTTTTTTTTTCTTTTTATTCCTGAACTCAAAATAAGAAGCATCTACTAACTCGAATGTTTTTAAGATGATCACATTTGGTATTTTTGAGAAGAGAATTGTGCCTGAAAACAACAAAAGGATTTGCAGGAAAAAAACACTGGCTTTTGACATTGGTATCCTCCTTTTTAATGAAAATTAGTATTTCTGTTCTTTCATTCCCTGTAGGCCTTGGCACTGTTGCAGATGCTCACAGCCATGGAGGGGCATGGGTGGGGAGTCCAGCACCCACCTGGATTTGCTCAGCATGAGGTCTTATCTGTGTCAAACGCTGGATTCCTTTCCTGGGCTTTGAGTCCCTGAAGAACTGGAAATTCTGTGTCCCATTTCATGTCACCTGGCTGCATTTTTTCCCCTGCCACATCTCCTGCCTTGTACAGAGAAGCCACAGGTCATCAGTCATAACTGAGCTACTTCTAGATCCAAAGCTTGGAGAAATGGGAAATTTAAAGATCTTCAAGGCAGATAGACAAAGTCCTTAAAGGAGACTGGAGAGGTAGGGCTGGGGCTTAGTGTGGCCGGCCTTCTGTGCCCAATTGTGCATTGTACATAGGGTAGTCGGAAAAAATACAGGAAATGCAGTCAAATTTGAATTTCAAATCAATAATGAATAATTTATTTAATATAAGCATGTCCCAAATATTGCATACATTGTTGATTTGAAAATTCATATTTAACTGAGCATATTGTATTTTTGTTAAATCTGGCAAAACTTAATTGCACATCCTCTTGGCCTACATTTTACATGATTACTGTGGAGGCAACTAGCTCAGAGCCCCCAGCAGTCCTCATCTAAGCTGCATCTTGTATTCTTTGCTTCTTGCTGGCACTTCTCTGCTGTTACTGTATAGGAAACTCCTGGTCATTGGTGAGGTACAAACCATGAAGGGTGAGGGAGTTAACCGCCATGGGACAACCTCTGACCAGCGGGATGGGAGCTGACGGAAAAATGTTCGTCTCTTTCCATCCCTCCGTAGCATGGAATTATGAGTGCATTCTATACGGCTCTTCAGAAGATACCAGTGAGACAGCGGTTTCCTGCACCATGAAGCTTTGACTGAAGCTCTTCCTGGGGACCATGTGGGCTTCAATGTCAAGGACGTGTCTGTCAAAGATGTTCATCGTGGCAGTGTGGCTGGTGATCCCATACGAAGCAAAAATGACCCACCGATGGAAGCAGCTGGCTTCACAGCTCAGGTGATTATCTTGAACCATCAGGGCCAAATCAGAGCTGGATATGCACCTGTGCTGGATTGTCACACAGCTTACATTGCTTGCAAGTTTGCTGAGCTGAAGGAGAAGATTGATTGTCTTTCTGGGTCAAAGCTGGAAGATGGCCCCAAATTTTTGAAATCTGGTGATGCTGCCATCGTTGATATGGTTCCTGGCAAACCCATGTGTTTTGAGAGCTTCTCTGACTATCCTCCTCTGGGCCATTTTGCTGTTAGAGACACGAGACAGATGGTTGCTGTGGGTGTCATTAAAGTGGTGGACAAGAAGGCAGCTGGAGCTGGCAAGGTCACCAAGTCTGCCCAGAAAGCTCAGAAGGCTGAATGAACATTATCCCCAATACCTGCCACCCCAGTCTTAATCAGTGGTGGAAGAACAGTCTCAGAACCCTTTGTCTCAACCGGCCATTTAAGTTTAATAGCAAAAGACTGGTTAAGGATAACAATGCATCATAAAACCTTCAGAAGGAAAGGAGAATGTTTTGTGGACCATTTGTTTTGTGTGTGGCAGTTTTAAGTTATTAGCTTTTAAAATCAGTACTTTATTTATTATTTTTACATCTTTATTGGAGTATAATTGCTTTACAATGATGTGTTAGTTTCTGCTTTATAACAAAGTGAATCAGTTATACATATACATATGTTCCCATATCACTTCCCTCTTGCATCTCCCTCCCTCCCACCCTCCCTATCCCACCCCTCTAGGTGGTCACAAAGCACCGAGCTGATCTCCCTGTGCTATGCGGCTGCTTCCCACTAGCTGTCTACCTTACGTTTGGCAGTGTATATATGTCCATGCCTCTCTCTAGCTTTGTCACAGCTTACCCTTCCCGCTCCCCATATCCTTAAGTCCATTCTCTAGTAGGTCTGTGTCTTTATTCCTGTCTTACCCCTAGGTTCTTCATGCCTTTTTTTTTCTTCTTAAATTCCATATATATGTGTTAGCATACGGTATTTGTCTTCCTCTTTCTGACTTACTTCACTCTGTATGACAGACTCTAGATCTATCCACCTCATTACAAATAGCTCAATTTCGTTTCTTTTTATGGCTGAGTAATATTCCATTGTATATATGTGCCACATCTTCTTTATCCATTCATCTGATGATGGACACTTAGGTTGTTTCCATCTCCGGGCTATTGTAAATAGAGCTGCAATGAACATTTTGGTACATGACTCTTTTTGAATTATGGTTTTCTCAGGGTATATGCCCAGTAGTGGGATTGCTGGGTCATATGGTAGTTCTATTTGTACTTTTTTAAGGAACCTCCATACTGTTCTCCATAGTGGCTGTACCAATTCACATTCCCACCAGCAGTGCAAGAGTCTTCCCTTTTCTCCACACCCTCTCCAGCATTCATTGCTTTTAGATTTTTTGATGATGGCCATTCTGACTGGTGTGAGATGATATCTCATTGTAGTTTTGATTTGCATTTCTCTAATGATTAATGATGTTGAACATTCTTTCATGTGTTTGTTGGTAATCTGTATATCTTCTTTAGAGAAATGTCTATTTAGGTCTTCTGTCCATTTTTGGATTGGGTTGTTTGTTTTTTTGTTATTGAGATGCATGAGCAGCTTGTAAATTTTGGAAATTAATCCTTGGTCAGTTGCTTCATTTGCAAGTATTTTCTCCCATTCTGAGGGTTGTCTTTTGGTCTTGTTTATGGTTTCCTTTGCTGTGCAAAAGCTTTTAAGTTTCATTAGGTCCCATTTGTTTATTTTTGTTTTTATTTCCATTTCTCTACGAGGTGGGTCAAAAAGGATCTTGCTGTGATTTATGTCATAGAGTGTTCTGCCTATGTTTTCCTCTAAGACTTTGATAGTTTCTGGCCTTACATTTAGGTTTTTAATCCATTTTGAGCTTATTTTTGTGTATGGTGTTAGGGAATGATCTAATCTCATACTTTTACATGTACCTGTCCAGTTTCCCCAGCACCACTTATTGAAGAGGCTGTCCTTTCTCCACTGTACATTCCTGCCTCCTTTACCAAAGATAAGGTGACCATATGTGCGTGGGTTTATCTCTGGGCTTTCTATACTGTTCCATTGATCTATATTTCTGTTTTTGTGCCAGTACCATACTCTCTTGATTACTGTAGCTTTGTAGTATAGTCTGAAGTCAGGGAGCCTGATTCCTCCAGCTCCATTTTTCGTTCTCAAGATTGCTTTGGCTATTCGGGGTCTTTTGTGTTTCCATACAAATTGTGAAATTTTTTGTTCTAGTTCTGTGAAAAATGCCAGTGGTAGTTTGATAGGGATTGCATTGAATCTATAGATTGCTTTGGGTAGTAGAGTCATTTTCACAATGTTGATTCTTCCAATCCAAGAACATGGTATATCTCTCCATCTGTTTGTATCATCTTTAATTTCTTTCATCAGTGTCTTATAATTTTCTGCATACAGGTCTTTTGTCTCCTTAGGTAGGTTTATTCCTAGATATTTTATTCTTTTTGTTGCAATGGTAAATGGGAGTGTTTTCTTGATTTCACTTTCAGATTTTTCATCATTAGTATATAGGAATGCCAGAGATTTCTGTGCATTAATTTTGTATCCTACTACTTTACCAAATTCATTGATTAGCTCTAGTAGTTTTCTGGTAACATCTTTAGGAATCTCTATGTATAGTATCATGTCATCTGCAAAGAGTGACAGCTTTACTTCTTCTTTTCTGATTCAGATTCCTTTTATTTCCTTTTCTTCTCTGATTGCTGTGGCTAAAACTTCCAAAACTATGTTGAATAAGAGAGGTGAGAGTGGACAACCTTGTCTTGCTCCTGATCTTAGTGGAAATGCTTTCAGTATTTCACCACTGGGGATGATGTTGGCTGTGGGTTTGTCATATATGGCCTTTATTATGTTGAGGAAAGTTTCCTCTATGCCTACTTTCTGCAGTTTTTATCATAAATGGGTGTTGAATTTTGTCAAAAGCGTTCTCTGCATCTATTGAGATGATCATATGATTTTTCTCCTTCAATTTGTTAATATGGTTTATCACTTTGATCTATTTGCATATATTAAAGAATCCTTGCATTCCTGGAATAAACCCCACTTGATCATGGTGTATGATCCTTTTAATGTGCTGTTGGATTCTGTTTGCTAGTATTTTGTTGAGGATTTTTGCATCTGTGTTCATCAGTGATATTGGCCTGTAGTTTTCTTTTTCTGTGACATCCTGGTCTGGTTTTGGTATCAAGGTGATAGTGGCCTCGTAGAATGAGTTTGGGATTGTTCCTCCCTCTAGTACTTTTTAATGGAAACAACTTGACCAAAAATCTGTCACAGAATTTGAGACCCATTTAAAAAGTTTAATGAGAAAAAAACCCCCAAAACCAAAAAACTCAGTTTCCTGCCATGGTGACCAGCTCAATAATTTACTCTTGTGTTAACCTGCCTGCCTTCTTCCCTCCCTCCCTCCCTCCCTCCCTCCCCTCCTTCTTTTCTTCCTCCTATTGCCTCACTCCTGTTTCCTGGGATCACTTCAAAAACTAAGCCTCCTGCACTCAAGCCCTTGGCTCAGGTTCCCCTCTCAGAGGGGAAGCTCAGGTTAAAAGAGGTTTACTGGGGCTTCTTCTGGAAGGAGAAACTAGATCTCAGACCTGTATAGAATTTTAGCAAATTTGGACTGGAAGAATCCTGAGAGATCATATAGCATACCCACTCATTTTAGAGGTGTGGAAACAGGCCAGGGACTTACCCAAGATCATCCCCCAACCCTCCCAGCCCAGGGATAATCTGGAATTTCTGTTCTTCATGAGGTGAACTAATCTATATAAACACACAGTGCTTAACACACAGCAGGTGCATGGTAAATGTGAAAATGGAATGACATGGGGAGGGGAGTGGATAAAGGTCTGCTGTGAGAGTGGACAGAATGTTTCCATATGTCTCGGTGGCAAGCCTCTGTCTCTAGGATCCTGACTCTTGCCACTTGTTGCTGCTCCTCTGGGCTCTTTGCACAGATGATGTCAAGGGAACTCTGTATGATTAAAGGCATCCCAAGAAAGGTAGCCTTAAGGAAAAGGGACTCAGTGATAAATCTTAGTGGAAACGCTTGTTCCTCCATTTCTGCATCAGGGGCAGAGAGTTTGGACAAAGGCAACCAGTGTTCCCTAGCGATTGCTTAGAGCCTTTATGGATCAACCCAACTAATATAATTTAGTTCAATTCCACAAATTTTTGTGCCAGGAACTGCCTAGGTCTGAAGAGTCACTAATAGACTGCTCTGTGGTCCAGGAGACTCATAGTCCTGTGGCTCATAAAAGCAGCCCTCCTGAGAAGGGAGTTCTGGGCCAAATTTATTAAACCAAACTGTTGAGATGGATACCCCCTAACCTGTAAGAAAGCACCTGCACCAGGGAGAATAGAAGAAATAAATGACATAGGAGGAGGAAGAAAGTCCATACGTATTACATGCTTTCTCCATGACAGGGGTTAGGTCTTCAGAGCAACCTCTCCTCTGTTCTGTTCACGATGTTATTGAAGTCGTGCTAACTGGACTTGTTGGCAGGAAGCAGCCTTACTAAGACACATGCTTACCAAAAAGTGGGAGTTAAGCTCCACAAAGATTCAAAGACCGATTTGTTAAAAGATCAAGTCCATTTTAAGGGGTACAGTGGTTTGGAGCATACCCAAACACCCCCTCTAGGGTGAATGATGAGTTGTTGTATCTTGGGTCCTCAAACATTCTACCTCTACTGCCAGCTTGCTCTGGGCTCCTCATGCTGATGGTCTGGCGGACAAAGAAAAAAAATAATTACTGTACTGGTGGGGGTAATTGACCTTGATAGAGATGAGGAACTATGGTGGCTTCTATACAGCAAAGGGCAGGGAGGAATATACCTGGAATTCATGGGATTCACCAGGTATCACTTCATGCTTTCTTGCTCAGTGATATAAGTGGATGAGCAATTCTGACATCCGTGGCCTAACAAGGGAAAGACAACTATAGATGCAGACTCTTCTCTGAAGGACCTGTGATGCCCCATCAGGAAAGCAATGCAGACCAATCAAAGTGCTGACTGAGGGAGGGAATCTAGAAAGGATGGTGGAGGAAGGGGGTGATGAACATTAATTATGGCTTCAGGAGAGCTATAGCAGTAGGGAGTGTAGCTGGTTTCACTAACTCTCTTTTATTAATTATTTGGGGAGTTGTAGCTGGCCACCATCCTGAAGGAGACTGTGATAAAATAGATTTAAGGGAGGGAGGGCATGAGCAGATCTGAGTGGTAAAAGGGGTGGATTGTATCAGTCACTTCTTGAGCATCACTTTACATCCTCTTGGGCTCACTTCTTCTAGGCACTGCTGCAGTGACCTCTCCCACAGAGGTTTTGACCTACTTCACAAAGATGGAACTTCATTCTCCTACCATGTGCCTCTTGCTATCTGTCCTGGGTTTTCTAACGGCACGGTATGGGACACCCATGGGAAGCCCTTAGGCACTGCCGTATATGCAACCTGGATGTGCAGAGCAATGAACACTTTGGGGTGGGGGCAGCCCTTAACCAATGGGGGATGGTTGTGGATAGATAAATGCTCCTCCCTTTTCTTCTCTCAGATGGACAATCTAAGATACAATTCATAAGGTTTTTCAGATGGATGCAGGATCGACCATTCACTCCCTTAACAGTGGCCGATTTGGTAACGTATCCTAATATTGGCTCTCTCTTCTTCCGTTTCATTTCCCTGTCCCTTACTCCTGATCCTAGGATCACAATCCTGAATAAACCATGCACACAGAAGTCTTCATTTAGGGCTCTGCTTTCTCTGGGTAAAATCCAGCTTAAGAAACATTCCCAGGTTTGCTCCTTTGGAGCTGTGAGACTTCAGGATAGTTACTTAATCTTTTAAATCTTGTCCCCCCTGCCTTCCATCGCCCCTGGAGGGAGATGCTCCCCGAAGCACTTGGAATCCTGGAATTAGAGCAAAATGGGGCTCTGTTAGAGAAGAAGAGGGAAAGAAAGAAATGATTGTTGGTAGGTGGACAAGTCAGGGGTCTGGGGGGTAGAAAAGACCTGGTATACTCAGAAGGAATGGTTGAAAAGAGTTTAGCAAAGAACTACGCAGGAAACCAGGAGGAGGAGGTGAAGCACACAGTGACTGGAACTGTAGGAGGCTGCTCCCATCCCTGGGTGTAATGTTGTCGGGTAGCTACAAGAGATAGCTGCCTGGCAGATGCTATGGTTTTTGCTAGAAGAATTCAGCCACTGTCAAACTCAAGACCTGCAGGGAGAGAGTCGGGGGATAAATAGCCTAACTTTTCTTTCCTCCCACCTTCTATCTCCTACTGATAGCTTCCGTTGGTTGAATCCAACCAGAGGCTAGAGGACAAGGAGGCTTGATTGGTCCAGTCCATACAGGTCAGCCTCCTGGGGCACAAAGCAGGTTGGAGAATGTAGCTGAAGAGGCAAATGGAGAACATCTAGTCTAGTGGAAAGCAAGCATCTGTCCCAGTAACTTTATTTAAAACTTATAACTATAGTAACATATACAACTGGTGTGGACAAATTTAGGAACACAACTGACTCTTGATAAACGAACAACTCAATCAGTGAGAACAGACATGCATTAGGGCATGAGAGCATGACACAGTAGCCATGAGCAATCAGTGTACTCTGGGCTTGTCTGGTTTACTTCTCAGTGGAAATGGAGGGTATTGGTTCAGTCTGTGAGTCAGTTAGAGGAGATGGGTTAGGAGAGCTTTCCTATTTTACCTCCTTTCTTTCCTGGGGTGGATAAACAGCAGACAAGATTCTGTTAAGTACAGTTTAGTATTGTTTATTAAGTATTTCCAATGTAC